>NC_057765.1:41712609-42317661 GCF_010389155.1 Erigeron canadensis | reverse complement strand
TTTTTGATCATTCTCATGTGAACAATTATGTAAGCCATTTATGTTCATCTTTCTCATATTCATATTGGATTAGATGTTTAATTCTTATTAGTCTTTTACATCTAATGTTCTTTGGATTGTTTGAATGATTACTTGTTTATGACTTTGAATGAAATTCATCTATCTTTTGATTTCAAATTATTGTTTATCATGGATTATTGAAAGAATCTCTCATGAACTGTAGTTTTACTTCAATGAATTAGAAGTCTAGTTGTGTCAATTCCCCGGTTTCCATTATCGTGAATCATCATACCAACTAATCTAGTTCTTGAATTCATTCAATCCAACGTTATAACAAATCATGTCTATGTGATTTCCAATGTATAAGTTAGATTACATATTTGAAAACATAATTGGGAGCATGAGAATGGTCTATTTTGTTTAATTGAATTATTGTGTTAAGTCAATACATTTTAGTTTTAACTAAATCAATCAATCAATCGATTTTAAGTTTGCCTAGATTAATTATTTTGTAAACTTGTTTAACACTTTCCCGTGATTCCCTGTGGAACGATATTCGACTTACCCTAACTAATTAGTGGTATTTAGTTTATATTTTTGATCGGTCCAACGACATCGATCAAATTTTGGCGCCGCTGCCGGGAATCGGTGTGCAAAGTGTTAAAGTTTGTTTGTAATTTGTTAAATAAAAAAAAAAAAAAAAAAAATCCAAAAGAGTAGTCTAGTTTTAGTTGTTAGTTTGTTTATTTCCTTTTATTCTTGTATTTCAGTTTTACGCTAGGTGTGTTCATTGTATGTAGGCTACAGGTTTTTTTGTATATGCATACGAGGTATTCAAAGAAGAAGTCACCATTGTTGTTTGATCCGGAAATGAGAAAACAGCTAGAGAAACCGAATACTTCACCGTGCAACTATGAGTGACCCCGGTAATTCACAAAGAAACATTCCACCAAAGACCCAACCCGCCGGAATTCAACATGAACCCAACTTTGAACCAAACTACCAACATCAACCAATATCAACAACCACCCCGATCCGAGAGGAGTGGTTTTACAACTCCTCACCGATTTGGAACACCAACCTATGTTGGAGATAGATCACGGTATACGGAGGATGTGTATGATCGAGTTGCTAATTGGGATGATAGGAGGTTGATGACCATTCGGATGGGTATGAATGGAATGATGGGGAGGATTATGTTCAACCACCAAACCGCCAATACCCGCAATTTAACCAACCTCCAATTAACCAAAGATTTCCTCAAGGACCACCAAACCACAACCGTCATGGAAACTACCCAATTCCCACCACGTAATCGAGCTGCTCCAAACATGAACTATCAACCTCCACCACAAGGAGTTGATAGTCATTTTCGACCCACCATCACCGTTAATGCTTCACCTATAGTACCACCGGTGTTGAGGGGTAGAGCGTTTGAGGTAAGACCTCAATGTTTGAGTATATTACCGAGTTTCTATGGAAAAGCAACGGAGGAGCCTTATTTGCATTTGTCAGTTTGAGGCTATTTGTGTACCATTGGAGGTCAAGGATTCTCACCGGATGAGATTAAACTAGTTTTTTTCAGTTCACTTTGAAGGATAAGCGAAGCAATGGTTCTTAGCTTTGCCGTCGGGTAGTATCTTTACATGGGCTGAAATGCAACAACAATTCTTGGATGAGTATATACAATGCAAAAGACTAGTGACGCAAGAACCTCCATTAGAACCTTTCAACAACAATCGGGTGAAACATTTCATGAGTCATTTAAGATTTAATGAGTTGTTGAGAACTTGTCCACACCATGGGATTGCTAAATGGAGTTGATCACGGCTTTCTATGATGGTTTGTTACCGAAGAGAAAAGAGATGTGAATTCTATTAGCAATGGTACTTTCTTGACAAATCCCGAAGATGTTGATTGGGAATTCTTGGAGAAGATGAGTGTGAATTCAAAGAGACAAGCTCAATCAAATAGGAGGGCAAGGCATCCAATTGCTTCATTATCATCAACAAGTGATCAAGCAACAAAAGATCGAATTGAGGCATTGGAGCGAAAGTTTGCTAAGTTGGGGAAAGCTGAAAATAGGGGTGTTGCTCAAGTTTCTCAAGAATACCCGATTTGTGAGAGTTGTGATGAGCTTGGGCATACGGCTTTGCAATGTCCATTACTCCCGGAAGAAGTTGAAGAGGTGAATCAAGTGTTTGGAGAAAAGAGGCCATTTGACATGAACTCAACATTTATCATCCGGGAATGAGAAACCATCCCAATCTTAGATATGGGAATTCATCAAACCAACTCAACCCGAACTTTCAAGGAAACAACCAAACCAGTGGAGCACCATCTCAACCGTTCCAAAACCGAAATTACAACCAAGGAAATTATCAAGGTGGCCAAAATCAAGGGTTCAATAGAGGCTATCCAAGGAACTATCAACAAGGTAATAACCAAGGTGGGAATTCGGGAGGTAATGAGGTATCAACCGGGGAGATTATGGAGTACTTGAAGGAAATGGATCGAAAAATGAGATTCGGGACAAAACGGTTGAAAGTTTGCAAAAGCAAGTTGGTCAATTGGCGGAAGATGTGGCTGCGTTGAGAAAGGATCCGGGGAAGCTACCAAGTGACACAAAGATCAATCCACAACACCAAAGTAGCGGCTCAAAGAATATCAAGAATGTGGAGATAAATAATGTAAGTACTCTTCGTAGTGGTAGGATTTATGATAATAAAGTTGAACCTTCATCATCACTGGTAGATGGTGTGGTGGAGGAAGTTGATGATGACCAAGATAGTGAGCATGAACCGGAATTTGTTTTGCCTAAACCAAGTAAAAAAGTGTCTTTTAAAGAGGTAAAAAACAATAGGTCTAGTGAAAAATTTTCTGAAAAACAAGGTAAGGATATGGAGGGTAATACCATTCCTTTCCCTTTGGCTTTGATTGATCCAAAACTTAGGCCTACACTTAAGAAAAGAGGTCCCCATGAGGAAGAAATGTGGGAAATTTTAAACAAGTGAAAATCAATATACCTCTTATTGACATAATCAAACAAGTTCCGGCTTATGCTAAATACCTCAAGGACTTGTGTACCCAAAAACGGCAGCATAAGCTTCCAAAGAAATTGTTTTAAATGAGGAAGTTAGTGCCGTTGTGATGGGCATACTCCCACCCAAACTCCAAGATCCAGGAGCACCTTTGATTACAATTCAAGTTGGTGATTTTAAGATGAAAAGGTCACTTTTGGATATTGGGGCGGGTGTGAGTATCCTACCGGGTATTTTGTATGACCAATATGACTTTGGACCATTGGAAAAAGTCGACACCACCTTGGTGATGGCTGATTTGTCACTCAAACTCCCTAGGGGAATTGTCCAAGATGTCATAGTTAAAGTGGAGGATTTTTACTACCCCGTAGACTTTTGGTACTTGATTTTGCACCAAGCGGTAATGTTAGGCAACCCACCGTTATTTTGGGTAGACCCTTTTTGGCCACCGCTAATGCATTAATTGATTGTAGAAGGGGTACGGTTGAAATGACCTTTGGCAACCGTAAGATTAGATTGAATGTTTTGCTAGTGTTCCTAACCCCGTAGTTAGTGACGAATGCTTTATGGCGGACGTCATTGATGAGTGTATTTCTCATGAAAATGAGGAGGACACACGGGAGTCTTGTGCTTTAGTTGACAGGTTAATTGTGGAGCATAGTGAAACATTGAAAGGAAGAGAAAGATTGGGAGATCATGGCAATTCAAGAAGGTAGACCACCATGGACTCACTTGGTGGAAAGTCTACCGGATCATATTGATACTCATCTCAAGCCTTCCATTGAAAGTCCACCACAAGTTGAGTTGAAAGAGCTCCCATCTCATTTGAAGTATGCATTTTTGGGAGAAGAACAAACTTTACCGGTGATTATTGCATCAATTTGGAAGAAGTGCAAGAAAAGGCATTGCTAAAAGTGCTCAAGGAAAACAAGGCGGCCATTGGGTGGACAATTGCCGACTTAAAAGGTATTAGTCCATCAATTGTGATGCATAAGATAATCACCGATTCTGAAGCAAAACCTTCACGTGATGCTCAAAGAAGGTTGAATCCTCATATGCGTGAAGTTGTGAAGAAGGAGGTGCTAAAATGGTTGGATGCTGGAATTGTTTACCCAATTTCGGATAGTACATGGGTGAGTCCAACACAAACGGTACCTAAGAAAGCCGGAATTCAAGTGGTGAAAGGAGATAGTGGTGAGCAAATTGCTACCCGACCCATCACCGGGTGGAGGGTGTGCATTGATTACAGGAAATTGAATACCGCTACTTCAAAAGATCATTTCCCATTACCATTCATTGATCAAATCATTGAAAAACTTGCAGGTCAGAAGTTTTATTGTTTTCTAGATGGTATTCAGGTTATAATCAAATTGCTATCCATCCCGATGACCAACACAAGACCACATTCACATGCCCCTATGGGACTTTTGCCTTTAGGCGAATGCCATTCGGTTTGTGTAATGCTCCAGCCACCTTTCAAAGGTGTATGATGAGTATCTTTTCAGATATGGTCGGTGAATCACTAGAAATCTTTATGGATGATTTTTCAATTTTTGGTCAAACCTTTGATAATTGTCTTGATGAGCTTACCAAAGTTTTGAAAAGATGTGTTGAGACAAATTTGGTTTTAAGTTGGGAAAAGAGCCACTTCATGGTTCAAGAGGGGACGGTTTTGGGTCATGTAATTTCAAATAAAGGCATGGAAGTTGACCGGGCCAAAATCAAAGTGATTTCTACTTTACCCCCTCCAACCAATGTTAAGGGTGTCCGTTCTTTTCTTGGACACGCGGGTTTTATAGAAGGTTCATCAAAGGATTTAGTGTCATAACAAAACCTTTGTGTAATTTGTTACTAAAAGATGTACCTTTTGTTTTTGATGAAGAGTGTTTAAAAGCTTTCGAAACCTTGAAAGAGAAATTGGTTGAAGCCCCCATTTTGCAATCACCAAATTGGTCCATGCCATTTGAAATTATGTGTGATGCAAGTGATTTTGCAATCGGGGCTGTTTTGGGGCAACGGGTAGACAAGAAACCCGTTGTGATTTATTATGCAAGCAAAACTTTATCGGATGCCCAATTGAATTATACAACCACCGAAAAAGAATTGCTTGCTGTTGTTTATGCACTTGACAAGTTTCGTTCTTACATTTGTGGTAGCAAAGTGATAGTGTACACAGATCATAGCGCGGTGAAGCATTTGATGGAGAAAAAGGATGCAAAACCAAGGCTAATTCGGTGGGTGTTGCTACTACAAGAGTTTGATTTGGAGATTCGAGACAAGAAAGGAAGTGAGAACGTGGTAGCGGACCACTTGTCAAGGATTCAATCAATGGATGATGGATCAACCAAGGAGATCAATGAAACGTTTCCGGATGAACATTTACTAACCATTTCTATTGTTCCTTGGTATGCAAATTTTGTGAATTTCTTGTCTGCAGGTAAGATACCAGAACATTGGCCTAAGAGAAAGAAACAACAATTCTTGGCACAAGCAAAGCAATACATTTGGGATGAGCCGGATTTGTTTAAAGTGGGCCCGGATCAATTGGTGAGAAGATGTGTTCCGGAAGAAGAAATTCAAGAGGTTTTGACTCATGCACACTCATTTGCATGTGGAGGTCACTTCAGCGGCCAAAAGACAGGTCATAAGGTTCTTATGTGTGGTTTGTTTTGGCCTAGTATCTTTAAAGATGCCGCTGAATTTGTTAAAAAGTGTGTTAGGTGTCAACAACTAGGTAGTATTACCAAAAGAAACGAAATGCCCATGCAACCTATTTTAGTTGTTAATATTTTTGATGTTTGGGGCATTGATTTCATGGGTCCATTCCCTAATTCCTTTGGTAATTACTACATTTTAGTAGCCGTAGATTATGTTTCAAAATGGGTGGAAGCCATTGCCACTAAAACCAATGACCATACCGTTGTTTGCAAGTTTGTTCAAAGTAACATTTTCTCAAGATTTGGAATTCCTCGTGTGATCATAAGTGATGGGGGATCTCATTTTAAAAATTTTCAGTTTGGCAAACTTCTCAAACGGTATGGCGTGAACCACCGAATTGCTACTCCTTACCACCCACAAACGAGTGGTCAAGTTGAGGTTTCCAATAGGCAAATTAAAGAAATTTTGCAAAAGACGGTTAGGCCCGATAGAAAGGATTGGTCAACAAAATTGAATGATGCTTTATGGGCTTATCGAACCGCTTTTAAAACACCTATTGGCACTACACCATATCGGTTGGTTTATGGGAAGGGTTGTCATCTTCCACTTGAGCTTGCACATAGGGCTTTTTGGGCCGTTAAGGCCGTTAACATGGATTTTGAGAGTGCAGGTAAGGAAAGAAAGTTGCAATTGTGCGAATTGGAAGAACTGAGAAATGAAGCATATGAATGCGCATCAACATACAAAGACAAGATGAAAGCGGTTCATGATGCCAAATTAAAGAAAAAGGTGTTCGAAGTTGGCCAAAAGGTGTGGCTTTACAATTCAAGGCTCAAATTCTTTCCGGGAAAACTCAAGAGCAAGTGGATGGGTCCATATGTTATTACAAGAGTCGGAAAGTTTGGTGAAATTGAAATTGAGGATCCAAAGGATGGAGTGAAGCAAATAGTCAATGGGCACCGTTTGAAGCCTTATTTGGATGCAAGTGACATTAATGGCTCTACAAAGGAAATGGTGAACTTCATCTCAAGTCCACCATCTTATGATCTTGCATGAATCAAATTGAGGTAATGTCGGGCTGAGGACAATAAACTTAGCGCTAAACGGGAGGCAACCCGTTGTTTGTTTGTTTTCTAGCCTCATTTTCGGTAAGTTAGCTTGTTTGCATTTTTATTTATTTGTTTGAGTGTTTTGTAGCATAATCACACATGAAAACTTAATTCCCAGCACTTATGTTTGAGAATTAAGTTGGGGAAGGTCAGTTTGGGTGAAAAAGGAAAACGTTTTGCAAGTTACGTAGTTGAGTAACTCATCTCTAATTTCGGGCGTGCATTGAGGACAATGTGCCTTTAAGTTAGGGAAGGGATTCTATTTTTATAACCAATTGCAATCAATGTGGCTGTAGTTAAAAAAAAAAAAAAAAAAAAAAAAAAAAAAAAAAAAAAAAGATATTCATAAGGGCGTAAGCTACGGCCTAACTGGCGTAACTTACGGTACAAAGGATTTGCAAAATTTCAATTTAGCGTAGCTACGCCAGACTTGGCGTAGGTTACGGTGCCCTGGAAGTGGCTATTTTAGTTTACGCCAAAAATCCTCTGTTTACGCCTCCGAAGACGCCAAAATGACTATTTCCAGATAGGCGTAAGTTACGCCCCTTTCTGGCGTAAGTTACGGTAAGTGTTTTGATCAGGCGTAGGTTACGCCTACATAGGGCGTAGGGTACGGTAAGTATAACTGAGACTTATGTCTGAATACTACTGGCGTAAGTTACGGCCCTTCCCAGCGTAGGTTACGGCAACAGAAAAGACAACCGGCGTAGGTTACGCCCCTGCCTGGCGTAAATTACGGTAACAGAAGGTCGAATTTTTTTTTAAATCCAGAAAATTTTAAAACTTTTTAATTACAATCACAACCAGAATTCTTTTTCTTTTCACACACATATATCTGAACATATCTTTATCTCTCAATTCTTTCTTCCCCAATTATTTTCCACAAAACCCTAACCTTCAATCTCTAATTACTTCTTCAATTCTTCATCAATTCTAACAATTCTTTAGGCTAAATTGCATAACTTTTCGAGGGCTACAAAACCCCTATCTTTATTTGTTTAATTTCAGCCTAATTTTCAAGATTCATGTGAGTTTAATTTCGAATTTTTTTGAAATTTCTTCTTAATTTTTGTTTAATTCACTAACCTTTGCTAAAGTTGTTACTTTGTGTTAGTTGTTGACATGGATGCTCTAAAAAAGGCAGGAAAGATGGTCAAGAATTTAAGCAAGAAAGGTGACACTTCTTCTAGTCAACAAAAGAAGAAGAGAAGGCAAGTGGTTATTCAAGAATCATCATCATCATCATCAGAAGAAGAAAACTCACAGCAGAGAAGTGATGAAATGGAAGTTGAAGTGGATAAACCGGAATGGCGTCAAGGTATCCCCTTATTTACATTACCTCTTGAATGGCAACCAATTTTGTTTAAAGAAAAAATGGGGGAGGCTAGACATCTTGAGGATCAATTGTTGGGGGAAAGGCCACTTGATTTGTCAGAATTTCGGGGATTTGGGATGATTGAGGCCTTTGAGCAAATGGGGTGGAAACAAGCCTTGGTTTGGACTAATAATGATAATTCTGAGGTGTACTTAAATGGTATTATGGATTGGTTAAGTACCTTAGAATTAATTCATGGTAGTAACCCTCCTGTGTCTTCTAAGTTAGTAGGCACGGTAAATGGAAAGAAAGTGATAATGTCTTTTGCTACTTTAGATAAAATAGCAAAATTTGACACGGGTGCTACGTCGGGAAGGGCTTGTGATTATGTAGATGAGAAATATTTGGCAGGGGCGGAAACACCACCTAATTGGATTGATATGCTTTCTGAGATTTTTGATGTTAGAAGAGACAGTTTGAGCACAACATTTAGGTTGGAGCGTTCTTTGTTGAAACCACTGCCCCGGTTGATAATGTCAATGTTACTTTGGAATGTTTGCCCCAGAACCAGTGATAAAAGTATGGTTAGGCATCAGGATGTTATTGTTTTATATGCCTTGGTAACGGGGAACCTAGCCTTATCACTTAGACAGATTATGATGTTTAATATTTGGGAGGCAAGGAACAAGAGGAACAAGCTTGTCATCCCTCACCCAAAACTTATTTCTCGCCTACTTCAAATCAATAAGGTAGTCCCAAAGGATACTAATTTACAGTTTTTGGATGGTACTCCTTATACAAGGAAGAGATTGTTGAAAGGGAATGAATGGGAGTTTCAAGATCATCCACAGTTTAGACTCCTTAAGGATTTGAAGGTGGGTGGGTACTTGGTAGCCCCTAAGCAGGGGGTTACTCGGGAAGAGGCAATAGCACTGGTGGAATCAATGGGTGCTAGTCAAAGGGGTGAATCAAGTAGGCCTCAAGAAGGTGTTCAAGGAAGAAGAGATGGTTTGCTGGGAGCTGGGGTAGGAGGTACAGGGCCGAGTTTTGGTTATGATAGGCCTCAGGAGTATGATCAGTGGACCTCCTATGAGAGGAGTATGTGGGATATTACTGCTCAGAGTGGTGTACAGAGGCGGAGTTATGAATTAGCTATGGCGTATGCTCATGAACAACATAGAAGACAACAGTTCGATTATTATGAGCAGGTCCGCCATCATCAGGACCACATTGCAGGTCTTGATTATGTAGAAACTCCCCCACCATACGATTATACACAGCCGTTTAATCCTGCAGCTCATCCAGCATATCCTCAAAGTTATGATTCTGAATGGTTTCCCCGACATTCTTGTGTCGGTCGGGTCGAGGATACTTCGGATGCATCACCAGCAGCTTCGGATCCATTTGAAGCCCAATCTCTCTATCGGGGTTTGATGGAATCGATTTTTGGATCACGAGGTCCACGACAGTGATCGGTACCTTCTTTTCATTTTTACTTTTGTTATTTCTTGTGTGATTATGTGATTATTTATTTATTTGTTTTTTGTGTTTTTGCATTTTCAATTCATAGGTAGATTTCAAATTTCTTGTTAATTTATTGTTAATTTACTTTCTTGTATTATGGAATTGAATCAAAGAGACAAAATGTTCGAGTTATATTAGTTATACATATTTGTAAAATGAGATTTTCTTGTAATTAGATGAGTATATGTAAGTGGAGCTAGGTAGTATAGGCTAGATTGCATGACATGATTGATTTATAAGCCGCTTGATAGAGTTGCTAGCAAGTAAAAACATAGAAATGTACAATTGAAGGTAATATGCCAATTGTGAGTTATAATGCATGCATCATACTTATTTATCCGTTATATCCTTCAATTTCATGAGAGAAAAACGCCTTGTCGACGATTGATTTAGATTGTTAGCGTAGCATTATTTTTCGTGATCATCATATTGTGTGAATCATTATTGTACATTAGGTTAGAACTAGTATACTTACCGTGTCGAGACCTCTAGCTTGAATTATGTGCTTAAAATCATAAAACAATCATACAAATCACTCCATAGTTCACTTCACCTCGTCATAAAATCTGTTAATAGTTTAAAGTTGTGTTGTTTATGATAATGAATCGAAAGAAAGAACAAATTGAAGTCAAATTGAAATATCCGGTTGAAAAATCAAAGTATATGGTTAAAAGTCAAATTCAAGTCAATTATCCATGTAAGTTGATCCAAAAGAACCAAAAGTGAATTGTTCCAAAATCATTCTAGTAAATCGCCAATTGAGAATCATTACTGTGTTTCATTCCATCAATCTTGTATGAATACCGAAGTAATAGTTTGAGTTATGAGGTCTTGATTCGATCTGTGTACTAGCCTATGACTTTTAGTGTGCAATAATGAATTGAGAGCTTCATATTCATATATATATTGGCACATCTTTTGCTAATTCACTCAAATATGAACCGAGGGGAGTGCACATTGTGAGAGTGTGATGCATGTATTGTGACGAATTTGAGGTTTATTAGGTTTAATTGTACATTTATATATTTTTATTTACTAGTTGTAAATCTTTTGATAGTTGTAAGTCTCATGAGTTGGTTGTGTTATGTAGTTTGGTTTGCATTGCTTAGTTTTGCCCAAGTGTACTTTGAAGGTTGCTTGAAAATTGAGTTTTACAAGTATGTATAGTTGATATAATTCTTATATGGTGTTTCTTTGATGATAGGAAGTATTATAGGATTGTAAATTAGCTTTGACACATGATGAATGTCTTTTCGGGACGAAAAGAGTTAAGTTGGGGAATGTGATAAACGCCTAGAATGCATAATTTTAAGATGTAAAATCAAGTTGTTTTGTGAAGCTTAATAGACGATTAGGGGTACTCTTATGTTTGTTAAGTGTTTCAGGCACTAGGTGATGAAATGGAGCTAATTGAATCAAGAAACGAGTCAAGGAACCAAGAAGCAAAAATCTGGAATTCTGAAATTACAAAGGGCGTAACTTACGCCAGACTTGGCAGTAGGTTACGCCAGTTGAAAATTCAAGGGGCGTAACTTACGCCCAGGGGGTAGTAGGTTACGCCAGTTGCAGATCAGAAACCCGATTTTTATGGTTTTAATTAACTTTCAGTTATATACAATTCAATTGACGACTTGGGAAGTTACCATTCATAATACTCACTCACAATATCAGTTCCTAACATAGAGAAGACCCCAAAATCATCATCAAATCACCAATTCATGAAGATGACAATTCAAATTGAAGATTCAATGATGAAGATGATAGGCTAGGTTTTCTTTTGATCATTCTCATGTGAACAATTATGTAAGCCATTTATGTTCAATCTTTCTCATATTCATATTGGATTAGATGTTTAATTCTTATTAGTCTTTTACATCTAATGTTCTTTGGATTGTTTGAATGATTACTTGTTTATGACTTTGAATGAAATTCATCTATCTTTTGATTTCAAATTATTGTTTATCATGGATTATTGAAAGAATCTCTCATGAACTTGTAGTTTTACTTCAATGAATTAGAAGTCTAGTTGTGTCAATTCCCCGGTTTCCATTATCGTGAATCATCATAACCAACTAATCTAGTTCTTGAATTCATTCAATCCAAACGTTATAACAAATCATGTCTATGTGATTTCCAATGAGTATAAGTTAGATTACATATTTGAAAACATAATTGGGAGCATGAGAATGGTCTATTTTGTTTAATTGAATTATTGTGTTAAGTCAATAATCATTTTTAGTTTTAACTAAATCAATCAATCAATCGATTTTAAGTTTATGCCTAGATTAATTAATTTTGTAAACTTGTTTAACACTTTCCCGTGATTCCCTGTGGAACGATATTCGACTTACCCTAACTAATTAGTGGTATTTAGTTTATATTTTTGATCGGTCCAACGACAACGATCACACGGCCGCCTTAAACACATCCTCGTCACTTTGGCCACTCGACATCTTACTTTTCTTCATATTGTAAATACCACAAAAACCCGACACCTTATGCTTCAAATCCTTCCATTTCGACCGACACATTTCTGGGGTACGTCCCGACTCACGGTTCAAATGTGAGTCCAACTGAAACTTCACCTTCTTCCAAAACGAACCCGCCGTTTGGGCGTTTCCGACGTATGGATCCTCAGAAACGTTTAACCAAGCTTTTGCCAAACACGCCTCTTCATCCTTCCCCCAATTTCGACACTCTATTTTACCTTTAACCGAGACTTGGGTCTCGGGTATTGCTTACACCTCTTCCTCCTCCACGTCTTCTTTTTCTTCTTCTTTTTCTTCTTCATCTTGAACCTGCTGAGTCGCGAAGTGTGATGATGAACCACCCGCGAAACCCGAAAACCCGGTATTCGGTTGCACACTTGACGGGACAAAATCGAAAAACAATGGATCCATACTATTCAAGAAATCTTCAACACGTTGTGGCCTATACACATCTTCAGCCGTATTTTTTTGCGAAGGAGGAGGTGGCATAATACCGCGATTGTTTAGCGGTGGCGCGTTTCTACGTTTTTTGGGTAGATTCGAGTAAGTGGGTTCTTTTGGTTTCTTCCCCTATTCATTTTTGAGGGTTTAGATGGATGAATTGTTTGAAAAAAAAAAATAAAGAAGAAAGAATGGAGGATGTAGTTCGGCAGAAAGAAAAGAAGAAAAAAAATGAGGAAGAAAAGAGAAAGAGAGAGAAAAAGTAGGGGGCCCCATGTTTTTTTTTTTTTTTTTGTAACGGTCAAATACTCCGGCACCCAAACCGGCATCACGGTGCCCAGTCCGCTCCCCACCCAACCGGTACCGGGGGGTCGGGGCGGTGTGCCATTCGGTACCGGCCCGGTACCGGTCCGTGCCTATACCCACTCCATGCACCCTAAACAGCAAAGTTCTGCCTTAGAGGATAGGCCAAACGATGCTCCTCATCCAACACAGTCACACCTATGTATTTCTTTCCGACATCTAAGCCAAGGATTCTACCTCTTAAAGGGAGTTTTGACACAATATTAAACATCTCCCGGGCTTTCAAGAGAATCATTTGTATTCGACAAGATCATAAACTAATAAAAAAATCTTAATCTGTTTTTACCAAGATCATAAACTGCTTTTTTTTCTTCTCCAAAGGTGAATTGCATTAATTAACTTCTAAAACTTCACACATTACATTTTAAGAAAATTCTTGTTCAAATAACAACAGAAACACAAATTTTAAGAAAAATGCAACTAATGCACCTTACATACATTTTATTAAGAAGATTGTCTTACATTTTTTGTACTAATTTGAACTACAAGTCATTATGATAAACTATTTACTTCTATCCATTTCTAGTTGGAGGTAAATACTCTAGGACAAACTAAAATTAATAAAGGTCAACTAAAATGGTAAGGTAGTGACCAGCGGATAACATTAGGACAAATGGAGTACAATTAGCTAGTAATATATACAAGGGTTAAAGTCAAGAGTTTAATATACTTCTTCAAATTTTTGTTCATAATCATAACTTTCTTTTTTTTCATTTTGTTAGCTTACCATCAATTAACTATAAAATATATTGTACCTATAGTTTTAAATCATTTACGAATTTAAAAACATGAACTAAAATGCATTAGAAATTATTACATAAGATTGTCACAGAAAGGGTTAAAGTCACACTTCTTGAAAATGATGTACTTTTTTTTTCATAGAGACAATGTACTATTAATTAGTTGAAACTGTAAGTATACTTATAATAATTATTAATTTTGATCATTGTATTTGTTTATTGATTTTTAAATAGTAACTAAGTTGTATTATAATTATTAATTAAACTAAATTTTCGAGTCTAATGGAGAATATCAACACGTTCTAGAAATTCACCCAATTGTTTGACACCTAAAAAGCATAAAAACTTTGTGTTCAAAAGTTATAAATTTACTATATTGATACAAACTTTTAAAGTTCTCCTTAGACCATACCCACGAGTATCATCCGTGTAATTTACTATAAAATTTTTACAAACATTTGAAAATTGCACCCGTCATAGCCATGGGTATGGTCCGAGTGAAAAAGTACAAGTTTAGATATGATCCGAGTAAAACTTTAAAAGTTTATATCAAAAGAATAATTTCGAATATACTATCTATATAATTTAGTCATTTTATAATGGTGGATACAAAGGTGTCCTCGTTCAAGTATACAATAGATCTCACTATAAAAATTTATAATGGTAGATATGCATATATATACATATATATAGGGTAACACTGCGGTGAGAACAGTCTTATAATAAGAACAGTGGGAACACTTAAAAAACATCATTTTGATGCATTAAAAGTCCATAAAACTAACATAGTGCATAACTAATTATCATTATTTAAATGTTTAACACATTGGCCTGTCAAAATCAAGAAAATCATGTTTTTTGTTTTGTGCATCCATTTTGGATGCATATTCTTCAAAACGATGCATCCACCAAAAAATGTGACTTTTTCGATTTTGATGGATCAATGTATTGTTAAACACTTAAATTTTTTATTTTGACGATGTACTATGTTAGTTTTATGGACTTTTAATGCATCAAAATGTAGTTTTTAAGTGTTCTTAATTGTTCTCATTTTAAGTTGGTTCTCATTTTTTATGCCACCCTATATATATATATCAATAAAACTGATAGAGTGTGGATATTGATGCAAATATTGGGTGATTAGAAACTTATGAATATTATGATATACGATTGAATAAAGAAACAATTTATCAAAACATAAGATTGTGCTAACCTGGAGGAAGCCATTGCTTCAACCGCAGTTTCATTAAATATGCATCCATCTTCATGCAGTAAAACGTAATTAATTTCGGCTGCCCAACAAAGAATAAATCACGTATTAGGTGAGAGAAATACTCGTATAAGAGATAATCAAACAAAAAACATGCTATCATAACATGATTAGACTGAACAGAGCAAGGTGTTTTTTTCACTTTTTTGCTTGAAAACGCCCTAAGAAACCCCGAAAAGCCCTGTACATTGCCCCAAAGGGCGTTCTAGAGAGAGAAAGAAGATGGGACGTGCAGAACGAGACGAGTGAAACATAGCGTTCCTTGGAGTCATAAACGTACAAAAGCATCTTTTTAACAAGTGTGTCATCACGTGCTTGTCAATGAGGGTTGTCATGTCCTTGTATCCCATTGAGTTGTCAAAGTGTAATTGGTCAAATTTATGAGTTGGTCAAAGTGTAATAGCTGGCTACCATTTCCATCACACCCACGTAGGACTTTTTGTTTCCACTCTTCACACAAGCACCACTAGTCTGGCTCATAAAAGGGCTTTCCTAAAGCCTTGCTCCAACAAAAATTGAAGCCTGAGTGAATTGCCACTTGTCGATGTCATTATAAAAGGTTCTTCATAAAACCTTGCTCCAAATAGTCTTAAGCTTTTTTGTTAGAATGAAAAGATCGGTTTACTTGTTCAAGAATATTCGTCATGAGACATCAATCAAACAGAATTCCTTTAGACCAATAATAATCCCTATTTTTTCACACGTTAATTAAACACAAACCAATTCAAGAAATGTAGAGAAGGCGATTACCAATAATGTAGTAGCATTAGCATCAGTTATAATCTCCCGGCCCCATCCACACACGAAAGAGAATAAGCTCCTATTTATGTATTTTTGTTTAAAGTTATTGTTTATCTATGGGCGAGGAGAAAAAGAAAGATCAAGGAGAAGAAGATTATGATGAGGAAGAGAGAGAGAGATAAAGTTCGGGTTTTTCGGTTCAACCCGGATTTTTTTTCGGGTTTGAGCCCGACCCGGCCGAACCTGAAAATTGCTATATTTGTGGACCGAGACCCGGACCATATGACTGTCGGTCGGTCGGGTCCGGGTTTCGGGTTTTATCTCATCCCTAGTAACTTGTAGATATAAATGTAAACAGAAGAATTTAAGCGGCTGATATATTCAAATTAATGGACGTTAAGGTAAAACTTATAAACTTTGATGCTTTTTTACTATGTTACTAGATATCGTTTAATATAGCAAAAGGTACTCTTGTCAAAATTATTTGACTTGTCAAAATTTTGTACATCATAATTCGAAATTTTCACTTGATATGACACGTTTGTTTATTATTATTATAAGTATGTTTATCGAGTTTGTTACAAACTCGCTTGGTTAAATTTCAAGTTAGAACAAACTCAGTACGAGAAACTCGGTAGTACAAAACCCGGTGAGCAACTCGGTAAAGATACTCACTATTTTTCCTTAGGCCAAATTTCTAGTTAAAACAAACTCGGTACGACACCCAACTTCAAAATATTTTCACTTCAAAGGAAAATTAAACTTCAAAGATTTTTCTCACTTAACAAACCCAAACCAAACCCATTTTCGTTTGAGTAAGGGAGGAAACACTTGCTTTTTCAAGCCAAACCTTGTCTCGTCTTCTACTTGAACTTTAGTTGCTGGTGCTTTGCTAGTTCATTATTTTGTACATCATCATTCATAGACTTCAAACTGGGTTCTTGTATGTTTGTTTATTAAGAGTGATTTTTAGAGTATTGATTGTGTTGTTGAGAGTGAGAGAAAGACCAGAGGAAAGAAAGTACCAAAAGTGTTTTTTTAATGTGAAGTATGAGAGATAGAATACTGTTGTTGTGTTTGTTGGTAGATATAAAGAAAGTGTGTTTATAGAAGGAGAGTCCAACCTTCATTAAATAAAAAGAGCGTGTCCCGTTCCAGTCTGCGTCATTCCAGACATTTAAGAAGGTCACACAATTGTGAATTTGAAATTTGAATAAAGAAAGAGTGAAGACGTGTTGGAGTGTAAATCGTTTCACGCGGGGTAACATCAATGTAGACCTGTAGTTGCTTTTGTGTTGTCCCTCGGTGTATGTCAGGCATTTGAAGTTACTCATTGTTTGTTTTTTATTTTTTGCTTTTTGTTTCATTTAGTTTTGTCAATTTTTGAAATTTTATTATTGTTGTTTTTACTAAACGTGGTACTACAATTTGTGATCAGTCACATTTATTTTTCTATTCTAGTTGGACTAAATTTTTGAGTTGATTGGGCTAAACTTTTCTTTCAGCTACACTTTAAAATTTTGGGTTGTTAATTTTTATTGATAAAATGTTGATTGAAATAACAAATGATTTTGTTAAGACGGTGTCATATGATTTAATGAGTATAGAACCAAGTAGGGGAAAAATACACCATCATAACAATCAAATTTGTTTGTCTAGTTTCAATTTGCTTCCAATACCTTGTCGGAAAATCTTAACTCATGTCAGAAAATAAAGAGCTCAAATCTGCAAACGATATCATTTTGGAAAGCATTGAATCAATTTAAAAAGAAGCAAAGGAGTTTTAGAAGACATCCTGTCGAACCCGACCAAGGAAGCAAAGGAGCTACATGTCTCTCGGATCCTCCAAAAATCTCAAAAATATTCTCTCTAAAGAAACGTTCACACGTCAGCGGGGCACACATCATATCCATTATATACATACTAAAAACCAATGTGCTATGTACAAGTCTTTTAAGCATGAAAGGTTCAAGCTATTAAAGCACATATTAATTTTAACTAAATTTCATTTAAACCCTTTTAATTTTAACTAATATTCGTTTTAACCCCTTAAAATTTCTATTTTTTAAACTTTTATCCCATTTATTATATATATACTAAAAACTAATGCAAATGTACTAGTGTTTTATGCGTGAAATGTACAAGCATTTAAAGCACATACTAATTTTAACCAAATTTCATTTTAACCCCCTAAAGTTTAACCAAATATCGTTTTAACCCTTAAAATTTTTATTTTTTAACTTTTATCCCAAATCAAAGTTTTCGCTTTCATTTTCGTGACACTAAACTTTTAGGTTCTCATGTTTTCATAAAACAACTTTCATACAGTTACGGGTTTACTTTTAAACATTTGGTCTTTGATTATTTTCATTTAAGTACTTTATGCGTGGAATGTACAAGCTTTAACGTTATGCGTAGAATGTACAAGTTCTTATAGCAAATAATAATTTTTATCATTTTTCATTTTAACCTCTTAAACTTTCTATCTTTTAACTTTTTCCCCATATTAAAGTTTTGCGTTTTTATTTTCTTGACACTAAATTTTTAGGTTCTCATGTTTTCATCAAATAACTGTCACCTGTTACGATTTTACTTTAACATTTTGGTTTTAACTATTTTTATTCGTTTTTTATAAACATAGCATTTTTACATTTGCCCCATATCAAAGTTTTCAATTTTATTTTCTTGCCACTAGATTTTTGGTTTCTCATGTTTTCATTAAATAACTTTCTCATAGTTACGATTTTACTAATATAACATACGGATTGATATATAGGAGAACGTAGAGATCTCGGGATCTTGGGTTTAAATCTTATTACCTCTAAAAACATATTTTGCTTTAAATTAAAAAGGCTTATGTACATAGCTAGTAAGCACCTAAATGTGGAATTTAGCACTAACATCTCGATTACAATATATTGTATTTACAATGATATTTGAAGGGAACTAAACACATCTTTTCAAATTGAGAAGTGATAATTGTAGTATTGTACCACCACAAATAATAGATCTACCATACATATGTAATACTGACTTGTACTGTATACTAAAAACCTTATATTTTGTAATTAATTAATAAGAAATAATGATACAATTATCATTTCCCTTTCAAATTACCTCAGCCTTGCTTAAATAGAAATACAAATAATATTATAAAGGAGTGTACTAAACTTAGTGGACATTGAAGTTGTTTAGGGCATTACCCCCCATAAGTAATAAACTACATCCGCCACGGTGAAGATGTGTCTTGAGTTGTTGCTGTTACTCGGTCATGGTTTTTGATAGATAAGGATTTTTGTTTGAGATATGATATAGGCGAGTTGAGATTATGAAGATGTCTCTTAAAATAAGCTCTCCTAAAAACATTTATGCAGGTAGGCTTCATTCCAAATATTTCTCAACTATTTACAAGTTAAAGTTATCTTGCATCATCATTATTTTCACTGTGGTGTGTTCCCCGAAGTTTTGATTACCACACTTCACTTGGTCTTTTTACTTGCAAATTTAAGTACCTTTACACATTCTAATGTATAGAAAAAGTCAAATGTCTTTATAAAGCACAATATAACCATTTTCCGTATAATATTCGCTAGCTAGAATCGTAAAATTAACCATGGGCGGTACAACCGGTAGCGCTGCAAAGTAATTAATGGATTTTTATACGGATATAGGATACTACAAATGTTATAGATAAAAACATTATTCTTTTTTATGTAATGGATTCTCTTCCAAAGGGACTTTGCAACATGTATGACAAATGGAACTATCCCTAATATTAGTCGTCATGACATATGACAAATTTGCCCAACTAACTTTTAAAAGAAATGATACACAAATTTGTAGACAACCATGGACGGTACAACCGGTAGGGCTGCAAACTAACACACCCAAGTATAATAGTTGTAAGCTAATTACTTATTACTTAATTAATTTTCATATATTAAACAAAATTCAACTATTAATTGTCATTTATGGATTTTTAATAAGATACATGACTTCGTTACCTTCATACTCATGGCTACACCACCCTAATCAACTTATACATTTATAGCATTGTGGTTACATTATATTGACAAAGAGATCGACATGAGAGTAAGTTTCTTGAGTTTGGTCATAAATCAAAGGTGCTTCATCTTTGAAAAACCTGCAATTTTTTTTATTGATTTGACAAATGTTTCTCCATGGTCCAACTTGATTGTACAGACCCTTATGTTTGAGTGTATTCGTCCCGCCCATGTCTCTGCTCGAAATAAATATACTGATTTCCGCTTCAATTCTTAACCTTTCAAATTTCCTCTTATAATCGTTTGGTAATGGATACGAGTTCGAGACATGAGAAAGATATTTAAAAGAATTTCACAATAAAGTCCCCCAGTAAAGCAGGTTTGAATCCTGCAAAGGAGGCAGAGTTTTATCCCAATTACATGTCGTGCTTTCGGACGGTTTAGTTTGGAGTTTTCCTCGTACTAGGTATTGAGGGTGAGGGGGCTCTCTAGCGCGAACCCGGTTAAGACAACGTAAGTTAGATCCCTGTTGCGAGCAATAATCCACATTTTTAGGGAAAAAAAAATACAATAGCCAATTAGAGTTGTAACATATATTATTAGAAACCAAATTTAATTAAAAGAACATTAACCTTTGGTTTGGGTGGTTCCCAAACTGCAAAAGAATGTGAGTCTTTGCTAATAATATCGGCAGGGTAAGTCAGGACCGAGTCGGTACCAAAAGCACAAAGAATAATATATTCAGGCCCATCCAATAGACCGGTAGTCTCAAAATATATTAATCAAAATTAAAAAATTGGAATTCAAATATATTAAATAGATATATCAAAATCAACTATATATTAAAGTAATCAGAAACCTACTCATAGCAAATTTAGACTTTATATCTAAAAGATTAAAAATATATAATCGTAAATCCTAAGAGTTAATATAGGATATAAAATATAAAATTTAATATAGATTAGTTAAGTCATATATCACAACTTAATAAATATGAAAATTAAAGAAAAAACGTACGAAAATTAACTCCATATAAATATTTATTCCAGATTACCTTTTTTTTTTCCAACTTTAGTTAAATAAAAATTTTATAATTTCTTATATTTTAAAAGTGTAAATTATATAATTTTAAAAATATATACCAATTCATCAATAAAGACCATCTCGAACGTTTTATTTTTTTCGGGTTGTTCCATTCTGAAACAGTCCATACATGCACAACACGGAGTCGTAAATGATGGTTAACATGCGTTGGCTTAAGATATTCAAGATGAACTAATGTGGTCATATTTTTTGTTGTTGAAGAAAAGCCATAAGGAACCTATAATGAACAACAAACTAAATTAAAAGAAATAATAATAACAATAACATAAGAATTCAATGTTAAAAAATAATAATAATGATTAATTATGTGCAAAGTATATAAAAAGAAAAAACCTTTTGTAGTTGATCATAACTTCTTTTGTTGTTGCCGTACGTGAGTTATATTATAGATTATCAATAATACCGAAAAATGTAAATTAATTACTTTAAAATTGGGTGAAATTGTAAAGTGACGATGAAAAACCAAAAAGTGTAAATTAATTATTTTTAAGTGTAAATTGGTGATGAAAAACCAAAAAGTATAATTAATTATTTTAAAATTAGGTTAAAGTGTAAATTGGTGATAGAAAATCAAAAAGTGTAAGTTAATTATTTTTAAACTGGGTTAAAGTGTAAATTGGTGATGAGAAACCAAAAAGTATAAATTAATTATTTTGTAATGGGGTTAAAGTGTAAATTGGTGATGGAAAACAAAAAGAATAAATTAATTTAGATTAATATTAAAAAATTAAAGAATTAATAAAGAGAAATGATTAGACTCAAGGAGGTAGATTAGGGGTGCCAACTATATTGGTTTATTTATCACACATATGTTTTACTGACTTGTACAGTGTGTTATAAAAGTTGTATTGTGTGGTAAAACAATTAATCTTTGTGGTACCAATATCACTTCCCATAATAAAGAGATATGTTACTCGGGCGATGTCCCGAGAGACATTATATTTATTGTGTTTCGTACTATGTAAAATTATTACATGTTTTTAGAAACATTATTTAGCTCAAAACCTGAGTTGATATTGATTTTTTAATGAGTAAGCAATTATAAATTAGAAAAAAATCGACGATATAACTTTATAACAGATTAATATATTATATAAGTTCTAAAAGATAATATGTATAAAAGTAGAATATTTAAAATAAAAAACAAATTAATAATAAAAACATAACTAAAGCTAATTTCTTAAATCATTGAAAATAGAAAGTTAAAAAAAAAATAATCCATAATAATAAAACATCAACCGAAATAACATTGAAACTAATAAGTATAACAATCAAATTTTTCAGAGATGGTTAGGTGTATGTATCCAAAACATACACCCTATTGTTATGTGTATATATACTATGTAATAGTTCACTTGTACTAAGATGAGATAATTTTAAAAATGTTAAAAACTTAAAAAATAGTAATATGCAATTAAAATAAGTGATCTTTTGTAAACAAATTGGAAGCAATTTAAAATATCAAAACATAATTTGTCAAGCCCAAAATTAAGAATATAAGATGAGTCAAAAAGAAAATAAAGCGGCCCACTAAAAAATAAAAATGGGCCCAAAAAATAAAACGGCCCGTTACCATTCTTTACACGCATTTCCGTAACTTTGTTTTTAATATATATATTAATATCAAAACATAATTTGTCAAGTACAAAATAAGAATATAAGATGGGTCCAAAAGAAAATAAAGCGGTCCATTAAAAAAATAAAAATGGGCCCAAAGAAATAAAACGACATGTTACTATTCTTTACACGTATTTCCGTAACCTTGTTTTTAATATATATATAAATTTGTGCACTAAAAATACATAATAAAGGAAACCATTTGTCAAGTTAAACTATGCATACATCATCACCCTATAAAAAAAAAGTCCATCTTTCAACCCAAAACAATCACACACAAAAAACCCAAATTCTTCAAAATAGTTCAACGTATGTTATAGCACCTTGAAATGATTATTTCACCAACTCGTGCAAAAACCGTGAGTAAACATCAGTAATTGTTACAATTAAAGTTGTACACAAAGTAAATTCACGAAATTTACATATAAACCTTTTTATATATGAAAACCCTCCAATCTCAAATTTTAATTTGAATACAACCGTAGTAAAGCAATTTTAACTGCCCCTATTCAAAACTTTATGTATCAAAAAAGTACATTAACAATTAATTTACAAAACCAAGCTCCATCAATGCATGGTTGCTATTTGGAAAAAACCATAGGCTGCATTCTTAAGTTTTTTTGTTTTTTTAAGGAAAAGAAAAGATAAAGAATTTTATAAGTTTTGTATTCTTGAGATTTTTTTTTGATGAAAAAGAAAGTGTAAGGAAGGAAAAGTTAGGACTTTTTCTTCTAAAATCTTTCTGGCCAGATTTGAATGGAAATTTTTTTTATCATAAAGTAATGTAATAAAGAAGTGATTAGTTTAGGTGAAAGTATAGCCTAAACTAATGTAATAAAGAAGTCTCGAGCATATGTAAAGTTGTGTTAAGCTTAACCCATGCTAGTTGTAAAGCTAGTGCATACGTGGTCACTTGAGTTGCTCCTTGTGGCATAGTTATGTTTGTTTATTCCGGGTGGAGTAACTAACCACCAATGCGTAAAGGCATAAACGGTTTATTCAGTTGGAAATGACTTTGTCTTTCCTTAACGACGCCGATGGACCCCTTATTGGTTACTCATCATGTCGGGTGTGAGGACTCCCTGTATGGTCTATGACCGCCTACACACAACCCCACATCCCTAAGTATGTGTGGCTTATGTCACATAGCCTACGTCTAGGCAAAAAAAAAGTAAAGATATAAAAAAAGTAAAGAAAGATGAAAGGTAAAGCTTTATGATGATAGGCACACTTACGATTATGATGTTCCTAATGTGTTATGCTATATGACGCTTACGATGTTTATGATGTTTCTTATGTTTATGATGTTTATGATGCTCATGTGATATTAACATATAATGATGATATGATTTTGTTAATATATCTAATCGGCAAATGTTTTCAAATATGTTATTCTTAGTTAGCTAATTTATTAGCTAACACTTGCTCTTTGAAAATGTTGTGCCATCAGATTAGACGAGTTTGGAGCTAAAGAAAGGATAGCTTGGCGAGCATGGGTAGAGACATTAAAGACGATAGCATTTGTTCTTGATGCTTAAGCTACCCTTAGCCTTTTGTTTGGCTACTTCATTTACGATATTATGATTAAAGACTATGTAATAATGCTTGGTGTTAATGTTGGTGCCAAGACTTGGATTTTCTTTTATTATTTCGATGATGCATATAGTAACACCAAATGTTTTCAAATGTTTCATCCGATTACGGATGGGTAGCTTTGTATGAGATCCTTTTCCGCTGTTATTAAATGTCGTTAGGCGAAAGTTTTTGAAAATCCAGGTTTTTAAATGACGGGTGTTACAGTATTGTAAAAAAAAGTATTAAAGTAAAACAAATAAGACAAGATTTTGACCATTAGATCATGGTTAAATTGATACACGAAGATTCACGAAACAATTGATACACGATGATTTTAATGATGCATAGTGATTTTCAGTGAAGAGAAACCTATTGTTATATTTGTTTTACATTAATACTTGTTTTATTTTACCTAAAATATATATATATATTAAACGAGTATTTATCCTATCATTTTAAAACCCGTTTCAATTTAAAGCTATTTTTAAAAATTAACACATAAGCTTTTATCCCATGTGTCATTTTTATAAATTTTTATAATAATTATCTTATTTAAACATATTTAATGAATTCCAAAAATTCTATATATGGCAAAGATATTTTAATAATTTCTCATCAAATATAAATACTAATATTAATAAACTATTTTGGGGTTTATGAAATTTTCTATGGTCATCGTTTGATTTTGAAAAGAAAAAAAAATATTATTTAGATTTTTACATGTATAGTCAACTTAATCAAGTTCAAGAAAATTATTAACATGTAAGTTAATTTGTCATTCACACATATAAATTATACAGTAATATTCAATAATATTTAAACTTGGAAAAGATTTGATGATCAACGCATGAATTCTGCTTCTAGCTGCCATCTCTCACGTTAACATACTACTAGTAATTAGGTTTCGAATGTTTCTGATGAAAATGTACTCCGTATATATTCAATAATATTTAAACTTGGAAAAGATTTGAGTAACTTATCTGTATTACTATTTAAAAATTATAACCGCTACGTTGAAAGTTTACTTAAATGAGACATGTGAATTGACCAAAATACCATTAATGAATTAAATCATCATATACTCTTAATATTAAATTACACCATTAGACCATTATATTATAAAATATCTCTACAATAGACCATTATATTATAAAATATCTCTACAAATCGTCACCACCGTCATCGTCGCCGCATTGCGCAGGTAAATAATTTGATTGGATAAATCTTTGTTTTGTTCGTAAACTAATGGGTTCACCCGCGCTTCGCTGCGGGTGATGCTAGATTCACATGGTGGTTCAACCAACTGTAATTTGTCTTGTATGGCAAAGATACAGTTGGGACCAAAACAAGAGTTTTTTCTCTTATACCCGTTTTGGTAAAGAAGACAAAGGCTCCTAGATACAAGTACGATAAGCCAATAAGACATCGACAACCACCATCAAGTCGCTATCAAAGGAAGGCTGTGTTGCCCTAATTTCTCTCTATAAAAGACAACACAACCGCATTGTTTCAAGCGTGTTAGTCACCTTGAAAAAGTGTGTGTCACTTTAAATTGTAATTGTTCAAGTTTTTAGTGTGTCTAGACTTAGCAATTAACATTGTTCATTTGTATTTCTTATAAGTCAAGTTTGTAATCTCAGTCATGTATTCATCGTTTAGTCAATGATACATATGATTATACTTGCATAGATTTGTTACTCTTGAACTTGTTATTGTTCTTGTTTATTTACTTGCTTATTTACATTCTTGCCTAGTTAATTATAATACAAGTTGTGCATTCGTGGACTGTCAAACGCCCTTATTAAAAAAATTTTAAGAAGAATATGTCAAGAAGTACAGTTATATGAGAGAGTGAACAACAATCAAACATGCTTACTTTTCACAAATGGATTTTCCACTTTGCTCATCTTGATCCCTGTGTTACAGAAATAACCTTCTATGCTTGGTTTCTGCATTCACTATATGGATATTCACAAGTAATCACTATATTTATACATCATAAATGCTACATTTAGCTCATAGTATGCTTTTAATTGGGTAAGTTCTGTTTTGATAACATAGATTTGTCGTTAACTTTGAGAATTTGTATGTCATATTTGTTGGAATAAACATGATTCGATTCGAGTGATAAAACATCCTCAATCGTCCTGTGGAACATGTAAGAACATAAAACATAATTGCTATTGATTTCGGGTTCCCAAAACAAGGTGATTGAGTTAGGATGAGATGGGTAATTCGCCTGTGATGTTATGCACGAATTTCAGAGGAGTAAACACACGAATTTGTGTGGGATTATGTGTGTGTGATTAACCTTAACTTAGGGTTAATTACCCTCTATTTATAATGAGAGTAATTACACTTACCACCCTTTAGTAATTACACATTCAACCATTGTGGTGTTTAATGTGTATACCATTAGTCCTCTTATTTGCAATCATCTAATGGGAAACCCTATTCTACGTCTCTAAGAGTAAATACGCTCATCATATATTTACCTAGACATAGGGATTTTATTATTGTCAATTATCATATCAGGAATAATACATGATCAGTGACGGTCACACTAACGTGGTTTCAACAATATTGTCTTTTGATCATTTTTTCCATTAATATTTACATGATCACCATGTTTGTAATATAGATTTTGAAGATTGATTTCATTTGATGTTTAAGGCTCTAGTATACCAATTAAACTGATAAGAGTGTTGATATTGATGCAAATATTGGCTGATTAAAAATTTTGAAATATAATGATATATTGAATAAAGAAACAATTTATCAAGACATAAAATTGTGCTAACCTGGAGGCAGCTAGCCATTGATTCAACCGAAGCTTCATAGAACATGCATCCATTCTCATGCGGTAAAACGGAAAATAATAAATCACATATTAGGTGAGATAAATATCAAAGATAATCAAACAAAAAACATGCTATCATAACATCATTAAGCTTTTTTGTTAGAATGAAATTAAAGATCGGTTTACTTTGTTCAAGGATATTATATTATAAAACAAATTTTTCCTATTTACATTTTAAGTTTCAATATTTATTTTCTTAAAATGTCCATATTTCAATTCTATATTTATCTAACACTCTTTCTCTCTCCTCAAATTTTAATCAATCATTTGTTTTCTCTCTCCTGCATAAATCATTTATTCCTCCAATTTATTCAAAATCTTTTATCTCAAAAACCGTATATCGATGAATTATAAAAATTATATAGGTGTTATTAAAATTTCATGCTCTTTCATTAGAGATGTCATTCGATATACTTTCGACGAATTTTTAAATCCGAGGGCGGAGCCCGTACGGCTAAGACATTTGGTTATCACACTCTATGACCTATCACCCCATCATCTCACCGCCGCAACGCGCGGGTATTTGCTCTCGTATCTCTCAAAACATAATTCTTCTAGATCAATAATTATCCCTATTTTTCCACAAATTATTTAAACACAAACCAATTCAAGAAATGTACATAAGGCAATTACCAATAATGTAGTAGCATCAGTTATAATCTCCCGGACCCATCCACACAAGAAAGAGAAAGAAGCTCCTATTTACATATTTTTGGTTAAAAGTTATTGTTTAATCTATGGGCTAGGAGGAGAAAAAGAGAGATCAGGAAAGAAGAAGATTATGATGAGGAGGAAGAGAGAGAGAGAAAGATAGCGTTCTCGAGCTGCCACATCATATCCTTACAAATTCTTACACGTCTTTATAAATCCTTAAAATCCTATAATTTTATTTTCAAACATACAAACATCCTTACATATCCTTTAACTCCACTAAAAACAAAAAAAATTATAAGTAAGGGCACCTAAGGGCATGCCCTTGGGTAAGGGCATGCATCAAAAAATCTTTAGTTTTGAACAAATTTTAACCGCAAAAGATATCTAAGGGCACCAAAAAACATCACCATTAAAAAAGCAATGAAAGGAAGTGATCTCTCTTTTTTTTCGTATGAATGCAATGAAGTTATCACATGGAGATCTTTATTTATTAAGATGTTAAATATAGACCTTTATTTATTTCTGTGGATGCACTTCAGTAATATAACATAAATCGATATAACATTTAATTGTATACGTATGCAATGAAGTAAGTGTAGTAATTATTTTACGAAAGAAGATAAGTTATTAATAGATATTTTAGAGTTACATGTAACCTTGCCATTGAAAATTTATGTAGTAATGGACACGATACGCCATTCTACCATACATTAGTATCGATTCATATACTTTCCCCTCTATTAATAAGTCATTTTTTAGTTTATTATAATGTATTTTACTTTTTATTATTAATGCCTTGTTTGTATTATTAATAATATCATTTTATTAATGCACTATTCAATAAAAAAATTGTTAAAAAATAATATATGTGATATATTAAATACTTAAAAAATGAAAATATAGCGTTCTGCATTCAAAACTGTCTAAAATTGATGAAATGATAAAAACTAATATGACACTCTGGGTGATCTGTCCCTCTATCTCTTATATAATGATGATTGACTATTTTTTTTTTCTTTCTAAAATTCAATACCAATTCGATATACATATATACTGATCTAAGAAAAACCACACTGATTAATACTCAACTAAAAGTAAATAGTACTTGTATGTTTTATTACTATAGAAAAAATAAATGGAAATACATATATACCTTTGTGGCTGGAATAAGAAAGAAACACTTGCCTAATATATTAAAATGACTTCTGTTTGTTGAGTTGTAGGGATTGGTAAAATCAGAGGTTGTCCATTGCCATGCCATAACACAAAGTGTTAACATCAACCATGTCTTGTGTGATTCTTGTTTCTTTTCATTCCTCTCATTTATTGTACCACCACCGTCCACCATAGTCATAAGACCATTCCCATCGGGTGTTATATTGTTCGGTCGGTCGGACTTAAAGTAAAAAACATATATTAAGCAGTGCAAACAGTGACCGATCGACTTAGTCGATTAGCCGACTGATATTTGTGGACCAAAAATTAATTCAAAGTTGCAACAATTCATGAGTTTTGTGTTTTATCTTTATTTGTTTTCTTTCTTTTATTTTGTGAGTTTCTTTTATCATCAATATTATGTTTTTATATGTTTTATTTATTTTTTATCCAATTTATATATAACTAAGATAAATCCAAAATTCATAATAAAAAAAAAAAAATGTTTAAATATGTGACACAGACTGATGATTGATAACTTAAGGGAAAAATCTATAAAAAGTTAACATTTTTACTCAAGTTTTTATTAAGGGAAACCTATTTAGTTTTCGTCTATTAAAAGGATTTCGTTTTTAAAAAATTTTCAATAAAAATAATATCGTTAGTTTTTAGCGTCAAACTTCCGTTAAATGTCACGTCAATTTACCACGTCATGGAAAAATATGACGTGATTCCAATGTTACGTACCAAGTATTGATACCAAATCATCAAGGAAAGTATACAGTATATCGATTATTGTGATTTTCTATTTCTTTTCGTGTAATGATCGATCAAGCTGGCGGCTAAGTATTTTAATTGTATTTTTAAATCTTCACAAATTTAGTACACTAAGGGCCTGTTTGTTTTTTTAACAATTAAATGAATAAATTGATTAAGTGACTGAATAAATAAGTAATGTTTGTAATAATTAAGTCAATACAATTGTTTTTTGTTTATTAAGTCAAAAATACAAACATTTTTAATGACTTAATAATTAAGTATTTTTGATCAAGTCACGATTTAATTTATTAAGTCCAAAACAAACATTCGGTTCATTTCACATAACATCATAATTGTGTTTCTTTGATCAGTTTCGTCAAAAAGCAAAGGAGCCTAGTAATACAACCAACATCAGTACCGAGTATTATTTTGTGTCTATTAGTCATTTAGAAATCTCTCCAAATGATTGGTTTAGGAATCCCTTTAAAACATTTGTGAACAAAATACTAATACTATAAATATTCATTAAACTCGTATAACTAATTATGTGAAATATTGAGATGACGTACCATGTATAATGAGAGCGGCACAGAGACAGCGAGATGACATACTAGCTTATTTTAATTACGTGACGAGTTACGTGACATTTAACGAAGGTATAACAGTAAAAACTAACGATATTATTTTTATTAAAAATTTGTCATAAACAAAATCATTTTAATAGATGAAAACCAAATAGGTTTCCCTTATTAGGAATTTCAAGTAAAAAGATTATCTTTAATGATTTTTTCCCAGACTTAATATTTGAGTTAAAATAGTATTTATTATATATTAAATTAACTTTAAATAAAGAAATATTAATAACAAGCTTATATAATTGAAAAGAATAGTTTTGTTGGGTTGTTAATGGGATTGTAAGAATTAGTAATCGTATTAGATGGGTTGGATAAATGTAAGAGAAATAAATCAGTTTTTTTTATAATAATGTTGAGTTTGGTTGTGATCGGTGATACCTAATAATACCCAACGACGGAACATGGGTATTATTACACAAAAGTCAAAAAAAAAAAATGACATAAAACGTGCTTTTACATATTTTGTTTCCAAGGGGTATATACATTTTACTCACAAAAATTGCAACCCATATTTTTGGAAGCCTCTATGTAGGGATATGGATGATTTGGCTAAAACCAATTAAATCAGACCAATTGTATGGTTTGGTCAGTTTGACATAAAAAGTTTAGATCAATAATTTGTTTTTCCTCATAAACCGTTCATATGGTTTAGTTTGCAGTTTAAGAGATTAAACAACCCATTAAAACCAAACGAGACCATTAGGTTAACATATATTATTACAAACATATTGTTATATTTTTATTTATGTCATCATATTAATTATATAATAGTATCGTTTTTATATCTTACTAGTATAAATATTAATACTTAATAGTTGTGACATATGAAACATATAATTTATTATTCCTTAGTATTCTAGCTATAACTACATAATTTTATTTGTTTATATTAAAAGGCTAACCGACCAAATCGAACCGGCTTAAATGGTTTTTGTTGGTTTGGTTTAGCAAATAATCTGGTCAGTTTGGTTCAAAAAATATTAAACGATTAATCTAGGTTTGATTTAGATTTTAAGTTAAAACCATCCAAACCAAATCATGCACATTCCTAGCCCTACGACTGTTTCGCCAAGACCAAACCTCATAATTCATTTTTTGTTTCTCCCTCTATCTACCCGTTGTTGTTGATGATATAAAAACACAAACTAAACCATTTATATTATTGCTTTTTAAATAAACAAAAAAACATACTTCTTTTATTAAATGCCGGCAGTTAGGCTACATTGATGTATGCATAGTACTGTCAGTTTTCATATAGATGGTGCAGCTATAAGTTAGGTGGATAGGATGGATTCATGGGAGGCCACTTATGTGGCTATGTTGAATTTATTTTTAAAAACAGAACAGAAAGATAAATATGAAAAAGAAAAAAAAATATAAACGTGAACATAATTTTTATAAGTTTACAAAGGCTATTTTGAAGATTTTTTTATAAATTTTTTTTTACAATATATTTTTTTATATCATTTCAAATATGAATGAAAAAAAAACATATAATTCGATACATAATTTGAGTTCTCATAGTTCTTATAAAAAATGATTCTCGAAATAACAAAAGTCTAGTATATATATATATATATAAGATAGAGATCAAATGAGAAGGTACTTTAAGGAGAGTAGAGAGAAAAGATTGGTTTTTTATTTTTTTTTAACTTGTTTTATAATTTTTTTTCACTTTTTTCATTCTTTCTTTAATCAACTTATTCCATATAAAAATTTTAAAAAAGTTTTAAAAATATTTTGTTTTTCCAAATGACGTAGCCCGTAAGCTATAGGCGAAGCTTCTCGGCTTATGGCGGAACCATAATAGCTAAGGGCGAAGCCCATTAGATAGATCACCTCATCACCGATCAGCCCTATGACCTATCACCCTCTATGAACTATCACTCCCACCAGCTATCCCTTATTAATATCCTTAAGGGCGAAACTCGTACCGTACCCATACATGTATAACGCACTAATTCGGGTTAGAAATTTTTTCATTTATTTATTTTTTAAAATTTTTTTATGGATTGAATTAATTAAAAAAAAGAATAAAAAAGTTGAACAAGAAGTTGTGAATAGTTTTATCCTTAAATAATCCTCAACTTCGTCATCATTCGGATTTTGAATGGTATCCGTCACAATTTATTCAATGCTTTAAATCTCATAACATTCATTATTTTCACTAACATAATCTAGCAAGTGATTCATATTTATTTTGTGTTGATGATGCATATCCGTAGTCAAGGTCTTATACTCACAAATGTCTTCTCCAAATTTACATCATAAAACCTCTTTAAATCTTAATTTATCTATATAAAAATTTTGTTAATTAAATTGATAAAATATGTCGGTCCCAACATTATTAATTTACAGAGGTTTCATCGTATACCCTTTTAAGCAACTATAATCCCAGTTTTGATAGCTCGAGATTTGTTTGATTGGTTCAATGATACGTTAAACAAAGATGTTACAAGATTTTTAAAGCAACAATAATAAAGCTTTAATAGTTACATTACATAGCAGCTTTATCAATGGTGGAATACCTATTAACTTTTTAAGTTTTTTAAGCTACCAACCATCACTTCATTTTCGTTTAACATTGAAAGGCTAATAAAGTAGCAGTAGAGTTTTCTCCTTCCCTATTTGTGTTATTTTGAGTTACTTCGATAGCAGGAGGCCGTTAGTAATTGTTTAGTGTGTTCACTTGTCTTATTTTCAAATCTGGTCAAAGTGGGCAGAAAATTATTATTCCTTCCGTCCCAATTTAAATGTCATAGTTTGACATTTGTGATCTTTCATGGTTAACTTTGACCGTATAGAATTTTATTTGTGTTATGTAATACTTGATGTAATATATGAGAATCGATTTTTAAGTTTTCAATGTATTTTATAATGATATACCTTTCGTCACGTATTATAAAACACAAACGATAATATTAATGGTCAAAGTTGTGATAGAAAGACTTTGACAGTCAAACGTGGACAATTAAATTGGGACGAAGGGAGTAAAGCAAAATGTATTGGAAAGACCCATCCACTCCCTTTCTCTTCATTTCTTTTCTTTAGTAGAAAAACACTCAAAAACCCATATTTTATAATTTTCCCTTCATTTGCTTTCTTTTCGCTTACAATTTAAACTCAAGAAGACAGTGCCCATCTTTCCTTAGGCTGGACGAAGTGAAGTAGGCACCGGACCGGTACCGGATGGCACACCGCCCCGACCCCCCGATACCAGTTGGGTGGGGAGGAGTCTGGGCACAGTGGTACCGGTTTGGGTGCCCAAGTTTTTGAACATTACAAAAAAAAAAAAACCGTGGGTCCCACATGCAACGGTTGAAACAAAAAAAAAATTTATCTCTTTCTCTTCTCTTTCTCTTTTCTTCTTCACTTTTCTCCTTTTTTTTGGCCGACGCCCTGTTGCTCCTTTCTTTTTTCCTTTATTTTTTTTTTCAATCAAATCATCCATCTAAACCCACAAAAATGAATACGGGGAAGAAACCAAAAGAACCCAGTTACTCAAATCTACCAAAAAAACGCAGAAACCCAACACCGCCAAACAATCGCGATATTATGCCACCTCCTCCTTCGCAAAAAAATACGGCCGAAGATGTGTATAGGCCACAACGTGTTGAAGATTTCTTGAATAGTATGGATCCATTGTTTTTCGAATCTATCCCGTCAAGTGTCCAACCGAACCGGGTTTTCGGGTTTTGCGAATGAAACTCAACCCGGGTTTTCGGGTTTTGCGGGTGGTTCATCATCACACTTCGCGAGTCAACAGGTTCAAGAAGAAGAAGAAGAAGAAGAAGAGGTCGAGGAAGAAGAGGTGGAAGCAATACCCGAGACCCAAGTCTCGGTTAAAGGTAAAAGAGAGTGTCGAAATTGGGGGAAGGATGAAGAGGCGTGTTTGGCAAAAGCTTGGTTAAACGTTTCCGAGGATCCATACATCGGAAACGCCCAAACGACGGGTTCGTTTTGGAAGAAGGTGAAGTTTCAGTTGGACTCACACTTGAACCGTGAGTCGGGACGTACCCCAGAAATGTGTCGGTCGAAATGGAAGGATTTGAAGCATAAGGTGTCGGGTTTTTGTGGTATGTACAATGTGAAGAAAAGTAAGATGTTGAGTGGCCAAAGTGACGAGGATGTGTTTAAGTCGGCCGTGGCATTATATATGCGGAAATACAATAACAAGTCTGGGTTTCGGCATGTAGAGGCGTGGCAGGTTTTGAGGAGAGGACCGAAATGGTCGGAGGTTCTTACTTTGGAGGGGATTTGTGAGGAGTCGGGTAACAAAAGGGCAAGAACGGAAGGGTCTGTCCATGTACGTTCATCAGGGGAGGCGTCGGTCCATATTGACTTGAATGAGGACCACTTGGAGCAAGAAGAGGAGGGAGGGAACGACATGGATAATGCACCAGTACATCATGCTAGACCCGTGCCACCCCGCCGTAAAGCTAAGGGTAAGCAGGCTGCTCCTTCCGCCTCTACTACATCTGAGGAGTTATTGAAGATGGTCGCGGAGTTGAAATGCGACAATGAGGATTAAAAACGAGCTCAGGAGGAGAAGATGCAGATGCAGAAGGCGATGATGGATAGATATATGGCGGCGGAGGAGGCTAGGAAGAAACGGGAGGAGGAGATGACACGGATGGTCCAGAGTCAGCAGCGACAGAATGATATGGACTTCGTGATTAGGCCACACGATCACCTCAGCGGGCCAATGTTGGAGATGGTTTTGGCGCAGAAACGCGCCCTTTGTGAGCAGTACGGATGGTCGGCGCCTTAGTTGTATGTTTTACTTGTTTCTGTGTGTTAGAATAAAATTATGTGTTTTAATTGTGTTTTAAGTTGTATTAGTTTTAATTTATTAAATAAAATGTTTTAGTTTTAAAAATAAATAGAAATTAAATTAAATAGAAAATGGTGGGGAGGGGAGGGAAGGGGTGGCGAGGTGCTCCTAGCAATCGGGGAAGGGAGGGGAGGAGTGGGCAAGCCCTCCCCCCAGCCTTATCTTCAACGGAAAAAAAAAATCACCACCACCGTGTTAATAACTTATTAGTCTTTCAAGACTTTCAGATCCACCGTCCTTTCAAATCTACCACCGCCCTTCAGAGTTCAGATCCACCTTCCAACAGCCATTCGATCTGGTTAAACGGCAAATTTTTCACCGTTTGACCGGTTTTAAAATGGTCCGATTCGTTCCATTCACCCCGGTTTGATACAGTTCACTTTTATAGATCCGGCCGGTAGCTTTCAAACCGGATTTCTTAAAAATTCCGGTCAGACCCTCGGTAACATTGTGCTTCTGGTCGAAACTTAAAACCCTCACCAACTCAATTACACAAACAAGCGACAACAACAAACAGATTTCACGCACACCATGCCGTTTTTTTCTCCAGGAGTTGGAGAGGCTTTGATTAATGTGGTTTAGACTACTTTCATAATATACAATTTTTCCAGGTAACTCTTAATGCAAAAAACATTGTTATAAACTCGATCATGATCATTTATAATACTCAATATTTTAAGTTACCTACTTATATAGGTTTTAAAGTAAGATTGTTAATTATAGATGTGAAATTGAAGACACTAATTATTAGTCAACTGTGTTCGATGTATAAATTAGAATCTACAATGTCAGTTTTGAGTATACATTGCTATTTAGGGATATTAAAAGTCTAATAATGTGACAAGAAATTATCAAATAAGCACCACATAAATAATTTAAGTAGTCAGCTGCCCAAATACTCCATTTAGGGTGGATCTTTTCAAATGAAAACTAAGGCTGTTGATGATTCTCCTAATTGCAGAAAACATAAACTTAGGATAGTGAGTCAAATGTCAAATAATGGGTAGCTCGAATAACCATTATTTATTCCCATAGATAGATTAGATGGATAGCTTGAAATATAGCCATTTGTAAAATAGATTAGATGGATAGCCCTCAAGTGACATAATGTTGACCTAACGTTGCATGTAATTCTTGCCTTACCGCTTTCATTGCATATTGTATAGGACTCTCAGTTCAACTAAACTTTATATACAAACATAAATGTCAACTTTTGTTAAATTTGTATATCATTTACTTTTAAAAAGGTGCAATAAACCTTTGTAAACATATTGAGTTAAATTTGTGTGCAGGTTGCATTCGACAACAGTTGTCGGATGGTCGATTTACCACGGGAAGCCAACGACCGGGGTAAATCTTACTTTTTAATGTTATAAACCTTTATATATTTATATATTCTTACTCCTTTCTGAACGAGCTATCAAGAAATCCTTCACAAAGCTGGACGAGTCCTTTACTTCACGGGTGCGCACTATGATTTTCATATATATCTTTTTTTTTATATCTTAGTTGAAATCGATTTTTAATGTTTTCAATTTTGAAACAGAGTGTTGCTCTTCTTATCAAAGAGCTGCAGTTCCCGGTTAAAGTTGATAAAGCTATTAGGGATGAGTTTGCTGGAATACTCCAGGTTTAATCATATCTCTAATTGTATTTCTTTCTTATCTTATTGTTTAAATTTTATAGTTTTATTTTATGTTTTTTTACAGGATTATTTGGATGCAATGAATTTAGATGAGGAAAGTGACAAGTAAAAATTTGTCGCCGAGTATCTCATACCTCCCTCTGGATTAAGAGATATATAGGGAGCCTAACCACAACTATTGTGCCTAGTTTTGATGCCTTGGTAATATGTAATTCACTTTTGGAGAAGAAAACAAAGCAGTTTTGAACTTGGTAAAGACAGATTTAGCATTTTTTTATTAGTTTATGATTTTGTTAAATACAGATGATTCTCTTGAAAGCTCGGGACATGTTTAATATCGTGTCGAAGGTCCCAAAACAAGGCAAAATTCTTGGGCTTGACGTCGGATATAATGAATATAAGACAATAAATTCAGGAATACCCATAAACCTATATGAACAAGGAAACTCTAATTTATCGAAGCTTCGAGTATGTAGGAGGTGGTGTTTTGGTGGAATGTATTGTTTGTGGGAGATATGGTGATAACACGAGATGGGGTCACGGAGTCTGAAACTTCGACTCTTTACTGGTTCACTTTTTGCACTTTGGGTTAGAAATTTTGATCTTTGTGATTGAAAGATGTACTGTGAATTTGATCTAAATTGTAGTTATTTTTTGGTGCAAAGTTTTGTTTAAAGTGAATTGTAATACTAGTAGTATATTGTTAATTGTATATGTTGCTTGTATAGTGTCACTGCCCTGTTTGGGTGAATAGGTCCTGCCACTATTGTGATTATGTTATCTGTATTTGGATTTACTCCTTGATCCTTCATGATTTGCTGATTTCTTGTTCACTTTTGTCTGTGATATTACTTGCTGCTCTTGTGTTATCCTATGAATAAAAGATGATGAGAAACTAAATGATGGGAATTCAAGAATTAGTTTTAGCCTTGCACCACTTTTTTATATAACAAGAAAAATATATTAACTCAAACTTATAAAGGCTATTGTTTATTTAAAGGTGGAGGTGATCTGGGTGAAAGTGAAAAAGGGAAAAGGTGGTTTAATTTGGGGATTTTTGATTTGTTTTGGGGAAACATTGATAATGGAAGTCAAAGAAAATAGAAGAACAGGGGAGAAGACAAATGTAGTTTTTTATGGTGGTTTTATCATCCATGAGTTTTCTACGAATATCACACGGGTCTTTTGTGTAGATTGGAAATTTTTGAAAAGCATGTCTAATTTGTAAAGTGACCTTATTTTGTTTATTTAGGTAATTTTCCTTTTCTTTTATCTAAACCTATATCTTTATTTAGAAAATAGAAAGAATGGAAACATAAGTAATAAAAATTTTAAAAGTTGGATACATGGAATATAAAACAAGATCAATTTCATAACGAATACATTTTTATGCAGTTGTCTTTATCTTATAATAGGGGTTACCATTCTAACATATTCAATAAAACAGGGAAAGACAAGCTCTAATGCCTTGGTTGGTTCTACAATGCCAGTTGTGGATGCAAACCATGCTGATGATTGTGTGAAGATTGTGCTTTTTGAGGATCCTGTTCCCACCAAGATTGTGCCAAGCTATGGCGTGCCTGCATTTGATCAGGGTCTATCAAAAGAAAATCCAAACACTTGTTGCATCTTGTAATCGTGTGGAGCAGTAATTAGGAAGCTTAGTTAGTTGTTTTTGTTGTAAAAATGGATCTTGTCCTTTGGTCTACATTTGTTGTTGGAAGATTTAAACATATTTCGTATATTGTTTTAGATTATCTTGGTCACTTGGTGTATGAAAAGATAATATTTTGACTTTTTTGGTCAGCCGTTGAATGACTGAATCTTCCCAACTCTTTGCCAATTCTATATATCCATTAACTTAGTTTCTGCATAAGATAAGGTTTAATTTAATCATCTGTACAATTTTGTATGAGAATAGCGTTCTCGGAAGCTTTCAAGAAAATCTATGAGATCAGTAATTACTCAACTGGGTGCCTCCAATGCCCATAATTCGAGACACATGGTCTATCATGAATAGCTCTCATTTACTAAGTTTATAGAGAGAAATGTGAATTCAGTTTCGATTGCAGGTTTTTTTTAGATGCTTTAGCTGCCCAAGTTTCCGAATAGCATCTTGAAAGTGGTTTCTGCTACTTAAGTTTGTCTAAGGTAAGCTCTTCTTTAGCAGTCCCTGACTCGGCAATTTGCTTTTAACTCACTTCTATAGGTAGTTGTATTGGCCGAAAACATGTCAATTTGCAAATTCACTGTTTACTTGGGAAACCGACTGCAACAACCACCCCACTTAATACCGGCGGCGGCGGTGGCGGACCTAATAACATCATTATCTTGAACAACCATCAACCTTCATCATCAACATCTAAATGATAATCTGTTCAACATCCCAACTGCCCGCGCTTGTTTTATTTCTATTTGATTTGTGTTTATAAAATGTTGTTTTTAATCTTTTTTAAATATCTAAAGACACCACAGCTTGTCTTATTTCTCTTAGATGCATTGATGTTCCAAAAGTAATCCACTTGACATATCTGGTGTATTAATGTTACAAATATGGCTGCCAGTACGAGTTTCACATTGGAATAACTTTTCTACTCGTGGTTTTGGAAAAATAGAAACAATAAGCTTTCTTGGATCAGGCCTAGATCAACTGTTTTTTTTTTCTTTTTTAACAGTCAAGCTTTATTACCAATCAACAACAAAACTAGCAAGGTGCTAGATCAGAAAAAAAGTACAAGGAGGAGAATTAGAATTAGAAATTAAAACTACACCAGTGGTTCCAATCTACATCGGGAGATTTAAGTCTATTTGTAAACCGTAGGTAGGTGGTGGACTTTAGTTCCTTTAAAGCAAAGCTCCATGATGGTGACTTGTTAGAGAAGATGCTTTCATTCCTGGCTTTCTATATTATCCAAAGATAACCTAGAAATACTAAATTGATGAGTTTGGCTTTATTTGGATTGATAAATGGACGTTTGTGGAGTTCAAGAAGTTCTCTAATTGCGTAGGTTTGAATTGAGGGACCTTACATCAGAGTAAGATAAGGGACTTCAGAGGCGAAGCCACATTCAATGAAGAGGTGGTGAGATGATTCATCATGGTTGTTACATAAAGGCAGGTGGAGGATGCCAGAGTGATATTTCTTTATAGAAGGAGATCCTTTGTGGGTAACGGGTTCTGTTCAAGTTTCCAGACATGAATGTTAACCTTTAAAGGGGTAATATTGTTCCAGGGAAAAGGCCAATCTTTTAGCACGTGAGTGGCTTTTTGGAGACGAATTTTCATGGACTTGACGGTAAAGGGATGTGAGTATTAAAAGCCCAAGACTAGTTGTCTTTGGATTCTGAGAGTGCGACTTTGAGGATCTTTGACAGCAACACATATCTTGGAATTGGTAGAGTTCTTCTGGTGTCGATGGTGGTCTGGTTCAATTCTATTCCAATTGTGTGTGTGTGAAGGTCTCTTCCTGTGCAACAATCTTGACGGTGCATCCTTTGAATTTTTCCAGTTTGAATTTTTCCAGTTTGATGGTGAGATAATCCAAAATCAAATACAACTCCCCTTTCCAACTATACTCGTGAACATGCTATGCAAAACAACATCAAGAGATTCAAGGTGGGAACTAATTTTGGCAATGTTTTGCCAAGCTCCCACCAAGCCATTCGAAAAAAGAATTGAGGAACAATTTCGGATAGAGTGGTGGATAACAGTGATGGTTGCAGCCCATAGGGCCTGTGGTAACGCCACCACCATTTGGAAATCAAAAAAGATATTAAAGATAAAGAGAACCCAACCCTAGACCGCCCATATCCAAAGAGGCGATTACCCGATCAACTGTTACTCTAGTTTACATTTTTAGACAGGTAGAAGTATAAAAGTATTTCAAATCAAATTTCGAGATTTTCATCTATAAAACTTAGCAAGCACTTGTGTTATACAACAAAATTTGATAGTAGGATAACAAACACGAAAGATCAAGAGACGTGAAAACCACATCCAATTAAGAAAAAAAATTACACATTGTTTGATACATAACTAAATCCAGGTTGTTTTTGGACCTTTTGCAACTTCATAACTTCTCTCAACTTCTCGACTTTTGCCCACTCTCCTTTACCAGCATAAATATTGGACAAAGTAACGAATCCTACTGGTCTCTAAATCTGTTTTCACAAGATCAGCCATTTTTTCAGCCAAATCTAGTCTATTGTAAACGACACACCCGTTTAAGTAAGGCACCGACCTTCGAATCAGTAACTTTTGCACCCAACTCGTGTATTAAATTGTATGATACTTCAATTTCCCCAGAACGACAAAGAACGTCAATGACACAAGCATAATGCCCGTGTGTTCTTACACACGTCAATGTGACTTGGTTTGGCTGCATGTTTTCCTCTTGCATTTTGTCTAAAAGCTCAACGGATGAATCAACCATCCCATGTTTCGCATAGCATCCAATCATGGCCTTCCATGAAGCAATGTTCTTGGATGGCATGGTGTCAAAAACGACTCTTGCGTGTTTTACACACCCACATTTAGAGTACATGTCGATAAGTGCACTAGCAACAAAGACGTTGTTATACATATTTGTTCTAAAGATTAGCCCATGAATTTCTCTCCCTTCAGCAACAGAACCCATGGATCCGATAGCAGGAAGTAAAGCAGTACTGGTAACCAGATTAAGCCTCACCCCAGCTACCAACATGTCTTTAAACAATTCCACACCTTTATTAACCTATCGGCTTTGTACAAAGCCAGAAATCATAGCATTCCAAGTAACCGCATCAGGAACCAAACCAGTTTTACTCATTTTAGAAAACGAACTAAACGCCCCAACCCAATCTCCGGCTTTACCATACCCGGTAATCAAAGCATTCCAAGTGAACTCATTAGGTTCCACAGCAGCCAACTTCTTCCTACCAAACAACACTCGTGATTCCATAACCCACCCAACATTAGAATACGCAGCAATCATGTTCGTCCAAGAAACAACGTCTGGTTTAGACATTTTATCGAACAGTTTGCGGGCATAACATAAATACCCGCATTTACAATACACTTCAATCAACCCATTAACAACATCCAAATCAAACTGCAACCCAAACTTATTTATAGACAAATTTACTCCATATGAGAAAGAAGACATTTACTATTCGGATCACATGATCATAAGAATTTTTAAAGATTCTACGCAAACAAAGGTCTTCACATAATCACATTTCCATTATACAGTTTTAAGGTATGTATCCATGTAATGTACGACAAAAGATGATGGACGTGATTAATTTGTATATCCTTTTGTTTATAAGGCTTGAATTCTAAAAATGATTGTAGGAAATGAATTATAAGATCCAATGTTTTGATATTGTGGACAGACACAGATTCACAGAATGATAACATGACATATGAATCATGGAGCCCAATATTGTTAGACAAATTACTTTCTAGCCCAGCCCATTTTGATGATTCGTCCATAAAGCCGTGGCGTGAGCATTCTTTATTCATGACTCATGAGCCAAGTACCCGAGCTAGACTCGAATCATAGTGTTTTATAACCGGTGTCCTGTGATTACATGGTCACACGGATAAAGGTTACATATCACATGTTTGTCAAAAGCAAGTGAAAAAACTATATCTTGTGATTCATGTGTGAGGATATTGACTTATCGAACATGAATTTTATATGGTATGCGCTTTTGATACCAAAACGATACATGTGACCAGGGAGTTCTCACCATTCACCCTCGGTGACTATTCCTCTTCACTTGCAAAATATACCTTGTCATTCCTTTCTCATTTTCTTCCATACTTAAAAAAAATGGAACACATGGGAGTTGATAATTGAAAAGACCAAAATCGATTGGTGCATGTTTCCTCCCTGTGACGTACCTATCATATATGTGTGTGTGTATGTGTGGGAGGAGGGAGGAGTTGATAATTGAATAGATTATTTGTTTGAAATCAATGTAGTGCCGATGAACGTCAGTCTAAATGGTTGAAACCTAATGAATAATTTTGCTTGCTTATGATAACCTGCTTGGTTTTATTTTTTAAGATAATAAGGTGGACCGGTAGACATGGGCGCTACAACTTCACTTACTTATGATAGTCTGCTTTGTTTTTTTTAAAGATAATAAAGTGGACCGATAGACCATGGGTGTAACAACTTGTTTATAGAGAAAACTATCAAATACAATATACACTACTACATTAGATAGGGTTTATTAATATAAAAAAAGTGATACCTACAAAAAGTAATAATAGTAACACATTAGTATAGAAGTAGAGAAAATAATTTTTTTTCTTGAGAAAACTCCCTTAAATTTGTGTTCTAAGTGAAGTTGTAATCTTTATAATAATTGTGAGTTTTTGCTTTTAATGTCGTGAATGACAAATATTAGGTAACAGGGTATGTAATAAATAACATATTTTATAAATAAAATGATTGATCTTTATAACTAAATAACATAAAAATTGTTCTAATTATAAGATGATAACAAGTGTCAACATCAAGGGATATGATTAGAAGAAAAAAATAATGGAATACATATGTTACAACCTTATGGTTTTGAAATGATTTTTGGGTAATTTATAAAAGAATATATCATTTCCCATTTCCAAATTTTCAATCTATATATTGTTTTGTTTCTCATCGTTAGGTTTGACCAACAAGGAGTTAGTCTAGTGGTAACAAAATCACTTGATAACCTTTAGATCTCAGGTTCGATTCCCACTTGGCACAAAGAATAATTTATTTAAGGTACCCGTTACTGATGAAACCTAGACTTATATGTGAAGTTTAAATACGCGGGTTCGATCAATTGAGGTGCCCAGATCATGTAGGAATATGATGAAAGTATTTTACCAGCATCATATGACTCATACGGTGACATTATATGACTCATACGAGGTGAGTCAATGGATTCCAATTATGATATTTGGGCTAAGGTTTCTTTCATTACTTTTTTCTCATTCTAGGTTTTTTATTATATGAAGCGTATAAGAATATTTAATTGATAATACATTCTTTTGTTGAGACATTTGGCATCAATGAGCCTAAACTCATATTCGGTCGATAAATGTGAACTTTTCAAGTATCTACCAAAAATGCAGCAATGGTACCTAGATATTGTACAAGACATTCTAGTATTATTTTTAGTACCTATGAATATTATTTATAATTCAATTTGATATTTTATGAGTAAGAATTGAGTTCTCAGAAATTTAATTCTTGATCTTATCATTTTTGCTTGACGTATAGAACTTGCTAATTATAAAAGATTAATAGATAACGATAAAAAGATAATTATCTTATGAATATTCTATTGTACTGTACTTTTGGACAATAGCCATTCTATGTTTTTTTTTTTGTTAATTATTAAAAAAAAGCATGTAATTCAGACTAAAATAATACAGTCGTTTATAAATTGCAATGAATCGTATTGTTTATACTAAAATGCGAGATAAGCATGTCCTTCAATATTCACATTCCAAAACTCATTTTATAGCAATTAATATCTAGTCATCTTGATCAAAAACAGCTATTGTTAACGTGAGACATCAAAAATTTATCTAATGTTATAAAACTAAAATTTATTAAAGATTTTATTACCTTAACTATACTCCACTTCAAAATATTTGGATACGAGTCTTAAAATTTTTAAAAATATAAATATACCAAAATGACTATTTTGCTCCCAAAGATGTATCCAACTTAAATTAAAAAAAATCTTATATTAATAAATAGAATATATTATGACCATAACATGATACTAATTTAAATAGATTAGATAATCCATATCATTAATTATTATTTATTTTTAATGTTATCAACACCGAACATTATACAAAATCGACAAAGTCAGTTAAATTATGTTCTCACCAAAAACATTATTATCAAACTAAATTATTACACGGGCATGATTTTAATATTTGGAGAAAGAAATATGAATTGATTTCATTTTATCTTACAAAATTGACTTATGAAAGTTGTTGGACCATGTGCCATATCAAAACGCAAACACAATATAAGCTAAAACATATACATATGAAACTCACACATATATACACACACCTCCCCCTTCTTTCTCATAACTAACAAACAAACAAAGAGTGATGTTTTGTTGACGAAAAATAGGTTCTTTCTAATCTGACTTCCTCTTTCTCTCTTTTTTTTTTTTTAATCTTCATTATTATTATTTATTGTTTTCATCATCATCTTATATACATATTATTAATTTAATCTCTTTATTTTTATTGTTATTTCAGTTCAATTCAATCAATAATTACCCTTTCTTCAATCAGGTATAATTTTCAATTTCAGCATATATATATAATCTGTTTGTGTATTTGTGGATTTTTTTTGTATATATTTGTGAATGTTTATTCATCATTAAATTTTGATCCGTACAATTAATTGTGTTTTGTAGAAGGAAAAAATAATTGATACTAGTACCAGTGAGTGAGTGTTTGATCGATATTGATATATTTATTATATCAATCAAGACATATATATATATATATATATATATATTTATATATCTATGGCTGTTGTTGAGAACGGTGTGTCGAATAACAACGTGGTCGAAACAAACGATATAGTCGTTCAGTCGGATTTGAATGCTGCTGGGTCAAATGGTGATTTAGCTAATGGAAATGGTGATTTAGTTAATGGAAAAAGTGATTTAGTTAACGGAAACGGTGTGTCGAAGCATCATGAGGAGGAAAAGGAATTTAAGAAAGAAATGAGAGATTTGGAGGAAATGCTATCGAATTTGAACCCCATGGCTGAAGAATTTGTGCCACCGTCCTTGTCGAAAAACAATGGTTTTAATAATAATAGGATTATGTTACCACCGCCGCCCGCCATTGCTGCTGGTCATTTTGGTTATCCTGTTGTTAATGATTTCTTGATTCAGACTAACCACCCAGCGTTTGCTAATGTTAACGGTGTTTCCAATGGACGGGTATATTCTTTTCTTAAGTTTTTTCAGTTGCTTATGTCGTGTTTGCTGTGGCTGATTGTTTTGAATGTATGTTGTTTGTGATTAGAAGAAGGGTAATTTTGGTAATGGAAAGCGGAGGATGAATAGCCGAACTAATATGGCACAACGAGAAGATGCCATTAAGAGAACTATTCACGTGTCTGACATCGATCAGCAGGTAAACTGTCATATAATGTGATCATATCAGTTGTTTACTAAAGGTGTGCCGGTTTTTACTTCCTAACCATTGTTTGAGTTTAGGTAACTGAAGAACAGCTTGCAGCACTTTTTGTTAATTGCGGGCAGGTAAATATTTTAATCAGGTTATTCATGGGAAGCGTTTGTTTTTTTAATTTGGTATGTATCTTGGTGGTCGAACTTACTATTTTTCTTCTTGTTACGATAGGTTGTTGATTGCCGTGTATGTGGTGACCCTAATTCTGTTCTTCGTTTTGCTTTCATCGAGTTTACTGATGAGGGTATGGAAATTTGACTTTTGGCACATATAGTTAGTATGATCATTGCTTTGTCTTACAATCTTACATCAAGTTTTCTGTGGTTGTACTTGCAGAAGGTGCAAGGAATGCACTGAGTCTTGCTGGAACGATGCTCGGGTATTACCCTGTTAGGGTGCTGCCTTCAAAAACTGCAATTGCACCAGTAAATCCAACTTTTCTTCCCCGGGTAAGACTATTAATACCATGACTTGTGAAATTGTACTCAATGTGTTTACATTTGTGCTAAGTCTAACATAATTTGCTATTGTTTGTGTTTAGTCCGAGGATGAAAGGGAAATGTGTGCAAGAACTATTTATTGTACTAACATTGATAAGAAGGTATGGTAGGTCAAGTTTTTTCTTCTTTGTGTATGCATTTTATGAACATTAGTATCGGAGCCTTATATGATCTCTATGGTGTTTGCAACAGGTTACCCAGGCAGATGTCAAACTCTTCTTTGAGTCATTCTGTGGAGAGGTTTGCAGTTATCCATGCAAAGTGTTTTCAAAACTTCGTTACTTATCTGAAGTGTTAATGGTGTTCTTTTGACATTGCATCCGTAGGTTTACCGCTTGAGGTTGCTTGGAGACTATCATCATTCATCTCGTATTGCATTTGTGGAGTTTGTGATGGTATTCTTCTGACCTTTTAAACTGTTTAGTTACTTATATGGGCTATGCATTTGTTACACTGAATTATGTTGCATAATTGGAGGAGATTTTGTATTGATGCTCTGAACAAGCTAAGCAAGTTATGCGAAATTGCTTTGTGCTCTGTCACTTTTTGCTATAAAATTGTACATTCTGCAATCAGATTATGATATGCTCATCTTTCTAAATGAACATTCTACATGGAGATAGGTGTGAATTGGATTCTTGTAACATTCCTCAAGTTGATCATGTCAGCTTGTCACATATGATGATAATAGTGATGACAACGGTCGGTGTTTTGGGACGGGTTTAGGTATCCCTGCCCTGACTATAAAGCTGGTTACTACTATCTGGTTTACAGTGTCCTGTTTATTCTAAGAATGGTAAAAAATTGCTTGAAACCTAGATTAAACTTTTGTTGAGCCCGTGTGGCTGAGAGGGTATGTGTGTGAGAGAGAGAGAGCTGTTAGGGTATTTGTTGAGTGACTGTTGGGATTATCGTTTTGAAGGGAAAAATTTACATGAGATTCGGGTAGAGGAAAGTAGGAAACACACTTATGAATTATGAATAAATTGATGTATAAAAATAAATATATTTTATGTATGCTTCTTATTGTGGTTCTTCCGCGGGTTTGGCTTAATACTGTCCCCTGTTCGCAACCTGCAAATTTACTGTTTACTTCCAAACCTGGCACAGGCCCCACAAACTGCTCGATCAGTTAGATGTTATGTGTGTTGCTTAGTTGGCCGGGTTTTTTTTTTGTTGCTATCCCTACATATTTTGTATGTAGCTTAGTAGCTTCACCATGTATACTTGTTGGTGCTCTATAAGTTGGAGATACTGAATGCGTGAAGTGGTGTAAAAGTACTCACAATGTGCTTTGTCAGATGACATTTATTGTCAATGTAAGCGTCGCCCTATGGTATATAAAAAACTTGATTTACACATGTTATAGTTGCATACTAGTTCTCATAGTATAGCCTCATTAGTTAATCCAAAAGGTTGATCTACACATCACACAATTTACACTAGATTTATAGCACATTGCTCTGAATTGGCATTAAACTAAATGTCCTATGCTACTTTTTGCTTTTCTGGAGTACAAGTTTACTGCATACAATTACAAAATTGCTAGTTGTATATGGAGTAAAAGGACGCTTGGGTAATCTATGTATGCAAATGTTGTGTTTCTCCCTTATCAAACCATAAGTTAGTCTACTAGTTTGAGATCGATCACATATTTCATCTGACTTAATGTATTATATGACTCCCTGTTTACACATGCCATTTCATATCTTGAATTAACTTCAACTTCTCAAAAATACGCGCATCAGGTAGGTTCTGTGGCTGACACCACAAGCTGTTTTTTTTCCTATCACATTTGTACATCTGTATTACCAAGCTCTGTAGCTATTCTTAATTGATTTCTATATCTTTGCTTTTTTAAGCTGACTGAGAAACTTTGGAGTGAGAATTTTCTACCGTAAAATAAAACTCATCAATAAACTCCGCTTTATACGAAACTTTGAAATTCTGATTCTTTTACACTTTTTTAGTTAGAACAACATTGTGAGTATAATTGCCAACTTTGATAGCTAGGAAGTTTTCTTCACATCTCCTTTGAGCGATTAGTTTGAATTGTTGTTTTGATGTTCCCCTCCAATATTATTGCCTTAATAGAATTTTTGGTTTTTTGACACCAAAAGTCTTAATCTGCTATTTCGCACCTTATGATATACTGGTTCACATTTGTAGATCATAAGCTCATATTGAGGGTTCATATGAACTTCCTATGATAATTTTTGTGTGGTGTGTTTTTAAAACGGTGATTTTAAGAATTGCTTTGAAAAAGTTATCCCATTCGCCCCAAAAGAGACCGTTTTGCAACTTTTGTTGTTCCCGAAGATCATTTTCTAACATCTAGATACATTGTATATTCATATTTTTGCGTGGTTTGGTAAGACATTCCTTTTGTAGATTTATATTTATGAGTATGTTAGTTCTTCCAGAAAATTTATTTTAGTTTTCATCAGATCTTAAGATGTGTAATCTCTGTTCCCAACCTATTGGATAATTCAATATTATAGTTCAACTGTTCCATCTTCCATTTTGTTATTAAAGGGTCTAAATTAATCTGGATATTGAATGTTGACTGCTAATTATCTTCTTCTGGTGCTTTGTTTGAACCAAAGGCTTCCAACAATTTATTCACTCAGTTATGATTTTATGTTAAATTAGAACGATGCTTTAGTCACTCATTGTACGTAACCCATAGGCAAACATTTTTTTTTGCTATTATTTTTTATTCTATATATATTTTGTATAAATCAAACTTGTTTTCTATTCTACATCTATATAAGGTACTAATCATATGTGGGATTTTACAGGCTGAGAGTGCAATTGCAGCTCTGAACTGTAGCGGTGCAGTACTGGGATCATTGCCAATAAGGTACTTTTATCTTATTCAATAACGTATTCTCCATGTCATCTAAGTTGCCATGTTCACAAATATATAAACTAGAATTTGGCCAAACTTGGTAATTCAGGTGTATTGGCTAATATTATAGTATGAGTCAGATGAGGTTGGATATTGGTTTAAATTCTGTATAAAGATCATGAATCACCAAGGTGGTATTATGATTTCAACTCTATCGTTGCAAATGTGATGAAAGTTTTTGAATGAATACATTTTGGGTCACTTTCTACCCAATTGACGTGCTTATTTTTAACTAATATTTTTTTCGTTCCATACATTTGGCCGTTGACCATTTACAAGGAAATGTGATCAAACTGCCACTCTAATCCACATGTTCACTTTGATGCAGGGTAAGCCCTTCAAAGACCCCAGTTCGCCCACGTTCACCTCGCTCTACCGTGCACTGACACATTTGCTGCCAATAGCTATATCTTAATATACGTAGATACACGGAAACTATTGACGTTTATGTTTTTCGTTTGTGTTTGATGCATCTCGGAGCCCAAGTATGTTTATAGATTTATTTAATTGTAGAGAGTCAAGATGGAAATCCGAGAATTGCCAGTCTTGGTTGTGTTTATGAGGAGCATACATTTTTGGATATTATTGTCATGAGAAACCATGATTTATTTCTCTCTTTTCTTTTTGATCTTATGATTGGTAACGGTCAATATAACCCTCGGAGTAATTTATGTGTGGTTAGTGATTTTGTATACTTTGGCTGCAATAGATGTGAGCCTCTTTATCACACTGGTTAAGTAGGGTTGTGCAAAAATTGGTCTGCACTAACCAGATCAGCCATATTCGGCCTGGAACCAACTAACCCAGCATTTTAGGATACAATTTGTTATTTGGAATGAGGATTTGTTATAGTTTAAACTAAGAAACTCCATGTATTCAGTTGCGGCTAGAGGAGTTACAATTTTGATTGGGTAATTTTGTATATTGTGGTTTGTTTTCTGTGTTAATGAACCCCCCCCCCCCCCCCCCCCCCCCCCCCCCCCCCAGCTATAAGTTGGATTCTGGTTTTGGTTTTTGGTATATCTGGAGATTAGAAACTAAGAATATGCATGGATCTGACAGAAATAGGTAATGATTAGTTGATGAACACCCGTGGGCCCTGGCTATAAGTTGGACTTCAATTTTGGTTTCATTATATATGGAGACCTTGAAAATGCATGAAGTCTGACAAAATTGAGTAATGATACCCATACGGGCATACGGCCATACCAGTGTCACCCCTTTTCTGGATGGTTATGAGTTTAAACAACTTAAATATGGCTGTCATACCTAAGTTATCGTTTATGATATCTGGAAACATATATCATCATGATGCATTCATCTAGGTAGATGTGGGGAGATGTGTGGATTAGATCATTAGGTGCAACTAGAAACGGTCGTTTTATAACGCAAATAGAAGTTGACAATTATAAATTTTTATAAAGATGTATTTACGATATACTTAAAAGTTTTTGGGGAAAAAAACGATTTTGGAAGAAAAAGATGCAACTTAAATCAACTGATTCATAACTAAATGAGTCATCTCCTCCTAAGGTTAGATTAGTCGCATGCTTGTGATACAATATACATTTGAATAGAGTTGTAGTTTCCAATGTATTATGAATTTTCTATTACATGGACTTTTTTTTGTGTTAAAATAATGAGTCAGCCTAATGTTGAGTTCAATTTTGCTGTTAAGAAGAATAAGTCGGTATTCAAGATTTGATTACCTGCTAGTTTTTTTTATTAGTTTTTAGTTGTTTTTCTTTGTGACCGAGTCTTGGAAGTTCTAATACAGATTTTATTCATTTACCCTTGCATTTTGCTCTATCTGAATGGTATTCAACAAGTCATCAGCTTATAAAGGTGTGTGCGCAGAATTCTGTACAAAAAGTCGCCTGCTTGGGATTTGATACTATAGTGTGACACCAGATACAAAGAAAATATCATCACAATTTTTGTGGAGATGAAAGATTGCATTTTACAGGTCCTTTACATGTAAGTTAAAACATACATTCCTTTGGGCAAGTACTTTGGGAATAGTTCTGAAGAATGTGAAAGTATCTGTCAGTTTCATGCTTAAGAATTAAGACGAGTCTTGGCTAGTGGTTTCCGCATCTTCAGATGAGTCAAGGCTACTTGTTTCTGTATCTGGTTTCTCAAGCTCAAGTGTTGCATTAAATCCAAAATCACTACCAGGGATAAATGATGATTGTAGCTCGTCTGCGGTTTGAATGGTGTTGATCTTGTTATCCTTTACTGGAATATTGTTCTGCAAAATTTGGCATGAGTTTAGAAAGTTGGCTAGCTTTCAGACCATAAAAAGAAAACAAAAGGGATCGTATTGTTCATTGATTTATAACCATTTAGTGATAGCATATCGAATTCATTTATTTTAAAAAGATTTATTTGTGTTATGTTTAATTCAGTAAGACAAAAGCGGAAAGCTTAAAATTTAGGTTAAAAGGAAATGGTCAAAGTGACCCATCCATATGGCCGAAGAAAACTTTGGGTCTTCCAGGGCAGAAGACGTGATTGACTTAAGGTCAACAGTTTGGGGTTAAGAAGATGACAAAGCCTTGTGTTAACTTGCCTTTTTCACATAATCCGCCATAGTGGAGCTAACTATTTCTTGAATAACAAACTTCGTGACACGATCTTCACCAATAATTGACAATAGAAAGCTTTTGGGGACCTGCATAAACATTTTGATCAATCTTGTCGAGAATTCATGATAACAGACTACTCAAAAGAAAAAGAATTATTGACTCTAATAGGAAGTACAAACTGAAAAATAGCATCGTTCATCAAAGGTATTACTTCCTCCCTTGAAAATTGATAAACTTCCTTTTTTTTGGGTAGTATCATCATAGATGCAACATTATCCTTTTTGACTAGTTTCAAACTTGAAATTACCATACTACTCTATGATGTAAATCCAAAATGTTTTCTATATGTTGGGATTATTAGATGTCATTTGAAGTATTTAACAAAGGGAGAACATAGTTGCGCTATAATAAAGCCAATGAGGCTAACTTTTAACTAAAATACAAGAATGATAAAATATTAGAAGTACTAATGGATGAATCATGTAATATTTACCTTAGATGTTTTCCCTGAAGTCCACCATCCACATGCAAAAGAGATAGTAGGAATACCGTATTAGAATGGACTGGAAAGATAACTAGTAGGTAACACGGAATGTGGCAGGAAAGCAGATAGATTGGTCACTGCTGTTTTATTTAACTGTTACTGGAGGTGGCAAACTGGGTGGTTCGGGCAGGTTGGGTAACAAGTCAAACAGGTAGTTTCTTCGCATGGTCAAAATGGATTACATTAGTACTTTTTGTCCAATGTTAACCTTTTGAAGAACATCATTCTGCAGGTTGTATGCATTGAATATACCTGGGCAACTTTGGACATGTGTCATCTATAGCTATTTCACATTTTGCTTGTTTGACCCACACCAGGTAATTTTAATATCCATACCCATTGTTATTACCCAGGCCAGCACACAGTTTAGCGATGGATGTGCCTACACAGACATGATATGTGCAAATGGGTTCCATTCATTACTACATAGTTAGGTCCCATTTTAGAATGGACACCCTCCACTAGCAAAAGGTACTAATAACTGAATGATTAAAACAGAACACCAGTAATCAACAAATTAAGAGCATACAACCATATTAACCAATACGTCTGTTCTTTATATTATATGATAGCATGCACCATGTTTCTCTCTTCTCTAAATTTCAACTTGATATCATGACTAGTACATGTAATTATACTTGGGAGCAGTTTACAAAGTGAAAATAAAAAGTTCAAGGTTCGGCAGTGAGTAAATCTTAACCATAACCTAAAATATTTAAAGAAAACTGACCATCACAAGTACCAAAAGGTCCAGAAAGATGGATGCACTCTTTTAAGAGAAATTTTGACATGCATTATATAAATCACACATTACCTCCTTTTTGTCTACGGAAGCCTGGAACAGGTGGTGCTGTACGAGCCAAATTGGTCAAAACCTTATCAAATACTATTTGTGTCTCCTTCCCTGGTAATTCTACTTTCACCTGTCACGATATAAAATCCTCAAAAAGAGCTCTTGATTGATTTGAGCAGAATTCAAATGCAAACTAAATACCAGAAACAATGTCATCGATCCACCAAGTAAACAAATATGATAGTGAGAATTCTATCTCTCAACCATGAATAAGCTAAACAAGCTTTGATAATTAGCGTTAAAGTTGCTGTATTATAAGCTAAGCAAAGTTGCTTAACTGTTAACGGGTTTGCTAAAGTGTTACCATAAACACAAACGAAAGTGTTTGATCGACAATGGTTGCAGAACTTTTTTTTTTGTATCGATTTGAGTTTTAAAAAAACTATAGCCTTGACTTTAAATCTAAGAGTGAGCTAGCACCACATACAAAATTAAAAACTATCAGAAAGTGGAAAAAGGAATTTGCATAATGAGTCGGGCGTCTAAGCTCACTTGCATCTTATCATCATCCTGGACCTCCACAATGACATTGGCGTTTCTTACAGATACCACATTCTCATCTGATATCGAAGCTGCTACACCTGCAATAATAATATCATATACAAAACTTCTGAAACTTAAATATGAATTAAACGGGGAGATAACTAATTAGCGGCTGAGCAAGATCAAGATCACCTGGCTGAGCAGCAAGTAGCGGTCTAACAAAACTCTCACGAGAGTTGGGATAGTCCAATGTTCTGTGTAAATCAATAGGTATAAAATAACAAGACAAATCATGGAATATATATATATATATATAGCAATTCTTATATTTATATATTTCTCAAAAATCTTTATATGAACTATCTGAATTGTTAAAAATCCAGCCCTTTTAAGATAACTTTTTTTACTCATAAATTTTCACCTATGGTATTACTACATAATAAGTTATTCAACAAAACCGTAAGAAATGAAAAATAAAAAATTACCTAACAACTAAACTTTGTTGTGTGGAGAAAAGATTGATAGAAGAATGCCAATTTGGAGCATACACATTGTCGCACTTTACAAAAGTATGCTGCTGTTAAATAATCAGTAAAAACAACAGTCAAAAATACAACTAGAAATGTCATTTAATTAAGAAAATATATAAAAAAAAAAAAAAAGATTGAAGAAAGCGGTGAGTACATTACAGTGTTTGGATTGGAAATAGGTGGGAGGGGCAGTCATGGTTGCCATCATCCTCGATGTTTTGTGGCTCATACACCAATAGTTTTATTTTTGTTTAATCCTTTTCAGCCACTCTGGTTTTCCCAATTTTCTATTTTTCACCCTTCGCTTCTCGGTTTATGTTACTTTCTCCATCCATAAATACGAGTAACAAGTATTTAGACCGGGTCAATATTGCATATCTATTTTACGATGGAACATGTAAATGAAGAAACTTTATCGTGTTGAGATTTATTTATTTATTTATTTCTAAAATTAACTTTTATTCACATAAACACCTCAAAATTGACGGTTGATAGTATAACAACAAAACCACAATTATGAGATATCAAATTTACATCAATTCTCTCAAGAGATGGAGAACTAAGGGGTATGTTTGGCAAGGAGCTTTTAGGAGGTTCAAGCTTTAATTTTTTTAAAAAAAATTCTTGTTTAATAAAAAGTTTTGTTTGGCTAGAAAAGCTTTAAGCTTTAAAATAAATGAAAAGCTCCTAAACTTTAACGCTACTCTTTCAAGCGTTTGGAGAAAGCTCGCAGCTTTTGGATATATAATGCCATATTTGACCTTTCAACATTTTGTTATGTGAGCCAATGATGCTACGTTTGTAAGTAAAATATAAAAAGCATGAATCACATTAAGACTTCAAGAAACGTTCTGTATATCAAAGAAAGTTTTTGGTGTTTGAGTTTCAACCATATGCAAGCTTATGTGGCTTATTTTGATCCATGTAAATTTTAATCTTACATAAACAACTAGTATAATTATTATATATATGCATTATGTTCAGATTATAGTATATATTTATACTACATGTTCGTTGCGTAAAACATTTTTGTCCATTTTGGTAATTTTATACATTTATCTAAAGCTTCAGCTAGTCTGTCAAACACTTAAATTTATCAAAAAAGTTTTAATTACCAGCTTACAGCTACAACTATCAGCTATCAGCTACAGCTACGAGCTTACAGCTATCAGCTACCAGCTAACAACTAATTTTGCCAAACATACCCCTTATTAGTTCTATTACTCATCCGATCCCACAAAATGTGTCATATTTTAAATATTCAAAGTCTTTTTTTACAAATTTTGACCTTAAATATTTTGATTTGTGTTATATAATATTTGATGAAATTTGTATGATTTGATTGAGTTTTAAATGTATTTTTATTAGTATAATTTTCATCAAATATCATATAACACAAATCAAAATATTTAAGGTCAAAGTTTATACAGAAAGACTTTAAAAATTCAAGCTAAGACACATTTAGTGAGACGGAGGAAGTATTATACCAATGATACCCCATGGATTTAACCCCGTAGAATATGGTGTCTTTATTAACTATAGCGTAATAATACATTTTTTCGCTTATTGTCTTCCAAATCATCCAGCAAGTGATCCTCACGATAGCGCATTTTTCTTCATTTCATCAAGACCTACAAACTCATGTAAATTTGAGAGGTCATTGTGTTGGAACCACGTTAGTGTGACCGTCACTGATCATGTATCATTCCTGATATGATAATTGACGATAACTGAAATCCCTATGTCTAAGTAAATATATGATGGGCGTATTTACTCTTAGAGACGTAGTATAGGGTTTCCCATTAGGTGATTGTAACTAAGAGGACTAATGGTACACACATTAAACACCAAAAGACCTCTGTTGTCGCGATCACCACCGTTGCATTGCACGGATATTGTGCTCATAATTGTTAAATTCTTATGAGTCGAGTCAATTTACACAAAAAACGAGTCAACTCGCTTGATGACTCGTTTTTGTCGAGACTATTACGAGTAGATGTGTGAACATGGACCGAGTCACAAATCGCAAATTTATAATCATTGTAGTTTGATACTGTAATTATATATAATATATATTATTATATTATATTTGTTGGTATATTATTTTCAGTGTTATCAATGTAGTTTTGATATTTTTATTGTGAATTTGAAGATAAATTTTAAGTTAATAACTTAAAACTATTCAATATATAATACTTTGGTAAATCTATCAAAATAATGAGCTTATATTTTGTTTATAAAGACGTCATATGTATATATTATATTATATAACTAGGTCTTTTACCCACGCGATGCATGGGTGTTGAAGTTATTTTTTAAAATTTTTAACATTGACATTGATAATCAATAAAATGTGATTTAGTTATCGTAATTTTAATGGTTGTTTATTTTGCTAGCTATGTAAATAGAATTTTTTAAAAGTAAAATCTCATTGTTACAATTTATAAAGTTAACAAATAAAATAATCGACTAAATAACAAACAATAAAAAGAATAAAAACTCACATTTATTATTCACAAAAATGAATATATCTAGTTCTTTTGGATAATAATGATGTTTCAAAAAGTTATTATTACTAAGAAGCTGCGACTTCTATGTCTAGTTAACGAAAACCTAACAAAAATAACATACACAAAAAACCCATCAATTTCAAGGAACAAATTAATATAAACATATTGAAGCTCCAACTTAACTATATTTCAATGGTTTAGAAAACATCCAAAAAACAGTATGCTTGATATATATTTGTTTATATAAATAACCAATTCGTATTAATATAGTAAATTACTTTGCATGAAAACATAAAACCTATAAACCATAACATAACTACATTCACTTTGACTAATAAGAAAGCAATACAAGAATTTACGTTATTTACATTCATTTATATATGCAAAAATCTATATGTTAGAACATATGATTTAAAAATCGGGTAAGTAAATCTATATATATTTCATATAAATTGAAGATTCTATTACTAATGAAATTTAGGTTTTTTAGAATATTTAGTTTCTTTATTTATATATCCTCTATATTAATATATTAATTAAGGATATCTAAATTCTATAATTAAAGAATACGGAGTATGCAGTTATATCTAAATCATTTAAATACGGAGTATGTATTCAATGGTTAACAAATCAAATGAATTTTGGGCTTAACTTTCTAAACTTTGTCGTAAGGTAGAAATATGATAGATTTTTTATAATTTTTTAAAAGATATATATAAATAGAGTAAAATATCGTTAAAAAATATGAATGTGCCATGTAAGATAAATCTTATGTGGCAAATTTATAAAATAGGTTAGATATTTTAGAGGCTATAGAATCATTCGATTTTCTACTGTTTTAATAATTACATAGATTATATTATATTATGTATTCTTTAAAATGTTATGACTCTTACAAGTCGAGTCAAGTTTTAAGTCACGAGTCAAAAAATTATGTTTTCGAGTCGAGTTAAAAGTATTTGGTGAGTAACTATGATCGTGCTAGTCTAAATAAACATTTATGTTTTAGGCTACTTTTTTGGCGAGATGGACATTAGCGATTTAATAACTACTGTACGAGTATTATATTTGAATTGTAAGCCCATTCTTGTAATATATGTTTTCTCATAAGAAAATCCATAGTAAGCCTAATAACATAATAAAAAGCCCAATGGATGGTCAACACTACACTAGTTACTAGGGTCGTAAACGAACCGAACAAACACGAACGAGAGCTTGTTCATGTTCGTTGGTTTAGCTTAACAAACGGTTCACGAATAAATAAATGAACATAGTGTCTTGTTCATGTTCGTTCATTTGTGTCCATAAACGAATATTCACGGACACAAAACACTGATGAACAAACACAAACAAACACCAATGAACAAACATAATTAAAAATATTTACAAACATATAAACTACACAGGGGGGTGGGGGAACCCGTAGGAAGGGCTTCATATTCAAGATTACAAATTATTGATCGGCTAAAAAATTTATGAAACTTTCCTACTTTCGAAAATGAAAATATTTTACGGCTTGACATAATATAAGTATTTATCTTTATAATTTGTATTTAATTTTCTTTTAAGTGTATAAGTTATTAGATATTGATGTTAATATTAATATTAGTATATATAGCAAATACAATGTTCACGAACATAAACGAATGAATGTTCATGAACATAAATGAACAGATGTTCACGAACATTGTTCGCGAACATATTATCGAACGTTCACGAACATAAGTGAACGAACGGGAATTATGTTCATTTTCGTTCATTTAACTAAACGAACGAACACAAAAGTTAAACGAACGAATACGAACGAACTTCCCGTCGAATGAATTGTTCATAAACTGTTCGGTTCATTTACAACCCTACTCGTTACCGGCTTACCGATTATCAGTTGTAATCATCTACTGATCTACCCATATATATTCAGAATGTCAGTCAATTTCATGAAGACTTCATCTCTGATAACATAGAAAGAAACTGTAATATTTAAAACATTTATACATGATAGGTTATTCTATATTTTGTTAGTAAAAAGGGATTATATTAATCGTTGAATACATGATATGTATTTTTCTTTTTTGAGCAGCATGATATGTAAAATATTACCTGCATGATGATTTGCCATCAATAAATTTAAAGTATTGTTTTTACGTAAAAAGTCAACGAGTAACTCTCACAACTTTCAGTTTTCTACCATACTCTTTTTTTTCCCCGTACAAAATCAACCGGCAACTCTCAAAACTAATTGAGGAAATTCTTTTTACTTTTAATCGGTTGCTTAATATGGCAAAATCTTTATAAGTTAATAATTAATAAATTGTTAAATTAATCTTTCCAACTAATAATTTTTCCACAGTACCAATCGAAAGATGTATTATAACCATCATACTCATCTATCACATAAGGAACAAAAGTTGAACCAACGCAAACGTAACCGCGTGAAGTATTAGCCATTTATCCGTTGTTGATTTTTTAAAAAAAGCTCGATAAATTAATAATCTTATGGGATCCCTAATCTTATTAAATTAATAAATTATCTCAACCAAAACTTTAGCTATTTATATACGTTTTATCATATAACAACTTATCAGCTATTATTCTAAAATTAATGTCATTACAAAATAACTTTTTATTTGAAAATAACATAAGTTTTCAGTTTTTTCTTTTAATAAAACAAAACAACTATACAGAATTAATATATATAACCCACGTGTTAATAACACATATGTAAGAAAGTCTTTTTTTTTTAAATTGGGTTTGAATTTAAAGATACCTGAGTTTGAGTCTAAGAGGACAAAGTTTTTCCTTAATATGTTGTCGTATTTCTAAGCGAACTATTAGAGGGTTTTTCATCCATGTAGATATTAGGCGAAAGAACTCTCTACTGTGGAATTGATTAATACAACATAATTTAGACCTCCGCTGTAATTTTGATTGGCACCCGTAAAAACATTAATATAATATCCACTAATACATATTTGTTTTTCAAAAATATTCCCCATATATTAAAACTCACATTTACAAGTTGATAAATTGTCACTCATATCATAAAAAAAAAGAAAGAAAAAAAAAAGCTTAATATACCTAGTTGGTTGGTTTATTATATTTGCATTACTTCGTAAAAACTATTACAAGTTTATTAGATAAATGTTCACTTAAATGGTGAAAAAAAAACTTGAAATATAAAAGTTTGTTTTTTTAGGAGAAAGTATAACATTTTTATAGTTTGATTTAGGAGAGAATTTTACTTATTCAAAGTATATCATATTTAGTTCTAAATCATCAACTACATTATATTTAAGGATATACTTTTAGTCCACCATCACCATCAACACCACCACCACCTCTACTTTCTCTTTCTTCTTTTTTACTTTCTTTCCATTCATTAGGTCTGTCTGTACTAATACTACTCCTCTCTTCTAATTATACTTATCAGATCAATAATCACCAAACTCATCTTCTAATTAACATTCATCTCTTTCAATTACTACAATTTACACCTACTAATTTTCACACACACACACACATACCTACCAACCTACCTTCTAATTACACACACACACACAGCTGTCAAAAACATACGGTATTAGATTCCATCTCAAATCAGCTCCAGCTCAAATTTATGAGCTCAAATTCAGCAATCAGGTCAACTGAAGTACGTTTTTGCGATTAATTGAGAGATTTTCGGTTATTAATTTGATCAACATTTGGAAATGGAGGTTAATTGCTGCTTAAGTTTGGATTTGGATGTGTAAAATGGAGATGTTTTGAATATATTGTTGCTGCTGTGGAAAGAGATAATGAGTTCAGATGTTAGCAGGACCGGAGGTCAAGTTGAACGGGATATCGAGCAGGTATACATACATCTATATATATATATAGGTTTCAATATACCTGATAGGTTTTGATACATTTAGTATACCGAGCTTCCGGATAGTTTTTGATACATCTGCTTATAATGTGATCTCAGATTGATAGTTTAGTAGCCGTAAAGATGATTAGTTATAGAATGCGACGCTTATATATAAGCATTATTATAATTATTATTATTATTATTATATCGATGTATTGATTGCCTGTATGATAATTTGAGTATTTTTGAGGTACGGGGCTAATGCAGGGTTTGAGTGTTTTTGAGATACAAGGCTAATGCAGGGCAGCTGGAGTGTAATTTGTAAATAATTAGTGTGTGTTGAAGGTGCTGGAAAGTGTTTAGTTTTATTGGCTTGTTTATTGTTGCACGCCGTTTAATTTGATTATGTTGTTAAGAAATGAAGGATGGATGTTTACAGTTACACCATATGATTTGTCCCTGCAATGGTAGATTAGTAGCCTAGGGATGGGGGACATGTAGTATAAAGTCCGGAGGTCATAGGTTCTATAATGCCTGGAGGTCATAGGTTCTAAACCCGTCCCCATGCTCCTTTAACCATAGTCTTACGTGATTTACCTCTCTCATGTTGGCCATGGGATGGGACTAGTTGGTGAGTAGGATCGGTCACCCTTTTTGGAATCAAGGATAGAAGTTGTTCACTTTTATATTCACTAGAAGTTGTATACCAGATGTGTTTTAAATAAAGTATCTGTTTCTATTAGCTTTGGATACATAGATAGGCTGGACTTGTGAGTTTTCATAGGTCTTATGATTCTTATCTCCAGCTCCACATTTAAAGTTCATACCACATCCAAAGCATCTACTCCTCTCTAGATGAATACAAAATACAACCACAACTTCTCATATTTGAAAGAAAATAATCAGATGTATGAGTAGTGGTGTTTCAATTGTAGCCTTGATCCCTATGCATCACCGTGTGAATTTTGAAACTATTTGATTGAGTCAGTCTCCTGATTGAAGCTAGTGTACAGTTATTATGTACTTGCAAACCTAGAAATATTAATCGACATTTAAGGTAGTTGTGTTGACCTGGATGGAAAAAAACCCGATTATATGATATAAATGTGCATATATGTATATAACGTTTACGGGTGAGTCTACTTTGGTGGCCATCCATATTTTATGCGTAACTCCGTTAAGCGAACACAAAGAATGAAAGTGGAGAAAGTTTAACCGGTGCAAGACAATTAGCTTTGTGTGAAGTAATTTTTGATTGCTACACAAATTTGAGGTGGTTATCCTCGCATACATTCTATGAGGAAATCTTGTTTGTTATTGTGAGACATTATCTAGCCTGCATCGCTTGTTAGAATAGTGATGAATGCACAATTCACGAACATTTAATGATGCTTTCGGTGAATTAAGATTGACCAACCTTGTAAGAGTACAGATGGAGGGTCGTTAAAGTCAACTTGTTGGCTTGTGTAAATTATGATTCCAACTGGTGCCACTTTCTAAACAAGTAACAATACTTTTTCTGCTGTACAGTCTTCCTTAAAGGTGGATGTTTAGATGCACGTTTTATCATCTCTCTATCACACAGGCAATGTGTTGATTTCTTCTTAACTTAGTGCCTTGAATTATATTTACCGCAGGCCATTACCGCTCTTAAGAAAGGGGCATATCTTCTCAAGTATGGAAGAAGGGGGAAGCCAAAGTTTTGTCCCTTCAGGCTGGCGAATGTAAGTTTGACTTTCATCTATTGTGATTAGTGTCTCCAATTGGAATTATTCATGCTTCTTTCACTATATTTCTGCTTAGTATGTTTTATTTTTTTGGCTAACATCTGTTGGACCAACATGACTCTGTTGTGTTTTTAGCAAATTGAACAGTGTGTGATTTTAAAATTTAATGTAAGCTCATTGTGACAGGTAATCAATAGTGCTATTTCAGTTAATGCTGTTTTTTCTTTGCTATTTCAGGATGAGTCTATCCTCATATGGTTTTCTGGAAAAGAGGAAAAACAACTTAGATTAAGTCATGTCACAAGAATTGTATCAGGGCAGCGAACTGTAAGTGATTTCATTGCAGATTTAATTTGTGCAAGATTGATTATGTATTCTAAGTTGAGGGGAAGATTGTAGAAACTCTTTAGTCAAAAAGGAAGATTTGCTATGTAGTTACTTAACAAACCTAGAAAACAAAGTCACTTAAGTGATATTGAAATTAATGTAGTAACTATTTGGGTTTTTAGCCATTTTTAACAAGTTTTAAAGTAGTATAACATATGTTAATAGTAACTATTTAGTATATGCATATATCCTTGCACACTCATATATTTATTATATAGGACTGTATGTTACTTGTATGACCATACTGCTTAAAGACAATATACACAAGATATATAATGTTCGATGATTCAAGTATTTGACAGTCAATTCTTAGATATCCTTTTACGATCACAGAGTCAATGTGATTATACTTAATCATATAAATAACTATCTTGTTTTTATACAAGTATGCATATGTATGCATGTTGCTTGTATTGCTGTGCATGATATGGTTATGTTACTCAACATAGCTTTTGTTGTCTATTCGGGGATTTAGTTCTGACTTGATATTTGGCCATTGGTGCTACTTTAGTTGTGGATTTCTGTCATTTCGATCATGGCATTATCATTTGAAAAGTGATGTTTCACTCTGAGATTTTCTTATTGAAAATGCATTCAATTGTATCTTTTTTTTTCTTTTCTTATATTTGTTGTGAATATTTACTATGATTTGACTGTGTTGTGTAGCCAATCTTTCAAAGGTATCCACGGCCTGAGAAGGAGTATCAGTCGTTTTCCCTAATATACAATGATAGGTCTCTGGATGTGGTAGGATTTCTAACTCTTTGAACAACTAATCTCTTATTAACTTTGTGTTATTGCTGGCAATTTTTCTGCCATCTAGCAACGGATTTTGAGAAATTCGATTTATGATCTAGAAGTTTATTTTGCATACATAGATCTGCAAGGATAAGGATGAAGCTGAGGTATGGTTTAGTGGCCTTAAAGCACTAATTTCACGTGGCCATCAGAGAAATTGGAGAACAGAATCAAGAAATGATGAGATCCCGTCTGAAGCTAATAGTCCGAGAACATACACTCAAAGAAGCTCGCCTTTACATTCTCCATTTGGTAGTGGCAATAGCTCACAAAAGGTACAGCATCCTATTTGATGTGATTAGACGTGGCATAATTGGAGGGTCTGGTAATGGGTTAAAATGGGTAAGCTTTGGGTAAGGTTTGAAATAGGTAGGGTATATGGTTGACGCAGACTATCTTATGTCTGAGCGTTCTATTTTCTAAAAGTAGTTGGTGTCTGAAATTCTAGTTTTTTTCAAGTTTTTGATTAAATTGTTGCGAGGTTGTATGTGTTAAACATACACTGTCTGCAACCTGTTCGACCCATTTCTTATAACTTAATTGTATTGATTTTACCCCGTTTGACCCGGTAGAGATTAAACATAACCAACTTTGAGCCATATTAATTTAGATATGTATCTTTGCATTTATATTTTCTTTGACATACAATGGTCAAATTTCACATTATGGTGCATTTTCAGGATGCTATCGATCAGCTTAATCTTCATAGTCCATATGGAAGTCCTCCAAAAAATGGCCCGGACAAGTCATATCCAGATGAGATTTTGTATAAGCTTCCCCCCAAGGGTTTCTTTCCTCCCATTCCTGCCAACGGGTCTGTCCATTCAGTGTCATCAGGGGGTTCTGACAGCATGCATGGCCACTTAAGGGGAATGGGAGTGGACGCCTTTAGAGTAAGCCTATCAAGTGCTGTTAGCTCATCAAGTCATGGTTCTGGGCATGATGATGGAGATGCCTTGGGTGATGTTTTCATTTGGGGTGAAATTACAGGAGATGGTGGACCCCACAAAGTAGGTGGTTATTCTGCTACGAAAATTGATTCGTTATTACCTAAAGCCTTAGAGTCAACAGTAGTCCTTGATGTTCAAAACATTGCTTGTGGTGGAAGACACGCAGCTTTAGTTACAAAACAAGGGGAATTGTTCTCTTGGGGTGAAGAGTTAGGCGGTAGGCTTGGCCATGGGATAGATTCGGATGTTTTACATCCAAAACTAATAGATGCTCTTAGCAATGCAAATATCGAGCTTATATCATGCGGTGAGTATCATACATGTGCTGTTACCCTCTCAGGTGAGCTCTACACTTGGGGCGAGGGGCATTTCGGTATTCTTGGCCATGGGAATGAAGTTAGCCACTGGGTCCCGAAGAGGGTAAATGGCCCATTAGAGGGTATCCATGTTTCGGCTATATCATGTGGGCCATGGCATACTGCTGTAGTGACATCAGCTGGTCAGCTGTTTACTTTCGGCGACGGGACTTTCGGTGTTTTAGGCCATGGGGATCGGAAAAGTGTATCGAGACCTAAAGAAGTTGAGTCACTAAAAGGACTTCGAACAGTAAGAGCTGCTTGTGGAGTCTGGCATACTGCTGCAGTGGTGGAAGTTATGGTCGGTAATTCAAGTTCTAGTAATTGTTCTTCAGGAAAACTATTTACATGGGGAGATGGAGATAAAGGTCGATTAGGGCACGGTGATAAGGAAACCAAACTAGTACCTACCTGTGTCGCTGCACTCGTTGATCCAAATTTCTGTCAAGTTGCATGTGGACACAGCATGACCCTAGCACTTACCACTTCGGGCCACGTGTACACAATGGGAAGTCCTGTTTATGGTCAACTAGGAAATCCTCATGCTGACGGGAAGCTCCCATCATGTATTGAAGGAAAACTCTCAAAAAGTTTCATAGAGGAGATAGCTTGTGGGGCTCATCATGTGGCCGTTTTAACTTCAAGGACAGAAGTTTATACATGGGGAAAGGGGGCTAATGGTCGGTTAGGTCATGGAGATACAGATGATAGAAATTATCCAACTTTAGTAGAAGCTTTAAAAGATAAACAAGTTAAAGGTATTGCTTGTGGTACTAATTTTACTGCTGCTATTTGCCTTCATAAGTGGGTTTCAGGGACAGATCAGTCTATGTGTTCTGGGTGCCGCCTTCCATTTAATTTTAAAAGAAAGCGCCATAATTGTTACAATTGTGGTCTTGTTTTCTGTCATTCATGTAGTAGCAAGAAGTCACTCAGGGCCTCTATGGCACCGAATCCAAACAAACCATATCGTGTTTGTGATAATTGTGTTGTTAAATTGAAGAAAGCTATTGAAAATGATGGATCATCACATTCCTCTGTGAGTAGAAGAGGAAGTATAAATCAAGGAGTAACTGAACAAAATGAAAAAAATGATTATTTGGATCAACGATCCCGTCCTCGTCTTGCTAGATTAGCTTCCATGGAATCTTTAAGACCAGTGGAAACTTATTCCTCTAAACGCAACAAGAAGTTAGAGATCAATAGCAGCCGTGTGTCGCCAATTCCTACCGGAAGCTCTCAGTGGGGAGCTCTTAATATCTCTAAATCATTCAATCCAGTTTTTGGTTCTTCTAAGAAGTTTTTCTCAGCTTCTGTCCCTGGTTCAAGAATTGCTTCACGAGCCACATCACCAGTATCAAGACGGCCCAGTCCACCGCCTCGCTCCACCACGCCAACACCAACTTTGGCTGGACTATCTTCACCCAAGATCATGGTGGATGATGCTAAACGGACAAATGATAGCCTCAACCAAGAAGTATCTAAACTAAGAACACAGGTATCTTACTCGTCCTGATTTGAATTTGTAACCATTTACTTGGTGATGCTATTACGTAGCATTCTTTTCATTCTTGTATATGGCTTTAAGGCATAGGTGGCGAATTCAACCCGGTTCCTTATGAATGGGTTGATTGGTCTGTGTTATCTCTAATAGTCAAAGAGGTAAATTGAAGTATAGATTAGCAGGAGATGGGTCAAAAGGTGCTAAGTACTCCTAATGCATAAACCCTCTTAAATCACTTTATTCAAATATGACGACTAAACATTTTGTATATCTACGCCAAGTTAAATCTTTTGGATAAAAAGTTTCAGGCCACTGTATTGAATTCGAGTTCTTTATCAATGAAAAGAATGATGTGAATATGATTTGTTTTATACTTTGGCTAGTGTATTCAATTTTGTGTTCATGCCAGGTTGAAAGTCTTACTCGTAAAGCCAAACTTCAAGAGGCTGAGCTGGAAAGAACTTCTAAACAACTGAAGGAGGCCATAGCAATTGCAGGGGAGGAAAATTCAAAATGCAAGGCAGCAAAAGAAGTGATCAAGTCACTTACAGCACAAGTAAGATGAATGTTGTTAACATGTTTTAGTGTCTCCATTAATTACATACATTGTTCTTGACTTCTTGTGCTGCCAACAGTATTTTTCTGTTTTTACTCCTGTCTGCAACTTTTATTTATTTTATGTAGATTTCTTGCATCTGAAATAACTCGTCCTTAAAATAGTATACCTAATCCCTGTCAAAAGTTCTAGTGTGATGCACGTTGTCCATTGCACCCAAACCTAACTCGTTGGTGTTACCATGAATATATAATGCACATCACATTTATTTAATGGTAAATGTTATGTTGGACTTTTTGGCTAATAACTTCCTTTGTTCTTTTCCTATGTATGTTTTAAAAGCTGAAAGACATGGCAGAAAGATTGCCAGTGGGAGCTGCACGGGACCTCAAATCTCCTTCCTTCACTTCTTTTGGTTCTAATCTTTCTACCAATGACGTCTTATTAAATGCTTCAGTCGACCAGCCTAATGGTCCAATGTCATCATATAAAGAATCCGATTTAAGTGGTTCCAGCAACCCGTTAGTATCAAATGGATCAAGCACCTTTGTGACCCGTAGTTCGGGCCAGAACAAGGCAGGGCAATCAGAAGCAACAGCAAGAAATGGTAGCAGAAGCAAAGATGGTGACTCGCGTGGCGAAGATGAATGGGTTGAGCAAGATGAACCTGGTGTTTATATTACTCTCACATCCTTACCTGGAGGTATTAAAGACCTTAAGCGAGTCCGCTTCAGGTATGCCTTTTTGTTCTTGCCTTCCTATTTTTCTGAAGTATAAGCATTTCAATTTGCCTCAGTACTGAAGGTCAAATATTGAAATTGCACTAAGCTCTGTTCTGTTCTGTCTTGAGACCTCCCTTAACTTTCTCTAGCTCAAACAAGAACTTGTTGATGCTCATGGTTTGGCTGGGTAAAATGAGCCTATGGCCTTTGGTAGCTTAACTGCTTATTGTCTTTAGGCAGCCATTTAAACCAATGACAAGAAGACTGCCCAAATGGGTCATATTTTATATATCAGATCATTGGGTCGAGCAAATAACCTAAATCAAATTACCCCAAGTATGTGAAATTTAAGTGTGATCAACCTCATGTTGATTTGTTCAAATATGTTTGGATTCTGATATTGATAGAAATAAGTGTTAACTGTGAAGCATGTATTGATTATGAAGTACTGTAAAAAGTTGGACACAAATATGCACGATGGTCAATATAAACTGACCAGTCAGTTGCTGAACCTCCCCCGGATCTCCATTTACTTAAAATTCTGGCTACTGCTCTAGAAAAACTTAGTATTCTAAAATCTATTTCTGATGCATTAAATTTAATTTAGGGATATATATTATTAAAGTTTAAATAATTTAACGTTTTAATCATATTTAAGGCACTGAATTATATATAATATAGGACAGAATGTGGTTTGGATCTATGCAATCTGGGGGGGGGGGGGGGGGGGGGGGGGGGGGTAATCAACCCATTCATTTTGCCACCTCTAATTACTTCAGTTATGAGTTGTGACCCATAACTTTTGTAATGCAGCCGAAAGCGATTCAGCGAGAAACAAGCAGAACAATGGTGGGCTGAGAATCGTGCTAGAGTTTATCAACGCTATAATGTCCGACTGGCTGATAAATCAAGCGTAGGCGTTGCTAGTGATGACTTACCACAGTGACATGTAGAACACAACGTTTGTAAATCATTTTTCCTAATTCTTATACTCCAGTGCTGCATTTTCACAAAGCAAAGCTCATATTGATCCGATTTGTTGGGTTTGCCACATCGTCTCATCATGAGGAGGTTGGAAGCAAAGGTTTCCTACAACAAGAGCTTCAGTTGTGATTCGGTTTTCCCTTTGTAGCTTCTTATAAGTTGATTCGTGAGTATAGGGTTGATGATGTTGATGAATATGTAAATTCATTGTAGGTTTTCTAGAAAGCTATTGCCGTCTATATTCATAATTCCTTGAGGTTCTTTTTTTTAGCTTTGAAAGTTGCCATATATCTGTAGATCCTGCTGATTGCTTTTAGTTTGTTATAATCTAATATTCGCTGGTTTTTGCATTTCTTTTCATTGTATTTTCGTTTATAAAAATCAATTTTGTTTCATATATTAGTCTGTTTATACCAGGTTTTCTTGTTTTGTATGTATAGGCATAAGCCATGATAGTCTATAATGTTCATCTATGGCCTCTAAGAATATTACAAGTCAAGTTGTCAATGGAACGATAAATTTTGTAGAATTGTACTTTGACGATTCAATGTCTGGAATAAATAAGATGCACCAGAGTTTGATCATTAGGTTTTACATAACATTAGGCTCACAGAGTTTCTGTTTGATAAGTTTCTTGAAGAATATCTCAGCCTGAAGAATCCTATCTTCCAAGAGTGTACTAAAAGTAAGTGTAGACATTAGGTACAATAGCTCGTCTAAATGAAAAGCCTAAAACTGCAAAACCGTCATTTGTTCGATGCAAATGATAACAACTCTTGATGGCAATACTGGCAGTGTAGTGATTAACAGGAAGACCAATTGCACACGTTCTTTTGAAGAGATGAAGGGAATGCGAAAAATGTTTCATTTTGGTGACGGAATCCAAGAGCTGATTGAAATGGATAACACAAGGAAGAGGCGTTCTATGAGTCATTTCATCGAACAGGTTCAAGGCTTCTTCCAATTTTGAAACTTTTTGATATTTAGAAAGGGGAGAAGAAAGGTCATTCTCATAACAATTTGAAGAAGAATGGGTGGAGTAAAAGGAGAGTAAAAATGTATTGTTGGTGATGGATTTACCTTTTGAATAATAAAAGTCGTCTTGTGTTATTCCGACACATCATCATCGTCATTTTTGTTGGTGTCTCCAATTCTAACTTTTTATTACTTTTTGATTAAAATTATTGGACGGAATTTTATGCGTAAAACATACACGGTACGGTAGGCAACCGGTTATTATCAATTATTGTCAAATTATAAAGAGAGATGAAGAGGGTGACAGGTGGCAAATCTTTTTTTTTTTTTTTAATAAAAGAATATTTGTAAGCTAGATATATTCTCTGTTTTATTTTAGAGTCGTGATGATCGGGGGCTTCCATCGTACGTACACACTCACATACACATATGATTGAGATCCTTAATAAAAAAAAACCACTTTGCATATATATAATTCACATTCTCGTTTCATTTCTATCTCTTCCGAATATCATTCAAACAAAATAAAAGTAACAAATTATCACTTTAGCCTATATCATTCCTTTGATCGATCAGGTAAAATTCTATCATTTTGTTTTTCAGTTATTTATTATTTTTTTTCTTTTTTCACAAGTTATATTTTTATATCTTATTGTTACATAAATGATCTGAATGTTTAATATATGCTGCTGTGGTTCCTTAAATTTCCTCATCATGTGTTTCTTTCTTTCTTTTTTTTTTCTTCCCATTCTGCATGGATATATATATATTTTCTGGTATGTATGTAGTTTTGTTTTTCTAATATTAATGCATTGAAACGATAATTCGGCTTCAGATTTTCATTTTTTGTGTCAGTTTTTCAAATACTTTTATTTGCGATTTGGCCTTTTAAGATTTTTACTTTTTGTGATATACTCGTATTATTTACTTGTGATTGTGAATTTGTGATATTTAAAAGTTAATTTTAATTGAAAGTTTTTATTCTGCAAATTTTGCTTTAAAAGTTGTGAATTGATGGATGTTTTATACGTGATGATTATAGCTTCAAGTATCAAAACGATAATTATCATATCAAGACAACTGACCTAATAGCTTATTAATCAATCACAAAACTCAATCTTTATCAAATTAAAAATTGATGATGTCATAGATATAAAAATTATAATTTAAAATTTATGGAAATCTATATATATTAAATTTAAAATTAACATAATTAATATATCTAAATTTGTTATGACTTATGCATTAAAGCCCAGCTATACGCCTATACATATGAATAGCTACTATGGATGTTTGTTGATAAAACTATAAAAGCCAGCTTTACATGTATATCTATATTAAATTTTTCTATTCCAAATGAATCTTATAATAAAGATTAAAAAAATAATAATTTATAATTATCCAATTATTAATCATTATCTAAAGTTTTTAGAATTTAGAATTTTTTGTTTTTTATCGATAGTTTACACATTTTAATCTCACTAAATACTTAACTTATACATTTTGTAGCAATCAACTTTGAAATTTTTTATTCTATTCTTTAACATTTAATTATTAAAAAAAAATTCAACATATTGTTTTTAAAAAAATTCTTTCATAAAATATATAAAACTCCTTTTCTTTCATATAATGCTAACACTTATATAATTTTAATTTTATTAACTAACAATTCGTTAGTCTAAATCAATTTCAATTTATTGGTATGTTAAAGTTTATCTTTTAATTCGATCATGAACTTTAAATATTGTTTTTCAATCTATATATTTTGGTTTTCGCATGACAAGTTGATACATTATTTTAAATAAAGAAATGAAAGATAGTCATTAAAATTGTTATTAACTGCTTTTACTAAAGTTGGTTTATAACTACAATCCCCAGTATTTCAAGTACGGACAATTATATGTTGTAATGTGTTTTGAATAAGATCTAAAGTATCTTTAGGTATTAATAAGGGAAAAAAATATTAGATCAAAAAATATAAACAAATATTGTCAACAAAAAAGATTTAAAAAAATGAAATAAATATATGTAATCAATTTTTAAGAATTATATTAATTTATTTGAGCTTACCTACATTTTTAATACTTAAAAATACATATTTGACCATTTATCTTATATTGAAAATTTCTTAAATATCTCGTGTATTTGACACGGGTCAAAATCTAGTATATGATCAAAATACGTTTTCTTGGAGCTATAATTATTTTTATTTTGAGGCTAATCTGACATTTTATAGGGACAAATGCATAAAAATGATGTATTATATGTATCCAACTCTCGAAAGTCTATTTTCATGTATAAACTTCTGATTTTGAAGTTATGGTCATTTTAGTGAATGTCTCTTTTTTTTACCCAGTCATTGTCCTAAATACAAAAGGGTTTGGTTTTCAACAATTGGGCCTACATCAATTACAAAAGGCTATGGTTGTGGGAATGTGTCTCTAAAAGGAAGTACCTTAAAATCTGATCTGATAAACTACGTTACAAGCACTAATCTCAAATTGACACGAATTGATACCTCTCATATATGTCATGAGATGATCGAGTAGGGTTTTTTTTATTTTTAATATCTTATATTTACCATCTTTCTACTGAAATTAATGTTGAACACACGTTCCAGGTAGTTTTCTTACTTGTATAACAGTCTCCGTTAGCCCACAATGGGAGATGCTCACGATACGGATAAGAACATTGAGATATGGAAAATCAAGAAGCTTATTAAGGCATTGGAAGCTGCTCGTGGTAATGGTACCAGCATGATCTCTCTTATAATGCCTCCACGTGATCAAGTATCCCGGGTCACTAAAATGCTTGGAGATGAATTTGGAACCGCTTCAAACATAAAAAGTAGAGTAAACCGTCAATCTGTTTTGGGAGCAATCACATCTGCCCAACAAAGACTAAAACTCTACAACAAGGTTCCCCCAAATGGGCTTGTGCTTTACACTGGAACCATTGTAACCGAAGACGGTAAGGAAAAGAAAGTCACCATTGATTTTGAACCTTTTCGTCCCATCAATGCATCCTTGTATCTCTGTGATAACAAATTCCATACAGAAGCGCTGAATGAACTATTAGAGTCTGATGACAAGTTCGGTTTTATAGTTATGGATGGAAACGGGACCTTATTTGGAACATTGAGTGGTAATACTCGAGAAGTGCTTCACAAGTTCAGTGTCGATCTCCCAAAGAAGCATGGAAGAGGAGGGCAATCTGCATTAAGGTTTGCTCGTTTACGGATGGAGAAAAGGCATAACTATGTGAGGAAGACTGCCGAGCTGGCAACACAGTTCTATATCAATCCTTCAACTAGCCAGCCTAATGTTTCAGGACTCATACTTGCAGGGTCTGCTGACTTCAAAACTGAGCTTAGCCAATCTGATATGTTTGACCCCCGCCTGCAAGCAAAAATCCTGAATGTTGTTGATGTTTCTTATGGAGGTGAAAACGGTTTCAATCAAGCAATAGAATTATCTGCCGAGATTCTTGCAAACGTCAAGTTCATACAAGAGAAACGCTTGATCGGCAAGTACTTTGAGGAGATTAGTCAAGATACCGGGAAATATGTTTTTGGTGTGGATGATACATTGAAGGCTCTTGAGATGGGGGCAGTTGATATACTCATAGTTTGGGAAAATCTAGATATTAATCGGTTTACTCTTAAGAATATTACAACTGGTGAGGTGATTATTAAGCATCTGAGTAAAGAGCAAGAAAGTATTCAGAAAAACTTTAGGGATGCAACCACCAATGCCGAACTAGAAGTTCAGGAAAAGATGTCTTTGCTTGAATGGTTTGCTAATGAATACCGAAAGTTTGGTTGCACACTTGAGTTTGTCACCAATAAGTCACAAGAGGGATCTCAGTTTTGCAGAGGTTTTGGTGGAATAGGAGGAATCCTTCGTTATCAGCTGGATATCCGATCATTTGACGAGCTTTCTGATGATGAATTGTATGGTGATTCTGAATAGCAATCAATCATCCTTTACATGCCGTTGCAGGCGAATGTGGAAAACAGCCTGCACCGGGCACGAGCTCTCGCCATTGTCACTGCTGTTCCTGTATTGTTCTCACTCCGTGGAACTCACGTTGAGGTATGTATATAAACAGTTTTCATCTGTATATTTAGAAAATCTTGATATGGTTTAAATATATTCCTACCACACAAATTGACATATACCACATGTATGCGTTACTTACTCGTAGAGTATACTTTAAAAGGTGTACATTGTGGTAGATTATCAAAACGTGTGGTAGTTTATCACTGCTCTTATTTACATGGGATTGAATTTAGAGTTTTTATCATTCTTAGTTGAAGATTTAGGATCCCGTTGTTTTAACCAAGTGTGTTATGTGTTTGAGGTGGTAATTTTTACCCATTTTACATATGAATGGCGGTGGTGCATGATTTAGCCAATAGGGGAACATGCCAAACGGGTTGAACGTCGTCCAAAGTTTATATTTAACTTGTACTACCTTCCAAATCGTTTTATTCTAGGGTTTAGTTTAGTATCTTTATTATACCGTTTTCACAATCATAATACATTAATTATTTGCAAGTTTTCCAAAAAAAATGCACAAAAGATGTTTCTGGATCGACCCCACTTAACGTTCTGTTTTGACCCATGTTAAAATGACCCACTTCAACCTGAACCCTTTACCCAACCCAATAATTATTCCATCTCTAGATATGATCTATGTAGAGTATTGTCGTCTATTAAGGTCTTACTCTCAAGTCTCAACAAAGACATCCCTTGGGTAAGTTTTCGCAAAATATATAGATAAAACATCAGTGTACTTTCATACTTCTTTCATCTATCACTAACAATGTAACATACACCTACATTCACAACAATAAGTTCCGTTACTTCCAGTTTAAAACAATTTAGTTTGCATACCTAATCATTTTGGGACAAGAAGTCATTAGAAAAAATTGATTTAATTAATATTTATTTATTGTCCATGCTAGATTGCTAGGTACTATAAGTAAACTAATACAAAATGAGGTAAACTATATAACTCTAAATCGATGATTTGTTGTTACAGCTGTTGGAAAAAATATGTCTGAACAGAGGCGCCGCCGACGATCCTGTATTTCTTTATGGAACTGCAGAGCCATGCTGGACTCGTTTAAGCTCACATCCAAACTATTCATATAAGCATGCTGGCCATCACCTGCCCATGGTTGTCTGAAAGCTTTCTTCTTGTGCTTAGGAGGAAGCTTCAACTGGTAGAGGCCTTTGCCTAATGATATTCTCCAAGTATACGATGGTTACATTTGTGGTATTTGCCAACAATAAATATGCTACATGTGTATAACATGTACTAGATCTAAATAAAAATCGCTTGTGTACTACTTAAGAGGTTTGTTATCCTACAATCCCCTACTTATGTTTATAAGTGATTACATCAACTAAAGATCCAAATTGATTAATAGTTGTAATACTTATTCCTCTTGTTTTGATCGACAATGCATGTATGTTCAGTCCAAGAATTCAAAGGAGCCAATCGAGCTCAACTCTGTCATCCTAGCCTAAGTCGAGCTCAATTAAAGATCCTTGTTAGCCTTAACATGCAATCTTGATCTTGGCTCGAGGAACTCAAGCTCGACTCAAGAGCTAGAATAGCTCATATATCTATACAAAATTATAAAACATTTACTCCATCTTTTTTTTTTCTAACAAAGTTTTTGATAACTCCAAAACACCCCACTATTAGTATTTTGTTCACTAATAAAGTTATCTACCATATACATCCTTCAACCCTTAAAATAATTACATTACCTCTTTTACACTAATAACCCACCACTGCTACCATTACCGTTAATAACGCACCCACAATCACTAGCCACCATCATCATACCGCCACATTAGCGGCATCACGCGGGCATTCACCCAGTGCTAATAAGTCATACCCAATTCGACTCAACTCGGTCATCTTAGCCCAAAAAGAGTTTGGTTGAATTCTACAACATCAAACTCTAACTGGTTATAGATTTTGAGCGTATGGTAAATTAGTAATCACATAGGTCTTAAGTCTCGAAAATTTCACATGACACGTTTAATAACGTTTCTTATAAGCTAGAACCAAACTTCTAAATTGTATACAGTTTATTTTTCAGCTTTGATAAGTAAACCGCGTTGCGGCGGTGAGATGGTGGGGTGATACCTAGGTCATAGAGTATGATAGGTTATAGGAGTTGATATGTCATAGAGTATGATAGTCAAATGCCTTAGCCGTACGGGCTCCGCCCTCGGATTTAAAAATTTGTCGAAAGTATATTGAATGACATCTCTAATGAAAGAAACATGAAATTTTAAGCACACTCATACAATTTTTATAATTTATCGATGTACGGTTTTTGAGATAAAAGATTTTTAATGAATTGGAGGAATAAATGATTTATGGAAGAGAGAGAAAAAAGATGATTGGTTGAGATTTGAGGAGAGAGAAAGGGTATTATAGTTATTTTAGATAAATATAGAATAGATAAGAGGGGCATTTTGGGGAAGTACTTAAAATCAATATTGAAAATTTCAAGTTCAATGTTGAAAATCTAGAGAAAATCTGATTTATAATATAATATGAATATTGAAAATTTCAAGTTCATTGTTAAAGTCAAACTCGTTTGTAGTCGTAGATGGGTTGATCCATTTTTGGGGTTTCGTAACGAGCGAATAAGGCCCATTTTTGGTATTTTACATAAATACCCTTATAAACCACCATATCCTACATTTTCATTTTAAGCTTCACATCCCTTTTCTCCGTCCAACAAATCAACAAAGGTAAAGACTATTGTATTACTCTGTCATATTGATTTATATCGTTATGAGAGTAAGTATCCGCGCATTACGGCGGTGAGATGGTGGGGGTGATAGCTAGGTCAGAGAGTGTGATAGTCAAATGCCTACGGTCTCCGCCCTCGGATTTAAAAATTCGTCGAAAGTATATCGAATGACATCTCTAATGAAAGAGCATGAAATTTTAAGAACATCCATACAGTTTTTATAATTTATCGACGTATGATTTTTGAGATAAAATATTTTGAATGAATTAGAGGAATAAATAATTTATGGAGGAGAGAGAAAAAAGATGATTGATTGAGATTTGAGGAGAGAGAAAGGGTATTATGGTTATTTTAGATAAATATAGAATAGATGAGAAGGGTATTTTGGGGATGTACTTAAAATCAATATTGAAAGTTTTAACTCAATATTAAAAATCTGAAAAGAATCTGTTTTATAATATAGTATAGATATAGATATAGATATGTAGGTTGTACAATCTTTTAACATAGCCCATAATATTGATTAATTGTCCGTTTAATGAGCCAAGAATATATGTACAGATGACCTCGGTTAAAAAGGCTGATCAAGAGTATTAAACACTTGCTGTATAATAGATACAAATTATGCATCAATGTATGCACTTCAAAACACTAGTAAATCAATAAAGAAAACATTGCGCTTTGATATAAATTTCACATGCAAGAATAAATGGCTGCTTAGCACTTCAATTTGAGAAAACCATATTTGCACCGTTAGTTTTATCATTTTATAATCTTATAGGCTGCAATACACATATATGCTAGTGTGTTTGAGTTATAATAACCATTTGTTTAATGTTCATTCTTGTCATTTTACTTGTTTACTTCTTAAAATGTATATATTGCCAAACACTTAAAAAAAATTAATTATCTGATTATTGCAATTTAAAATAACATAATCAAATACAAACATCATCTTTCAGCGGCACGTTTTGTCACAACTAATTATCTGATTTTAATTATTCTAAACGCATAATCTATTTTTAAAAAGTAATCTTAAACACCCCTAACAAATAAACAAAATTCTATTTGTAAACTAAATAAATGTGTCATATTAGTTTTTTTATATCCCCTCTTATTTATAAAAAATATAGGTTTACAATTTTACAGGTTCTAGGTATAAAAAAAATAAGGATTAAAGTAAAACAAATAAAACAATAAGTTTCTTTTCACTGAAAATCATCGTGCATCATGAAAACAATTGTGCATCAATTTAAATACTTGTGTTTTATGAATTTTCGTACATTAATTTTAACATGATCTGAGGGTCAAAATTTGTCTCATTTGTTTTAATTTAATATTTGTTTTACAATAACCAATCCTACATTTACATTATAAAATATATACGTTTGGAACCACACATTTGATAGCATAATTGGACAACCTTGACCAAGAAAGACGTATATTAAACTCTACAACTATATTTTTGAGTTTAAATTTAAAGAAAAGATGACAATGAGTTTGGTGGCCCATTGGTAAGGTTTTTGATTACCTTGGGGGATCCACCTGGGTTCGAGTCTCACTTCCCACATTTGTGGGGGTGTATTAATAGGGATTTTTCAAGAGTCCCGAGTTTCATTTCAGGCATGCGTGTAATTTAGGAGTAGGATTAAATTAGAATGTCGTTCTAAAAAAAGTTAAAGAAAATATAAGATAAGAATAAATAGAAAAAGAAAGACAAAGAAACTATAGACATAAAAAGGCATTCTCGAGATATAAAGAATAGAAAGAAAAGTTAACAACTAGATAAATCTTTGATTTTAAAATTTAAGAAAAGAAAAAAAAGAACATTTTAGTTTTACTAATTTATCATCCTGTAAAAACAACCAGATTACAATGTTTGATAAGCTTTTAGGGACAAAAAAGTAATTATATACCATATTAAGTTGTTTCCATTGAAATCCGTCCATTTTTAGCATGATAAATTTGGGACTAAAAATGGTTAAATTTCTTTTTCTTTTCTATTCCATTCATTTTAAAAAAATGAGAATGCAAAAAAAAAATTATCCCTTTTTTTTTTCCCTTTCTATTGCTAAAACGACTCAAGAATGCAGTATACATAGACACCACATATATAAAAAACAGATAATGTCTTTTTCTTTTGAAAGTTTTATTATATATATAATAATATATAATTAACCTACATACCTCCAATACTCTTATTAATTTTCGCAATCATCTCATAACTCATAAAATAATTCATATATCACTGCCCGCCGTCATTACTACCAGTCGCCCCAATACCCACCACCACATCGACATTGCTACCGCCATTGCCACAGTCACAACGTGTAATCATCCATTTAGTCTTCACTTATAGCACATAAAATAAATTCTTATAAAGGTGAACAAAAACTAAATCTATGAATTAATCCTCAATTAATTAACCAAATAAACAGAAATAATAATCAATCTAAATTGATTATATTATCTAAATCACCAAATATCCACCACTGCTATTCAGGTATGGATTTACTCAACTACAATATTAAGTGTTCTATTACAATTTCAATTGTAAACTAAGAAACAAGATGAATTGAATAAAACGAAAGAGAGAAGCAAAAAATATAGATGCAAAATAATATAATTGATACATAACCCTAAACCGGGTTATAACCATCTATATATACTCAATGATTTTCAGAAAAGTCATAAGCAGCCTTTGTACTTTCCTCTTTTTTTCATGTACAGCTTCAGTCCTTAAAAACAAAAATAACTTACAGTCCATAAATCTTCAAGTACTTTAAGCAACGTATAAACCTGAAACAACTAATCATACAATAAGCTATATATCATAAAAATAACATTTTGAGAATAAGCAATGTCTTTGTTAGTTTGTATCGATAAATGGATGGATATTTGTTAATCACTTTCATTCATTCGTTCCACAAGAACAAATATTTAGTTCGTTTACATCTCAAATTAGAATCGTTCATTAGTTTAACAATATATACATCCGTCGCCCGTCGGGGTCAACGATTTAATTAAATAGTTAATAACTAACCACTGAAGCAGCAATAGTTTTTTATATTTTCTTAAACTCCGTATTGATAAAAACACAAAAGAAAAGAAAATAGGAAAAAGACAAAGACGAGCCGTTGGAAACTTGTGGGAATTAATTATTACGAGTAATTAATTAATAATAATAATAAACTGAGTTGATTGGCAAGTGTCAAATGGTATGCACAGTGCCAGACACACTGACACACATATACACACTCAAAAACACACAAAGGTTTGGTCTCTTGTCTTCATCATTTGGAGACTGAATTTGTTAAACACACCTTGTGTGTGTCTGTAAATCCGAAAATGGTCTTCCAAGGTACAATTTTACTTCCTTTCAGGTTTCTATAATAATTTTTGTAAGTGTTATAAAATATCAATCATTGAACCACATTTTATTGATCTTGTATAAAAAAGAAATATAGTTTCTTGATTATTTTCTTTTTTGCTGTTTTAGTTCGCTGAGGTAATTAAAGTTTACAAATTGACAAAACCCTGAAAAACTCATCTTTTATTCTTGATCTTTTTCTTCATAAAGCTTATAAATTTTGTCATCTTTTTTACTTTCTGTTTTTCTTGGATTTTTTTCTTTGTAAACTTTTTGATTGTGACAATGCCCTTCAAAACCCTGTTTTTTTCTTTATAAAGTTTCTAAATTTGACAAAACACTGCAAAACCCTTTAATTCTTGATCTTTTTTCTTTTTGTGTGTACTTTTTATCTTGATCTCTTGAAAAAGTCATAAATTTGACTAAACCCTGTGAAACCCAGTTATGGTTCATTGAAATTCAGGTAGAAACTTTGTCTGATATTTAAAGATAACCGAATTTAGTATTGAGGTTGATTAAACTGGAAGTTATGTTTCATTGAAATGTAGGTCTCAAATTTGCAAATCCTTAATCTGGAAGTTAGACATAGTCTAATAATCAGTTTTGTGTTGAAGTTTAGAATTGATTTTGTTCGAGCATTAAGTGATTCTGTTATCGTCTTAATTTCTTCACAACCACTAATTTATCTCTTGTATAAATGATTTAATCCAGAGGCCATGGACATAGATTTGCCAACAGAGGCTAGTCCGACAGAGGAGACTGTTGGAGCATTAATCGAGTACTTGGTTGGTCCATTGCTACCTTTGAAGCATACCGACATTGCAAAGGAGACTCCATCTGAATCAAAACAAAAGTCTGTTGCCAAACAGGTAAATGTTGTTACTTGGTTTTGCATTTGTCCGTTGCAAGAGAGATTTAATTGTCAAGTGCCTTGGTGGGGTGTAATTATTTGATGATGTGATTTCAGGTTCATGCAGTTGCAGTACTTTACAATTACTATCATCTAAATGACCACCCAGAAAGTGAATTCTTAACGTTTGGCCAGTTTTGTAACCTTGCCATAATGTTTAAACCGAGTATACTACCTCATATGAAGTACATGTGTCAGTCAGATCACCCTGTTTTAGATGACCCGGAAAAACAGCTTTCACTAACAGAGAAAGCAATTATGGATGCATGCACCATATCTGAGACTTTGCTGGATGCCTCTGCTAATGTCTCGAGTATGATAAAAGAATGGCCTGTAACAAAAGTGGCAGTCTTACTAATAGACTCACAGAAAGAGAATTGCTTCCTACAGTTTGACAATGGAGTATGGTCAGTCATAGAGAAGGATCTTTTTCATGAAGAGAGTGGATTTGGGAGTAAGGGAAACAAAAGAATGAGGAATTATAATGAAGAAGGGGAAGATGGGTTTCAGCAGCTCGCATTTTCAGCTGTGAAGGAATTAACAGGTAAAACATGGGTTGTTCGGGTGGGCACTGTATCAGGTAAAACGCGGTAATTTTTTTTTACAGGTCAAGGTGATATCGGTCAGGTTAATTGACCCGAAACACTTTTTGTCCAAAGATCTTTTAAAATATAGTGTTAGTGACATGATAACAAAAATGATGTTGTTTCATCAAAAAGTTTAACTTTTTGAATAATATGATTCTGAGGTTCTATGCATCAAAATACTCTTTGGGTAACTTTTTATCTAATAGATACAAGTTAATCCATTATTGTCTTGTTGGCCGTAAGTAGAATATCTTTATGTCCAGTGGCTAAATTAGAGAGAAAGTGAATGCACAATGCTATTTATTAGACTTGGCATATCCTAAATGAAGCTACAAAGCAGAGCATGCAACATGGTTAATACTCATGGTAGCCTTAAGAGAGATCCGTTATTATTGTTCTACCCTGTCCACTATATCTCTGTATCCGAAATTCTTTACCAACATAACTCTGGTGATCAAAATGATAATCCCAGGATGAGAGTGCTATTCTTTATATGTTCATTTTGACAATTTAACTGAATTTGATCTTAATACTTAGATATGATTTTACTCTGAAACAGGAATTGGAAATGGCAAGCTAAAGGTTTTGGAAAGCCATGTAGTATATTCACTGAGTCGAGCAAAGACTGCTACTAACTTTTTCATAGTACACAGCACCCAATCAATCAGCGAAGATAATATGGTACCTATTCAAGATGTTATTTCTAGGTTAGTACTAGTTTGTAGCTCTTTTGGGGGTTCATAAACAGTTGAGTATTATATTGAAGACTTTAAAACCATATTGACCCACTTCACTTGTTTCTTTTTAAGCTATATTTATTAATAGTACCCAGCTGAGCTGTTAGGCGGTTAGCCCGAAAGGATAAGCAAAAGTAACCCATTTTCATATAAGTGGGTTGTAATTGCCCACTCTAATACAATGGTTATGCATGTTTCTGTAACAGCTGTCTCAGATATGCATACATGTATATTATTTGAATGATATTTGTATGAAAGCGCATCATCTAACGTAACTTACTGTACTATTATTGTGTAGCTTACAGGGCCCTGTGGTAAAGAAGAGTTCGGGCAGCTGGGTAATAACTCCTGTCGTTGAATATTATTACCTGCTTCCATATGCTGCAATTATCTCAAAGTTGTTCTCAAGGTAACTTACTTTTGCCTCTAGGTTTAATACCCCAATTTCCTATGTATGTGTTTGTACTGATATTCGGTACATGTCAAAAAAATAGATATCTTGGGAAGGTTGGGTAACAGGTCAAAATGGGTACACTAATGCGCCACTTGCCCCACAAGAAGACTGTTTCATTGTGTATACCAATGAATCCTCTGGGCGCAACTTATCTTCATAAACCCTTGTATTTGAAAGCAATATTCTAGTTGTTTATTTAAGGAAGAGGAAAAGCTCAACTGTTAAAAAGCTTTGAAAAAGTTTGAATCTTGAAGTAGATATGCGATAACGTTTATCCTCTTGCATTTTCCCTGCATCTAATACATGTTTTACATGAGTATGTAGAGTTCAGTGACTAATATAATTTAGATAGAGACCAAACCTTGCGGTAGAACGACTTGATTATTTTTCCCTTTGTTTTCTTCTCTATCAGTGATGAGGAAATGTGCACACTTGATTATGAATGTTAGTTTGTGGCTGACATATTTAATAAAACTTTAATTAGTATTCATTTACAAGTGCTTTATAGAGAAAGAATGTATTGCAGTTATCGAAGAATCAAATACTGTATATTGTGACAAAGATATAGATAGACATCTAGTACATATAGGAATCGTACCGCATTAGAAAAGTGAAGGTACAATTACAACATCTAACTACATATGCAAGTCAAGAGTTGTCAATACTTTTGCGTCATGCAAATTTTTATGTGTAACCCTTTAACTCTTTAAGTGTTTCAACATTTCCTTAGAAGTCACAGTTAGGGGTGTTTGGTATCAACTTAATCGATCAGCCAACATTAATTACATTCTTAAGTGATGGGTTTAACTCCAACTATTTAGCTATCAAGTCACGCTGAAAAAAAGAGTCAATACGTAGCAGTTTCACTTGCCTGATGATATAGTGCTATATGAATGTTGCAGAGGGTCAGGTAGCGTACTGCATCAAGGTGGAAAAGGAGGTGCAGATACAAGCATCATTCGAGCCTCACACAAGTCATTTGATAAAGTAAATGGTATAAGTAAGAGAGTCTCCCACAACCTACAAGTTAAGTCAATATTGGACTCGGGAAGTGTGCTTAGCAGCAATTCAAGTAAAGAAGAACCTCTTGATAGTCGAGTTACCAAAAATGGCTTTATTTCCAACACATGTAGTCAACCTGTTAGCAAGGTGCCAGATGCAAGCACCATTAAAGGCTCACAGAACTCATGTGAGAAAGGAAATGGTGAAAGTAATAGAGTCTCTGATAATGTCCAAGTTAAGTCAAAATTGGACTCAGCAAGTGTGTACAGCGTAAGTTCAACTGAAGAACCCCGTGACAGCCGTGTTGCAGTCAATAGCTTTAATACAAACGAACATAGCGAACCCATCAGCAAGGTGCCAGATGATGTTGTGACTTCTCCTTTGAAAGGAAACCTTTTTGACCGAGCAGCCAAAGAAACTGATAATTCTATTGGCAACAGAATCACAGGTGCTAGTTGTGATAGTATGAAGCAGAAAGATATGAATGGATCTTGCAAGTCTGAGTCAAACACTTTGTTAAGTGGAACAATCAGTAGGAGCATTGATAAGCCACTCAAGGTTTATCGACATGAAAAAAGGACCACTTCAACTAAATCAATTAGCACCAAGGTAAATCAACTTTATTATGTTTTTAGTTTGACATTATCACTTTTACATTATTATTTTTGTATTTAGAGGTCTTGCAAATAAAATGGAAATAAGAACAAAAACCTAGATATAGATAGTGAAGATCAAGAATCTAAATAAATGAACTCGTGGGAATAGAAGTTACATTACTTATGTAACAATAAGTGTTTGGAATCCAGCAGGAAACTCTGGAGGACTCGAAGAAAATGTTGATCATTAGTCAAACCAAAGATGGAAATCCTGATGGTGAAAAAAAGTCTTGCATGGTCTTGCATAATGAGGATAGATTAGTAACAGTGGATCATGCGGTTGAAGACTTTCACATCACAGTGGATGCAAAGAGATTTGAGTTGTCAGAGGCTGCCCTTCGAGCTCTTTTGCATAAAAGACAGAAATTGGTATGCTTCTATTCTCAACTATTAACCCCGAATATGTGACATGATATCATGCCTTTATACAGATGTGGCCAAAGTGGCCAGTTTGGACTTAGGCGGGTTGGGTAACACCTTCTGACCAAAATTCTGATACTACATATATCCTACAGGATAAAGTATCTATATTCTAGAAGGGTATCTTTCATATTATTTAGTTACCTTTATTAGTAATAGCTTCCTAATCAAGCTATAGGATTAGTATTAATATGTCATTAGGGTTGTAATTCTGAATATGGATGAATTGAATCGAGTCACTACAACTTTTAGGAGATCCTTGCTTCTCGGTATCAAGCTGCTGCTTTCACCTTAAATAAGCAAATATGCATAGCCAGTTTTCTCCATCCAAACACTTTGAACCTGTTTATTGTGTATCTGTGTTTAAACTTTAAAGAAAGCAACAGGCACAGGTGAAAAAAGCAATCCCAAACACTATCTGAATCACTGTTTTGTGAAATTTTGTTGTCCCGCAATTCTCAATTGACAAATATTATTTGATGCAATACAAGTGTAAGGATTTATTAGTTGGAGGCTGAATTTCTCTTCCATGATATCTGGGCTGTTTTGGGAAATATTGATGTGGTTTGTTCCCTTGCAGTATGATCAACAGCGCATTATAGAAGACGAGTTGATTTCATGTGATAAAAAGATTCAGGCAATCATGTGTGGTGGTATGACTATGTGCTTTCTTGTGTGTTTTTACGATCATATATGTCATCAGATAGTAATGCTAGGGGTGTAAACATGAATTGACTTAGTTGCTTGCATCGATTTTGAGTTGCAGATAATGGTGTTAGCATCCATAACTTTTACAATATGCCAGATAATTTCTGCTATTGGGTTCTTCACTTCTTTGGAATGTAGTCGTTGCAACTTAAATAGTTGAAATCAGATAGTTAGATAGTCTATTTATTAACGCTAAGGATATCGTAAATTTCTGTCAATAAACTGTTCTGTTATAGGAACTTTATTCTAGCTTCTCCGGATCTGATAATTTTGACCCTAGATAACCAAAAAGAACAATCAGAATCACTTTAATCTAAATGTTGTCTTTCGTTTGTTTTTTCTACTTATAAAAGGTGTTGGAGATTGCTTGGGTCTGAAGCTAGAAGCTGTAATTAATTGTTGCAATGAAATTTCCCAGCAAGATAACTTGGAAGCTCAAGAGCATGCGGAACTGCATGGTGATAGAAGCTTGCCATTGTTAGGAAAGAGCTTGTCTGAGGCTCAACTCACATTGAGAAAAGCATGCCAGGCAAGTCTTAGCATTTATTTTTACTTGTTTCTTGTATGACTAGATTCCTAAATGGTGATTACGGGTACCAAAATAGATGATCTGGGAGTGGTGGGAAAGGGCTCATGTCATAATGTCATAACTAGTCATTTTTGTTTTGATCAAATGGGCCGTGTTGACTTTTTGTCTATGTATTTGAAACCTTTAAAGTTGTTGCATAAGCTTATAGGTGTCATTGTCTGCTCTATAAACACCCTTACAAAATCTTATATTACCAGGAGTTGGATGATATTTGTCTATCAAACAATTGGATGTTGCCATCATATAGCACAACTCGTTCAGATGGTAAGAGAAAAATCTTTACCTTTTTTTGCACTATGCTTAATGCTATTCTCAAATTAGCGGCTCCTTTTTTTATTAGTTTAAAATACTATTTTTCCCTATGTCCTTGTTGTGACAATGTAAAAGCCTAAAAGAACATGTTGATGCTGTTGACTTTGGATTGAATTTGTAAAAAAAAATGTCACTACGGGAGTTGACTGGGGATGAATTGGCACTTTGCTGTTATGACACATGACATGGATTATTTTCTTTTATTTTTCTACTTTTTTTTTTTTATCATTATTTTCATTTTAATGTATTGCACTTATAATATAGTGACCTTCGCATGGTAGTTGTGTATAATAATAGCAATCATAAGTTGTTTGGAACCTTGAGAAATCCTTTTGAAAGGATTCCAAGGTTATGTTTGGAAAATTTTTGTAAAAATGAGTTTTTTATGTGAATAAATAATAAAGAATGAAAAAAAAATCCATGTCACATGCCATGTCAACGTCCACGTCACCTGTTTATAAGTCAATGTTGTTGCAACTTATAAATTGATATGAAAGACAACTTTCAACTTGACCATTTGGCTGGTTTATAACCCATATTGACCGTTTTTATACATAAATGGGTCAGAACTGCCATCCTTGGCTAATAGTGAACTGCTCCTCCCTTATTTGTCCTTGTGCCAGTTATGACTTTGAAACTTTCTTTGTGTAGGCGGCTATGTAGCTAATGTAAGTGTTAAAGGAACTAATTTCGAGTGCTCAGGTTTGAGTGGCATACAACCAACCATTCATGAAGCAAGAAACTCAGCTGCGACACATGTGATCGCAAAGTTGCAGCAAATGGCCAGTGAGCATAATAGCTCCCCGCTTTAGTTTAAGATGTCTGTAGCTGTGTCTGTTTGCATGCTAGCAAGTATCCATTAGAAGACCCATAAACCGCGTGACGGGAATGCTTCTTATATGCGTTGTGTGTACAGTAATTATGCACTATCCCCAATGGTTTTCCTGTATGTTCCATTTTTTCGTTTGCTCGCTATGGATCTTCGTTGCTTACCTTCCGAAATTTGTTGCATTACACTTTGAAATAGTTTCCGTTTTTTAGATCGGAGCTGACAAACGACATCAGTGCTAGGCCAACGTGCCAGGGTGGTTCTGGTACTCTGTTTTTTAGCTGAAGAGTTGGCAATTTTTATTTTTTAGTTGAAGGGTAAAAATAAATTAATTTAAACAAAATATATGACTACTAGGTAAAAAACTTTATAACATAAGTATGAATTTCCTCTTGATGTCTGATGAAGATCACTCAGTGGAAACAAATATGCCAGGGTAGTTCTGGTACTCTCTGTTTTGAGTTTCAGTGCAAGTATACCCAAACCGTTGTCATTCTGCATGTTGCCTTCTTCTCTTTAGTCGTACAGGTAATCCGTTTTTCATACTCAAAAGAAGAGATAGACTATACGGCGGGTCTAACATCCTTTCTATCGTCCCACCGCCATCAATCACCTCAACCTCAAACTCATACATGATTGCGATCACCACAGACTTCATCTGCAAATAAGCCATCTCTTTCCCTAAACACATTCTAAACCCGCCATGAAAAACTGGATACTTGAACTGATCTAATGGTTGGTATACCCCATTTCCGTCCAACCACCTTTCCGGTTTAAACTCTCTACAATCTGAACCCCAAATTCTCTCCATTCTCCCCATTGCGTATGCCGAATAATCAGCAAACCACCCTTTTCCAACGTATGTACCATCAGGTAACATATCATCATCAACGGTCAATCTAGAGTTTATGGGCACAGGTGGAAAGAGTCGCATAGACTCTGATAGAGCCGCATGAAGGTAATTCAGCTCCTTCAGGTCGTCAAAGTTAAGGTTTTTCGGGTCAATATGAGTAGAAAACTCTTTGTAGATCAAATGTTTACAATGCGGTTGTGCTTCTAATAACCAGAAGAACCAGGTAAGCGCGGTTGCAGTTGAATCTTTACCTGCAAGGATGAAGCTGATTATAATGTCTCTCAAAAACCTCCTCCTTTCACCATCATTAAATCCCATATCTCTGCTTGAAGCCATGAATCTCGACAATAAATCTTCGTTACTTCTAGAATGATCATCGCTCTGTGCTTCTTTCAAATTTATTATATTGTTAGCAAAATCATTCACAATTTGAATCGCTTCCTTGAACCTCCTCTCGTTACCGATGTTGAAAAACCTATTGATTTTCCACACCATGGGCAGTGGAGACATGAAGCGGTTGGATGTATGCTCCACTGCCGCATCAAAAGCTTGAATGAACAACCGCAGATTAATGTTGGAGGAACTTGATGACGATGATATCTCTGCATCAAAAATTCAAATACTACATATGTTAACCACAATATATAGATTATGGTTAAATTGATGCACAAAGCTATTGATGCACGATGATTTTCATGATGCACTGTAATTTTCAATGAAGAGAAACTTATTGTTTTATCTGTTTTACATTAATACCTGTTAAATAACTAATACGTGGGAATTAATTAAATGAAATTTGTTAATTAAATTACAAACCCGGATCGATTCCAAAAGCGACGCTACATATGTTGTGGAAGCTGAATTTACGAAGAGCTTGCTGCAAGTCGATGATGGTGTCTTGATCAGATGAGGCAGCAACCGATGAATTGTTAAGACGAGGGATGAATGATTCAGAGAGTTGTGACTGAAGGGTTTCAGATATGAAGGTCCTAAGGGACTTTGTACTGAATTCATGACTAGCAATTTTACGTTGCCCCGACCAAAGTTGACCATCGCTATTAAATATGCCATTTCCGAGAAGCTCCTCAAGGACAGTGGTGAAACGGCTGCCTTTGATGTAATTCGGAAAGTTGGAACGTAGGAGGTGGTGGATATTGGCTGGATCAGCCGTGCAGATACCGTGGGAGAGGTTGAGAAAGCCGTTGACTTGGAGAGTTAGAGTTGGGGTGTTGGCTAGCATGTCGGTCACCCAGTCGTGGAACCGGTGTCGGTTTTTGATGAAACCCATGAGGTTTCCAATGACCGGGTAGGATTCGGGACATGGGGTTCGGCGGCTGGATAGATGGGTTGTGATAGAGAGTGCTGATAGAGATACGATGATGATGAGGAGGAGAATGGAGAGATAATGATTGTTGATCATTTCTACTCCTACCATCGTTTAATTATTAGTTATCTTGTAGTTACAAAAAAAGATAAGGTAAGCAATCCTTTCCTTTGTTTATATAAATCGAATTAATATGTATTTTTAAATATATGTTAAAAGATTGTTTTGATGTAGTGAAAGCTACGTTTCAATAATGCCAGTCATGTAACAACAAACATGAACGTGTTAACTTGTACTACATCCAAAAATGTGTTTACTTATAAAAATAAACATGTCCTAAAAGGTCGTATGACAAATTTCAAGGTAAGTGTAAACTGCCTATATATATTTCACCCGAATTCCTTATTGAGCCCGTCGTTCGGTGAAACTATATTCTGCCCAGGAATCTCAATAAAAACCATCCCCGAATCAACAAACTCACCACATTTTGTATTTACAACCACACCAAAGTATTCGCCACAAAAACATCCAACTCAAAACCAGTCATAACCACAATCTTAATTATGTATCTGCTTGTCACCAACAATATCCTTTTTCATCGTGTGCATACCCTGAAGTAGACCAACCAAGCAAATCCGGTTCAGGACTTTCGTCGAGCAAGTTGCGTACAGCCGCAAAAATCCCACATTTGGAATTCAAGTAATCAAATGCCAGTTTGATCAAATGGGAATGGATTTGTTGTCCTGCATTGAGAGATTTGATTGCCAGCATCGATATAATAGTTGGACCGGAGTAGTAAAACGAGCCCGGGGTCCATTCGATGTGGTGGGTTAAATCTAAGGTAGTGATCAAACTGGTACTTAAACAACAAAGAGGTATTACCCAGCCACACGTCATGTTAGAAAAGTGCTGATTCTCTTTCTAATGGGTGGTGTACTAATACAAAAATCAAATTGTCATCAATTTTCATAATTGTAGACCACATCGTGTTTCGAGAATATAACCGGCAAGGAAACGAAATTGAATACTTAGATGGATAGATATAATTTATAACATTCTATCCATAAGAGTGGAGAGGAAAAGAGAGGGAAGATGAAGTTTTCCTTCCTAATCACTTCAAAAATGAGAGGAAAAGTCTTGGAAGCAAAAACAACTACGCTTTCCTCTCTTCTCCTCTCCAATCCTTTCCTTTCCACACATAAAAAATCTTAAGAATGGATTTTATCCTCTCCATTCCTCTCCTTTCCGCACTTAAAAATATCTTAAGAATGAATTTTATAGTTTTCCCTTCCCTCTCCACACTTAATTAAACTAAACAATACAGTGTAAAAGTTGGATTAAAATTAAAAAACAAAGTTTAAAAATCTTGAATATTAAAATCAAAAGATCAGAATCTCATAACTATAGTAAAGTTGTCAAAGTTCGAGGACTGAAGTGGTTTTAATCCATGTTTTACTGGGGTGAAGTCTGAAGTTTCCTGAATAACAAGTCATAGATCGGTTATCAACGAAGACCTGCTAATTAACTCAAAGTCACAGTCAAATCGAAACCGCTAAGCAAGAAACAGCATTCAGATTCAAACCATGGGCGGTTGACTAGTGTTAGTTGAAATTAGAATTTGTTGAAACGGTCGGTCACACAGACAGCATATATATCTTATTAGTCGCCTGTCGGATCGACTGGATCTTGATTCAATGGGTGGTTTTTCTTCCATGCGAATCGTCGTTGCTTTACTTACACTTGTCACCATCGGAATGATTTTCGGTATCTCATTTTCTTCTTTTACATCCTCCTTCCTCATCATAATACGAGTAATAAATTATACGAGTAATTATCTATTTATTTCTATTTCTATCATCTTTTCATTTGTTAAAAATAATATATACTGATTATGATTATATCTATATATATACCGTTAATCTCACTTTGCTTTTAGATAATTTTTGCTGAATGTTTAGTTATGTTAATTAATGACAACATATACAATTATAATGCAGGAGCTTTGCTTCAGTTGGCATTTATTCGCAATTTGGAAGATTCTTCTTCTTCTTCTTATGGTATATAATTACGATATATATCTCAGAATATATGTGTTTGGCTCTAAATCTCTAATCTTTTCTGACTTAGCTAAAAGTTTATCTATTTCGCCTTTACAAAATTTTGATTATGTATGTTATTTGCAGGCTCTGCATTTCCTTCGTTTAGACGAACACTTGTGGGTCAAAATAATGACTTCCCCTCAGGTCGGTATGTTACATTTTGTACTTCTGGATAATAAATGTGCCGACAACTTGTCTCTGTTGGTCCTACAGTTATATATTTTAGGATCAGTTAATGTTGTTAGTTGCCTTTGATTAAAAAAACTATCATCTTTTAAGCTCAGTTTTTTAGTTAGACCTGAGGATTTCTAGGTGTGGCATCTTTGTGTGTTTTTATCGTTTATCTGTTCAGTGAAATCAACAACTGAACTTATGTAAAAATGTTCTTTTTCTAACCTTTTCTTTTACTTTCTAATGGTTTCAGTTGTATCTAGTTGGGGGAATGACAAAGACGCTGCAATTTTACGCGTTGGCTATGTATGTTCTCAATCTATACCCCATATGATGCTTGCTATTTTAACTGTTAGTTGTCTACTATAACCTTATGTCAAGCAAATGCCGTGGATGCATAGATAAAAGTCATTGAGAATCTGATGAAGCTTTGCTTGATGCTTGATCTTTCTTTCCCTAAATAAAGAATATGCTTTTGATCTTTGCGATAAAAAAATAGGTACATAGGTTTCACATACAATGGAAAAGATGACTAGGAGCCATCAAGTCTTAAGAATGTATTTTTTTTTTAAGGAATATGCATATATCAAAACGGAAAGGATAAATGAAACATTACAATAGAGAGAACTTGTGTTTTCTCAGTATATATTCTTTTATGTGATAATCCGTTTATAAACTTTAGAGGAACAAACTTGTCCTAGATAATGCTAATGTATGTCTTCCTACAATTTGGTCATCAACATTTTATCTGATTTTCTTATTCTCATTTCCCCTTGTAACTGCAGGTTAAACCTGAAATAATTAGCTGGTCTCCACGAATCATTGTGTTTCATAACTTTTTGAGCTCAGAGGTACACAGATGATATGTTCACCTTGTTTCTACAGGTTAACTAAAATTGTCCTTCGTATTGTCCATAGTGCTTCCACACTCAATTTTAGGGTTATCCAGAACTCAATTGATCTAATGATTTGTTAAACTTCACATTTTCAATTTTTATACTTTTGAAACCAAAAATGTTGTTGGTCCTTGGATGTTGTGAGGATAATTGTTGGTGAATGCTTTCAATCAATTTCTGATTCTGATGACTATTGTAGGAATGTGATTATCTTAGAGCACTAGCCAAGCCCCGTCTTCAAGTGTCTACCGTCGTGGATGCAAAAACTGGAAAGGTATGTTAATATCCGGAATAAATTAGTTTTGTTGATAGTTCACATTTATCATCAAGTTTTAGCTGTTCTTTGGTGTTGGATACAGTTATGATAGCCAAGACTGTCCGTAAAAAATATGTATGCTTTCTGATTGTTTGCGTGTCTATAATAGGGAATTAAGAGTAACGTCCGGACAAGCTCAGGCATGTTTTTAAACCATGAAGAAAGGAAATATCCAATGATACATGTTAGTATGCTCCTCTCAGATAATTCACATATATACACATTGATACAGACACGGCGAGGGTCAAGTAAGAACCCTAAATGTGGTAAAACGTGAGAACTACTAAAAAATGCCACCATGTATTTATCTTATGTGCATTACATGTGTTTATTGGTGCATTTCTGGCTGGTTCTTATGTTCTCACCATATTTAAGGTTTTTTCATATAGCATTTGACAGCTTTAGCACAAATGAGCATCAGCATAACGTGTTTATTTGCATAACCAGGCAATTGAAAAACGGATTTCTACGTATTCTCAAATTCCAGTTGAAAATGGAGAGCTCATTCAAGTGTTAAGGTGGGTTTTGTGTTTGTCAACTTCTTAGTTAGCATTTTATTTCTCGGGAATACTAATACTTGTTCAGTACTAAGTGCTAACATCTACAGAAGCACAGGTATGAACCAAATCAGTTTTACAGACCCCATCATGACTACTTCTCTGATACGGTAAAGAGCTTATTATATCTATGCGTTCTATGCTTTTTTCTCTTCTGTAATTCAGTCGACCTATGTTGTCATTCGGTTTAGAGTATTATATTTTTTCCTTGCAGTTCAACTTGAAGCGGGGCGGTCAAAGAGTAGCCACAATGCTGATGTATCTGACTGATAACGTTGAAGGGGGAGAAACGTTTTTTCCTATGGTAAGTGTGACTTCTTGCCTTTGCTTACATGTGCTCTCTCTTAAAAAGTAGATACAGTGGGGTTTTTTTTTGATAAATCATAGAGCTCAAGCATAGCGAATACATCCGAAAAATATGCTATAAGCCAATGCAGCCAGAAATATAGATTTTTGCGAATAAAGTTTATCAAAGGATAGTATACCTGCTTTGCTAGTGTAATACCAGAATCAACATATAATGTATATGTTCCCACTCTTCTCTATAACTTGATTATTTTCTTTCAAATTTATATTTGGTTCTATTGAACCCATCTGTTCTAACATGTATGGTCTATCAGGCTGGTTCACGTGAATGCAGCTGTGGTGGAAAAATGGTGAAGGGACTTTGTGTTAAACCGAATAAAGGAGATGCAGTGCTTTTCTGGAGCATGGTTTGTTCCTCTAGACCCAAGTTTTTGTTTCTTTTAATTAGCAACGATATATCTTTGCCATAGTTTTTTTTTTTTGGTTAAAAACTCTTAACCATTCTAGATATACCTAATTGAAAATACGCTAAGATAGCTATTTACCGTCATTAGGTTCATCCCATTCTCACGTAATTGATTATCTTCTTTTGGTTTCTGAAACCATGAACGTTTTTCAAATGATATTTTATGTTTATGTATGTGTTATGGGTGCTTGCAGGGGCTTAATGGAGAATCAGACCCTGACAGTATACATGGAGGTTGCGAGGTCCTCTCAGGAGAAAAGTGGTCTGCTACGAAATGGATGAGACAGAGAGCTACTTCTTGAAATTTGCTGGATCTATTCACAAGTATAGTGTCAATTGTTTAGTTATTAATTAATATATATACAAGTAGCAGATACTTTGTATCATTTTTGGTGAGAAATTCAAACCTAGCTATATCAAGTCTTTTAACATATGGAATATTCAGTGAAATAGGCTTGATGTTTGTTCTGTCAGATTTTTCTGAAGGACTTGGCACACTATTCCAGACTATAGAGTGTAGAACATCAATTCTCCATGTCACATGTAACGTTGGCTTGTGACCCAAAAGCCAGATTGAACTCAAAACACATGAATCATGCCACTGCATTATAAATTATAAACATACGACTTGTATTTTGTATGAACACTACATAAAGCGCTAAACCATATTTTCAACCCTACTACACTACTGCTACTTCACCATTCAGACATTATAGTTTTCAAACAAACACCTAAATTAGAATACAAAACCGAAATACCCCTTCTCGTTACCATCCCCGAGGGATACCTTTGGGGTTACCGCAAGGAGGAAAACCCCTAGAGTGAGACTCGAACCCAAAACCTTACTAAATTGACACAACCTCCCACCACCCCATCTGAGAAAATACTTGGCAAACCCCCACCATCTAAGACCAAATTCATTAACAAATCATCAAGACTATAGTCTAGTAGTAAAAGATATGGACTATAAAAAGTTAAGGTCAAACAATTCAAAATATACAAACAATATATGAACAAAAAACTTCTACAAGACCAATTCGATCTCCTGTACTAATTCAATCAACACACTCCCTTCGTATACCATGAGTTACATATGTATCTCTATAATTTAAATGTTTTCTGTATCAAAAGTCAATTTCTTGTTTATTCAATCTAAGGTGGTGTTTTTTTAAGACTTACTAAATTAAATTATAACTTAATCAAAAATACTTAATTCATTAAGTCATCAAAAATATTTGTTTTTTGACTTAATAAACAAAAAACAGATGTATTGACTTAATCCATACAAACATTACTTATTCATTCAGTCAATTAATCAATTCAGTCACTTAATGCATAAAATAACAAACAAGCTCTAATACAACCATACACCTAAACACTTTAAGTTTCTATGGGCAAAGCTATTTGTATTCGAACATATGTACCAAATACATCTAATCTATGAATCTATCTATGGATGTTCGGGATTGCTTAGTTTTTTATCTGATTTTTAAGCAGTTAAGTAATGACAAATACTCTTTAAACTGTTAATTTACTTGTCTTATTAAAAATTAACCATTATTTATAAGCATGCAGTTACACGTTTATTTTTTTTAATAAAAAAATAATTATCCATACATAAACTATCCCAATTCAAGCCTCATTTTTATCTCTTCTCTATCTCTATCTCTACTACATTATAAAACATTTGTTCCCTTCAATTTTTTCAACTTTACACAATTGAAAACCCCAAAATACCCATATTACTTATTCATAATACCTTTAGAATAAATTTCAACCACTCATTCTTTTTACTCTCCTCAAATCTTAACCACTCATTTTTTTTTCTCCTCCATAAATTTCTCTAATTCATTCAAAATCTTTTATCTCAAAAACCATAAATCGATAAATTATAAAAAATTATATGGGTGTTATTAAAATTTCATGCTCTTTCATTAGAGATGTTATTCGATATACTTTCGATAAATTTTTAAATCCGAGGGTGGAGCCCGTACGGCTAAGACATTTGACTATAACATTCTATGACATCACAACCTATGACCTATTACCTATGTTGTAAAAATCCCCGATACGGTCGATTCTTGAAAATCGGATCGTGTATCGGCCTTATTGGGAGTCGAGTATGTGAGACTCGGTCTGAAAATCGGCCAAGGTGTAAGACTCGAGTCAACTTGGTCAAGACTCGGTCGGATCGGTCAAGTCTCGGCTGGATCGGAACGGTCAAGCAAAGTCAATTTTTTTTAAAGCTTTTATTAACTATCTTATTGTTTTTAGACAATTATGTTTTAGTTGAAAAATTATGTTATGTTTAAGTTTGAAGTTTTATATATATTTTTAATTTTTTGTTATATATAATTTCAAAAACTATTATTTTATACATAAAAAGCCCACTATTCACCGATCCGATTCCGATCCGATTTTTAAAAAATCCTGTCTCCCCCCTCGCCGATCCGATCCCGAGCCGAGTTCCACAACCTTCCCTATTACAACTTATGACCTATCACCCTACTATCTTACCGCTGCAACGCACGGATACTTATTCTCTCACACATGAACGAGAAGGAAACGGCGGAAACTCACCTGCCGGAAACCTTCCTCCGAGCCTCATCACACATAGTAAAAGTCTTCTTTCTCATATGGAGTAATTTTTTTTTTTTTTATTATTATTATTAAATTTTTTTTTTTATTATTATTATTCTTTTTTATCTATACAATAACTAAACTAGGTCATCCAATCATTATGCTAGTAGTATGAAATATCATTTTCTTTCAAACCAATTTCCCATTAACCCCCATAATTTTGCCACATTATTACAAAAAATTTTAAAATCAAAATCATTAAAACCCTGCAAACAAATTCATGCCCAAATCATAACATCAGGCATTGACATGAACACATTTTCTCTACATTCAAAATTAGTTGCTGTGTATGCATCTTGCGCTTGTTTCACTTCTGCACATTCAATGTTTCAAATCACACAAAATTTAAATGTTTTTGCATACAATTGGATGATTTCTGCTTTAACGTTTAATGGGTATTTCGAAAAAGCACTAAAGTTCTTTACTTTACTCCAACAATCACAAAATCTTGTTCCAAATACTTATACTTTCTTGTTTTTATTGAAATCTTGTGTCGGTTTAAGGGATTTAAATAAAGGTAAAGCTGTTCATTGTGTTATTAATAAGTTTGGGTTGCAATTTGATTTGGATGTTGTTAATGGGTTGATTGATATGTATTGTAAATGTGGGTATTTATGTTATGCCCGCAAACTGTTTGATAAAATGTCTAAACCAGATGTTGTTTCTTGGACGAATATGATTGCTGCATATTCTAATGCGGGATGGGTTATGGAATCACGGGTGTTGTTTGACAGGATGAAGTTGGCTGGTTTGGAACCTAATGAGTTCACCTGGAATGCTTTGATTACCGGGTATGCTAAAGCTGGAGATTGGGTTGGGGCATTTAGTTCGTTTTCTAAAATGAGTAAAACTGGTTTGGTTCCTGATGTGGTTACTTGGAATGCTATGATTTGTGGTTTTGTACAAAGCCAACAGGTTAATAAAGGCGTGGAATTGTTTAGAGACATGTTGGTAGCCGGGGTGAGGCCTAATCCGGTTACCATTACTGGTTTACTTCCTGCAATTGGATCCATGGGTTCTGTTGATTGTGGGAGAGAAATTCACGGGCTGATCTTTAGAGCAAATATGTATAACAACGTCTTTGTTGCTAGTGCACTTATCGACATGTATTCTAAATGTGGGTGTGTAAAACACGCAAGAGACGTTTTTGACTCCATACTATCCAAGAACATTGCTTCATGGAATGCCATGATTGGATGCTATGGGAAACATGGGATGGTTGATTCAGCCATTGAGCTTTTAGACAAAATGGAAGAGGAAAACATGCAGCCGAACCAAGTCACATTGACTTGTGTTCTTGCGTCTTGTAGCCATAGTGGGTTGGTCGACAAAGGTTTGGCTATATTTAAGTCAATGAGAGAAAGCCAGCGGGTTGAGATAAGAGACGAGCATTATGCATGTGTTATTGACATCCTTTGTCGTTCTGGGGAAATTGAAGAAGCGGATGATTTAATACACGAGTTGGGTACAAAAGTGACTGATTCGATGGTTGGTGCTTTCTTAAACGGGTGTGTGGTTCACAATAGACCAGATTTGGCTGAAAAAATTATGAAAACAGATTTAAAGAGACCTGGAGGATTTGTTACTATGTCTAATATTTATGCTGGTGAAGGAGCGTGGGGAAAAGTTGAGAAGTTGAGAGAAGTTATGAAGTTGCAAAAAGTCCAAAAACAACCTGGGTTTAGTTCTGTATCAAACAATGTGTAGTTGTTTTTGTTAGTTGGATGTGGTTATCACGTCTCTTGATCTTTCGTGTTTGTTATTATGATGTCAAATTTTGTTGTATAACACAAGTGCTTGGTAAGTTTTATAGACGGGATTCATGATTTTTTTACTTAACCGTGTGTCAGATAATAGTCTCATAGATCGGTGACTTGCTATTGACTGACTAGTTAATGAATAAGTAAATAAATCAAAGTCACAGTAAAAGTGAAACTGGTATGCAAGAAAGAGCATTCAGGTGGAAAAACCATGGGCGGTGACTAGTGTTAGTTAAAATTTACTAGTGTAATACGAAATTAATATATAATTAACTAGTGTTATATAACTAGTGTAATACCGAAATTAATACCGAAACTAATATATGATTAACTAGTGTTATACCCGGCCAACAATCAGACATATATTTTAATACGGATTATAATTTTAATATGTCAACCGTTACCATCGGATAAATAAAATTTATTGTTAAACAATACAACATAAATCATAAAACATAAAACTTTGGTGGCGAAATAATAATTGCAACATTTCTTGAAAGATAGAAATAAGAAGTGAAAGGACCCAACTCGATAAACCGAAAACATAATTATTTTTTTTTATACCCCACTCCGCCGCAGTGGGTCGAGGACTCCCCATTGCGCCGCAGTGGATATCCTCGGCCAGAACTTGAACAAGCCCCACTGCACCGTAGTGGGTTCGACACATCTCCCACTGCGTCGCAGTGGGAGGAACCAAAACTGTTTCCGTGGGATTCTACTGCGCCGCAGTGGGCAAAGTCACCCCCACTGCGCCGCAGTGGACCACCTGACAGCAACCTTAAAACTCATTTCAACCATGAACAACTCGTAACTATCAAATTTCGAACCAACAGTTGAAAGACACTTTCTAGAGATTTATAACAACTTCATAAACACATTTTAAACACAATTACAACATAGTTTGTTTCATAAATCCAAGATCAACCCTAACGGGTCATTTACCCGTTTTGGCAACAATATCGCCCAAATGCGACAACTTCAACTTCCAAAAACTTTACAACTTGAGCATTTACAGAAATGTTACCGAAACATGACTCCAAAACAAAATGTACCATGAGCCAAAGGAGAGGGACAACTAGGTATCTACACCAAAAGATTGTCATCCATCCAAGGATGACCTAAATACCTTCAAGAACTTCCAAAGGTTACTTCAAGCTCTAATTCAGTTTTCTTCAAATCAACAACACTAGTTCCTTCTTCTGGAACTACCTTTAAGAGTGTAAACAACTAAAATATAAGCAAAGGCTTAGTGAACATACTTGCATACATTTACGAATACGAATGAGGACATAGTACAAGGACTTTCACATGTAACCTATGGCATCATCATGTCACATTTACATATTCACCTTGCACACAAACAATACATATATGGATCCATATAAGCTAAAAATCATATCTATCGGGATTCTTAGGCCTCATATCACATCAACTATCGGGATTCTTAGGCCCCGGAGGTTCTTAGGCCTCATAAACAGTGCCCCACATGGGATTCATGCCAAATCAATTACCATGCTTGGAACATTCACATCTCATGGTAATTGACCCAACGTAAACATAAAGGTATGCAAATATACTCACCTCCTCCGCAACAAGGACAACAAAGCTAAACAATAATGCTCAACAAGCTCAACCTATGATCATATCATAAAATGCATAAGCTTTTATTCACAATTTGACTAGCTTAACCTAGTCACACACACTTACTAGCCTTTTCTAAACCCAAAACCCAACCCATTTGTCATTGAGTTACTTTCATTCTTATAATAACACTAGGTAGCTCATTCTACCATTTTCATCATCTTTTCAATAACTAGCAAAATATTCATCTTTTCTCATAACTTCAATCTATCACAAGAGCTTATCAATTTCATAATCAAACACATTGTATAACTCAATGACAACTAGGTTAACTAAGGAATTGGGAAAAATTAACCATAATTCAATTTCTAGCAAAACCCCCAATTTAGTTCATCCATGAACCCTAATTTCAAAAGAAAGATAAAACTAAATTAAGGGAATTCAATATCTCAAGATTAAATGAGCTAATTCAAGACTTAAATTGAAAATCCTCATTTCCCTCTCTTCTTCGAAATTTTCGGCCACCACCACTTAAAACTCACAACCCTAGCTTTTCAATTTCTTGAATGAAGATTATATGATGGTGATGTTTAGTATGATGATTTCCCTTTTTGAAATAGAGAGAATTAAGCTTTTGATTTTGAGAGAAAGGGATGGAATTGCATGAAGGAGTAGAGATGAAGAGAAGTGGAATATGACTCATAAGTCATATGGATGGTTGGCACTTCAGGGGATGCCACGACCCATCCCACCTTTTTGTGGGTATTTTACCCGCTATCCGCTAAAATTCCAACTAAATTAACCCCATAACTAAAAACAAAATACTAAGAAATTAATTAAATGTCAAAACTATAAAAAGAGGTTAATTTCTTTTACCTTAAATTAATTAGGGTGTTACAAGAAGATAAAAACTTTGATGGTGAAAAAAAAAGTCTAAAACTTTAATGGTAAAAATACAAAAGTCTTATAAAAAAGTTAACTGTTAATTGTGAAACATTACTACTTTAAAAGTAATGATATAAATCAAAATAAAAACACAAAGAAGACATGTGACATCAATAAAACACAAAGAAGACAAGTATAATCTACACAACACACTAGTTAAGAAATGTAAAAAACAAACTAAACAGACATGCTAGCTGCTAAGCTAGCAGCCTCTGGCAAACTGTTTCACTATTCACGCGAAATGTTTTTATATATGTTATAATATGTTCCCACTCTTCTCTATAACTTGATTATTTTCTTTCAAATTCCATCTGTTCGGACTATGAGGGTGGTTCAAGTAAATGCGGCTGTGGTGGAAAAATGGTGAAGGGACACTGTGTTAAACCGAATAAAGGAGATGCAGTGCTTTTCTGGAGCATGGCTTGTTCCTCTAGACCCATATTTTGTGTTTCTTTTAATTAGCAACGATAAATTTTTGGTGTAGTTCTTTTTTGTTGTTGTTATAAACTCTTAACCATTCTAGATATATGATAGTGCACCATCCTAGTTAGCACTATGGCTTGACTAAAACAACATAAAGTAGCGTACACTCCTGAATACATATAAAGCAGCATAGCTCCCGAATAAAGTAATCGCATGATCCGAACCAGGCTCCGGATCCAACATGATAGAACGAATAGATTGTCATCTGAATAGCACGTGGTCGACCAACAGGACAAGATGATGTAGTACTAAGCCAATTATTGTTGAGGAAGGTACGTTCTCAACGGGCTCCAAACCGTACTAAGACGTCATAGGAGACAAGTACTCAGATCTTGTCTCCTCAGCCTCTATAAATAGTCCTCTCAATCATTCATTTGAGGATCATGTTTTCATACACCTACACATTTTGCTCTGATTATTTTAGTGGCGTGGAGTAGCCTCCATCACCAATAGGGAACCGCCAATAAACATAATCAACCTTCTTCTGACCCTCCTTTAGCAAGTTCAACCCTTTAGTAATTAGACGACGAAATACGTTGAAACAATATACCTAATTGAAAATATGTTAAAATAGCTATTTACAGTCATTAGGTTCATCCCATTCTTACGTAATTGATTTTCCTCTTTTGGTTTCTGAAACCTGAACGTTTTTCAAATGAACGTTATTCAGTGAAATAGACTTGAAGTTTGTTCTGTCAGAATTATTTGAAGGACTCGCACACTACACTTCCTTACTATAGAGTACAGAACATAGCTTTCTTAAAGACTCCATGTCACAAGTAACGTGGAATTGTGACCCAAAACCACATTTGAAATTGAAACATATTAATTAGGAAACTGCATTATGAACCTACGACTTGTATTTTGTATGCGCTAAACCATATTTTCAACCTCACTTCATTACTACTACGCCATTCACACATTATTGTTTTCGGACTCGCATTTCAGACAAACACCGAATAAACCGGACAAAAGAAACTGTAATCCGAATACAAAACTGAAATACACAAGCTTTTGATCATCAGACACACCAAATTTATAAACCACAAAATACCATAAAAGTATAAAACGTACGAACAAACACCCAATCATTAAGTTCACCAACTCATATATAAATCATCAAGACACTAGTCTAGTAGTAAAAGATATTAGATATTGAACATAAAAAGTTAAGGTCGACAATTCAAAACACAAGACAAAAAATATATGACCAAAATACTTGTGCAAGACCAATTCGCATCTTCCCATGGTTTTGTATACCATATGTTATATATATACTAATAATAATACTTCCATGATTTGCATATCAAAAGTCTAACAACTTATTTCTTTAATCAATACAACCAAAACCCCCTAAAAAACTAAATTTCTATGGGCAAAACTACATGTATTGGAACACTTGGACCAAAACAACACATGTATCTATGGGTGTTTAGCATTGGTTATTTTATGGTTATTAGCTCTTTTTTTCTTTTTCTTTTTTTTTTTAACAAGTAAAGGCAATAACAAACACTTTTTAAATGGTTTCTTTATTTACATTTTACAGAATAAAAATAATTTTGACAAAAGTGTTCACGAATAAGCAATTCTAAACACCTTATACGTATATATCTAATCCTCAAAATTCATAAAATGATATAATAACCACAAATATTGGCATAATCGGGGTAAAGTGAAAGTAAATGTGAAATATAATTTTTTTAAACCTGTATTGATTAAAATAAATGTTTACGGAAAGGTACCAGTATATCAACTACGAGTATATATTTTTACTTGTATATAAAAATTATCGCATTCACAGTTTTGGAAAATGTTACTCCGTACATAATTGTTTGTTGGGAAAGTAAGAATTTGCCTCTAATGAATACCCCTTGTGGAAAGACTTAGTTGGGGTGTTTGGTATGATGGAATGAAAATGGGAGAAAGGGAATAGGAAAGACTTTTTTGTTTGTTTGCGATGAAAAAAGGGAATGAGAAAGGAGAAAGAGAAATCAATTCCATCCTGTCCATTCTCTACAAATTGTAGAGAATGGGTGAGAATTGAAAAAAAAACATTTTTTTAAGATGTTATATATAATAAATGTATTATTATTTAAAATTTTATTTTTTATATATATTCATTCTCTATGGTTACCAAACAACGGAATCCATTCTCTTTCCAAATACTCAGGTCGCGTTTGGTTCGCAGATTCTTATGGAATTTGATGGAATTGGAATTAAATTTCATTCCTTAGTGCGTTTGGTTGCTCAATGATGAAGGAATTTCATTCCGTTGGAATGTCAATATTCCCTAATTTGTTGGAATCTCCATTCCATAGGGATGGGGGAAGGAATCTCATTACGTTTCTCCCTTAAATCTTCAAAAAATGAAAAGTATTCCATCAAATTTCATTCTATCAGATTCCAATTCTTTCAATAGATTCTATTCCATCAAAAAACATTTCGTGAACCAAACACGCCTTCATTCTCTTTCTCACTATTTCTATTCTCTATTACATTTTTATTCTCTATGATTCCTTTCTACCAAACCCCCTAGAGTCCATCCAATTTGTTTTTATCTTAATAACTTATATTATATGCATTTATCTTCTATTCTTTGAAATATATCCACTATCATCAATCCATAACATCACCAATAATAGTCGTTTTTATCACCAGCCGTAATTGAGCAAATAGCACGCTAGTATTTATGTAAGAATCTTCAAAAATGATAAATACCCCACATGTAATTTGAAATTGGATTGGATAGCCTTTCCTATCTTTTTATATATCACCTCTTTCTATATCAAGACCAGTCACACTACTCCCCCAGAATCAAACCCACCCACCATGATCTCTTCACTGCCTCCAACTTCTTCCTTCCATAAAACCCCCAATTCCACATTACATCCTGCCCAAACCCTAACCCTAATCAACACACTTTCAAATTCAATCTCATTTCCATACAGAAATTCCCCAATCAAACACAAATCCCTAACAATTCGCGCCTCATCACACATGATCGAGAAGGAAACCGCCGAGACTCACCGCCCGGAAACCTTCCTCCGTGATTCCGGTACGGCGAACGATGCCAGTTCCGTCAGAGGAAGGTTCGAGAAGATGATTAGAGATGCTCAGGATAGTGTATGTGCTGCCATTGAAGCGGCGGATGGCGGTGGCAAGTTTAAAGAAGATGTTTGGTCAAGGCCTGGTGGCGGTGGTGGAATCAGTAGGGTTTTGCAAGACGGTGCCGTTTGGGAAAAGGCTGGGGTTAATGTTTCGGTTGTGTATGGTGTTATGCCGCCTGAAGCTTATAGAGCTGCTAATCCTACTGCTGATAATGGCACTCTTAAACCCGAGCCTGTTCCGTTTTTCGCTGCTGGTGTTAGCTCTGTAAGCTTCATTTGCTTTTGCCTTTTGTTTTTTTTTTTTATTACAAAATTATTTGATCATAAATGCTGATAAATGTATTACTTGTTATTTGGATAAATATGTAAAATGTTGGATCATGGAAATCGATTATACACATTGCGGGACGAATAGTTTAGAATAGGGTGATTATGGCATTGTTTTGTAGGTGTAGCGTATAGCAATTACTATGTTATTTCGATTATCTGTAATGTTTAATAGAAGTAAAAGTTAGTCTACATACTGACATATATAGTAGTTTCGTTGGATATAAGACTTTTAGTTCACTTTTGGATTGTAGCATACTAGCATTGGCAACTTTTATCATTTCAGGTAGATAAATGTAAGCAGCTATGGAGATTAGGTAATGTAGGCACTTTATAAGTTTATAATTGGTATGCTACTTTGCTATTTTGGAGTTAAGCTTTTTTCTATATGGTAACGATCTAAAAATTGCTTCTTTCCTTCATATGTTTGAGTATCCTTGATGCTTGACTGTACTTTAAATCTATAATCCTACAACATATGTTTTTTTTTTGAATGGCTACAACTTATATTATAGACAAGTCTTTAGTAATTCTAATCTATTTCTCTATCATGTTATGTAGTTGATTGGTAATGGTAACTAGGAGCTACTGTCTTTTAGCTTTCCATCCAACACAAGGTATCGTATTCTGTTTAACAAGGCTATTTTTTTTTTTGACAGGTGCTGCATCCAAAGAACCCTTTTGCCCCAACACTGCATTTCAATTATCGGTATTTTGAGACTGATTCTCGAAAAGGTAACATATTCGTTAAAATGTGAAATGTTTCTCTATAGATAACTCTTCTTTCTTGTCTTCTTAATAGCTTTACGTTATAGTTATGCTTTCAGTTTATAACACATAGGAACCTTTAAGATGCATCCCACATATGAGTAATTTGCTTGAATTTCTTATTGTTATATCTTAGATTGTATCTTCGTGTGTGTTTGGATGTATGGAGTGAAAGTGATTATGTAATATTGACTAATCAGGACTAGATGATTAGCTATAATATAGCACCATTATGGAAGATAAACTTTGGATGTACTTTTGCTTGAATTTGTGATAATTCTTTTTGATGCTGCTGAGTGTTTGGACGATTTTGGTTATTTAAGGTAGTGATAGATAAAATACTAGTGTATAATTAAATTTTCTCTTCAATTTATAAAGAGTGTTATTGTAGATAGTAGCAAACTGCTTATAATCTGAATACTGGAAAAGAAGAGGATTGAATAATTCTAGAAGAAGAAAATACAAGTGAGGTTTGTTTTATATATATCAACTAACAATAGAACAATTTTGTTATAGAGCTGACATGTAGCTCATATTAATTGCAGTATCTGAGATTCTGGTTAAACGCTAATATACAGAGCTTCATTTCATGTAAATCGAATAATTATATTTTTCATGCCCTGCACTAGAAAAGTTTACGTAAACCGAATAATCAATTCTCTACTTGTAAAATGTGTACAGATGCTCCGGGAGCACCAAGATCGTGGTGGTTTGGTGGTGGTACTGATCTGACTCCTGCTTATATATTCGAGGAAGATGTCAAGCACTTCCATTCGGTAAAAACTAGATTTTAATAATGTGATGTTGATACGCAAATACTTCTAGTTGCAATCCATAATTTAGTTGACTAGTAAATGTAGATCCTTCATTTTAATGTTCATTAAGTTACGTGTAAAGAGAGCGTTTGGATGCATGATGACAAATAGAGGAGCAATTCTAACCTTTATATGTAAGTGGGTCAATTTGAGTTAAAGAAGGGACAGTTCAAGCAGTTTATTCACCCAAAGTGTGCTTAAGTGCTCAGTCTTTTAAATTGTGTTATCTAAAAAGTTGCATTGGTGTTTTACTTGATAGTTTTTCTATCTTATATTACCTAGCATGTTTTGACCCTACCTTATAATTTGTTTTGACCTCTACCTATTCTGAAGTTGGCACAATTAACATGAATACCATTACTGGGAATTGATGGTGCCTTTTTTCTTCAAAGGTACAAAAAAAAGCTTGTGACAAGTTTGACCCGAGTTTCTACCCACGTTTCAAGAAATGGTGTGATGACTATTTCTACATTAAGGTATATAATTCTCAAGTTTTTTTTGCATGTATACACTCACGATATGGACAGGCCACGTTTCACACCTAGATATTTCACATACTAGCTCCATTTTGACTTACATCTCAAGCACAAACTGACATGTAAGCATAGTTATACACTAAAGGTGCTATACCCATACACTTTTCAGGTGGTTCTAGTACCAATTTTGCACCACACATTGGTACATAAATTAGTCAATTCATAACTATGTGTACACCTTTTGTCAAGAAGTACAAGCACACTAATCTGATTTTTGACACCTATATATGTTCTTGAGAGATGGCATGAGGGAATACTTTCTCATTAAGAAAAGTTCCAACGAGATTATATTGTTTCAGACCTTTTGAACAAGCTAACATATCGAGAACATATCAAATATAACATACAATTGTAACTATGTTGAGTGGCTAGGAAAGGTGAGCCCTTCATGGTAATATTTAATTCTTCATTTTTTGTGCAACCACCATCAACCGCATGATTCTTGACCATGATGTAGGAAAAAACTGGCTATTTACTTCATTTAATTCCATGCACTATAGCACGACTAAACTTTTACCATTTTGATTTAACTATTTTTTTAATCTCAATTGTCTATATGCAGCACCGAAATGAGAGGCGAGGGCTTGGAGGCATATTTTTTGATGATCTAAATGACTACGATCAAGAAATGCTTCTCTCCTTTTCCACTGGTAATGTCTAAACTTTCAGTTATGTCATGATAACTTCAAGGGATTGATCCTAGTTTCTAGGGATTGGAACTGTCAGTTTAAGAGATCTCATTTTTGACTCTTACGTGTGCTATCAACTCTTCAAGAGTCATGCCTGCTGGCCAAAAAGCCTACACACGACAGTGTTGCGCCAGTTTGGCCAACTGTCCTAGAACCACAAGAAACTATTTTGGTGACATGTGATATATGTCATACAAAAGCTCAACACATAACATACTCACTTTCACATGTCCAATTGCAGAATGTGCCAACTCGGTGGTTGATGCATATATACCAATTATAGAAAGGAGAAAGGATACGCCGTTCACGGATCAAAACAAGGCATGGCAGCAACTACGTAGAGGCAGATATGTTGAATTTAACTTGGTAAGGAATTGATCTGTTGTTATTTTCATCTATATAAGATACCAATACCATCGTTAGTTATTATTGGCCGGGTTGCGTAATGTGTTAAGCTGGATATAGGTTAACACGGTGTCTTGGTAACGTTCACATTGTGTTAGATTAGTTCTGTTGACCTGAAATATATCTTGTCTAAAACTTTTCAGTTTTTTATTTTATAAATAGTTGGTGTATCTGGTATACTCATTTTACCTGTTATAAAGAAAACATAAGCTGGATCGACCCATTAAGTGAATGAGCTCTGCTTTTTCTGTGATTTCAACTTTTTTTAACGGCTTAATATTGTAAACATTAATGCAAATAACACACATATTAACCTTGTAAACACTGAAGGTGTATGATCGAGGAACAACATTTGGTCTCAAAACCGGAGGTCGTATTGAGAGCATTCTTGTATCCCTGCCATTGACAGCCAGATGGGAGTATGACCATGTAAGAGCTCTTACTTTCTCTGCTCCTCTTATTTTGATATGTATCAGATTTATTAAAACTTATATAAATTATAATGTGGATGCATAGAAACCAGAAGAGGGAAGTGAAGAATGGAAACTTTTGGATGCTTGTATTAACCCGAAAGAGTGGATCTGAATCTCATGAAGTTTGCATAGCCTATAAGATACCATTTGCTTGACCGTGTATCATTCTGTTTTCCCGTTTCACATTGAGTTTTGTTAAATGTAGAGATGAAGTTATGGGAGAAAGTAGTTGAGTAAGTAGATTATATACAGAGATCACGGAGGGTAGAAATGCTGTAAGTTATTTCATATATGTACGTATAATGTATGTCTTCTTTTTTGTCCTTTCAATCATTCCAACTGCTCGACTTGTTTTTTTTTTTTTTTTTTTTTTTGAAGCTAAAATTATTTATTTATTTATAAATATTACTGGCCGAGTAATATAACACGGGCTAAATCATTGCATCTTTCAGTGTACCTTCTTGCTATGAAAAAGGTCTATTGTCTATTGCTTAAAGCGTATAATGACGGTGCTCATTTCAATCATGGACATCCGTATTATTATCACAATAATTATCTAGGTTTAAAAGGTGTCCAATCCATACTTTATGGAAAGTTTAATAAAGCTGCAACTAAAAACGACAGGTAATGATTTGTATATGATCATTTTATAGCCGTGTACCACCTTTTTTTAGCTAGGGTGATGGGATTTTCCCCCATATTTGGGTCTGAACTTTGGCTGATGCGTTTTGGTGAGGTTTTTTCTTGGTAATCCGCCCTCCGTTAGTGCAGATTTAGGCAAGACAATATAGTCTATATTGAGTGGTCTAATCCTTATACAGTGAGTTGGCATTGAGTGGTTTCATTCTTATACGGTGAGTTGGCGTTGATGGTAATTCGAAACAAGCCGTTTCTTTTTAGAAAAAAAGTGATATATGGTCCTATAGTTACATTGACTATATATGTCAACAAAACTAATTACCAAAACACTTGCATATATAGTAGCATCCATTACCAACATGTATTTGTTTTGAAAACAAGATCCACAGAAACTTATATAATGGAAATAAAGTGGGCTAACATTTTATATAATTACTTTAGAAAAAGTTATGTTCTCCACTAGATGATGTTGGGGTAGAAAATGCTTCTGCATGCATGTAAGTGTGCTCAAGTCAAAAGGCAATATATGCTTTTCTAGTCACTAGACAGCATACAGGCAGCCATGGGCTCTGGTTGGTATGCTCATGCTTCCCACCATCGCATTTGTCTTTCATTTCTCCAAAACTTTTCCCTTCAATTATTTATGAAGCAATTGATCAAGGAAATTTAAGGTATACATTTGTTATTATGTAAATAGAAAAACCATATACATAGACAAGAGATACATTTTTTTGTAAATAAACCTTGTAACGTTTGTTTATTGATATGACGAACCTAAGTAATTATAATTCGTTTTGTTTCGAATGAAGCATGATCTTGTAAACAAGTCTATAAGCGGATAATCCGATGATCAAATGAACTGATTATTCGGTCCATTCTAGCTTTACAATGACAAGGAACCTTGATGAATGACGAATGACGACTGATCGTTTTTTTCAATGATTTTTGGATAAAACATGAGTGAAATCATGAAGGGCATAGGGAAGTGGTAAGGATCCAACTATTAAAAGACACAAAATCTTTGTAATCTTCATTATTGACTTTTAAAATAGACCCAGCTAATTAATTATATGTCTTAACTAACATGATATCTATGTTATGCTAATCATGTTCCAAATACATACTAATATGATCCCTTGGTGCTTTTCACTCACAACAAGTGTTAGAGATAACTAAAGTTGTGTGAAATTAATGCATCATTAATCTCATTCAGTTATAATCCCAAATTAATCCTAATATGCTAACGTATTGGTGACTCGAGTGGACCTTGACCTGACGCGACACAGGCTACGTAAAGTATGTGTGGTCGACCCAAATATTACTTTTTTGAAATATACAAAAGAAATTTTTTTAATATATGTATGTGGGTTCATTTAGGGTAACAAGACATTTATAGTTTGGGATTTTTAAGTTGTACATACATGTGAAATGTAGCTTGATCAGCTGCGCTTTGTTCAAAACAAGTTTTTGTCAGATGATTAGCTAATTAATGATGTGTCATCATACAAGCTTTACTTTGACGAGCCTTTAAACCACTAGAGCTAGCTAGGTAAATACTTGGATAATTCTCTTTACACACAAATAAAAGCTAAGGCACAAAAAAACAAATCGTAAACTAATACTTCATGAGACATCGCAAGAAATCATTGTCAAATTCTATACTTTTAGTTTTGTTATCTTGTATTTGGTACTTTGGCCAAAGACATTATATTTGGTTTCCGATGTAGTTGGTCGATCGTTGATGTATATTGTTCACGTCACTTTTTATTATGAGTAACTTGTATGAGTATACATCGAATCACTACTAAGAAAATGTTATTCAGTCATGACATACAAAAAAAAAAGTGACACTAAAAGCCAACTTAGGATGTAACGACACACAAAATTAGTAACTGTCAACGATGCCACTAATGCTTTATTGTAGCACTTTTTATAAATGCCACGACGGAAAAAAAGGATCGATGAGATTGCGCTCAATAAAACTTGAAGTTGAACAAGTTCCTACCTAGTGATCAAGTGATGGTGAAACTTTTTTTTCATATAACTGTTTCCTTTTAGACTTTCATTATTACTATATACTTAAATCCCATACATATGAAAAAGTTCATATAGCTAAGCGCGGTCCTAGGGCTGCACTTATTCACTTAACGTGTATAAAAAAAATCACTATACGAAAATATGGATTAGTGACGAAAAACATTTAGTCACTAATTAATCATAATGACCAAATTTTGGTCACTAACAATCAAAATTTCGTCAGTGTTGTGGTTAGTTACCAAATTTTGAGTAGTCAATTTTCATCACTAAAAGTCCGTCGCTAATTTTGTTTAGAGACAAAAAAATGTTATTTTTTAGCCACTAATTTTGTTTAATGACCAAATTCAGTGACCATTATTTCTTAATGGTAACTACATAAGATTATTAATGACCAAATTTTAGTTGTCACTAAGATAAATGGTCACCGAAGAACATTTTTCTTGTAGTAATTGTACCTTTCCATATCAAAAATTCATCCCTGAATTTTATAGTAAATGTATAACCATATCTTCATATCCACATAACTAATAATGAGAGAAGTCGAAAAACAAAATAGTGGTTCCAATATGGAATTAAAACCGTTTTCTTTTGATGTCGTTATCGTACGACGATATCATGCAAGTGTGTCGTGTCATGGAAAAGAGGATATTAATTGGTATGTTATTAAAGGTACTAAAGGGACCATAAGCTATATTACAAGATATATATATAATCTCATTCAATCCTTTTCAATCTTTAATTTACGCCAACCAAAAGAAACTGCGGGTTTGTGTCTAGTGTCGCTAGTTAGTATCAAGTGCATTCTGAATTGCCTTCGACCAATGGCTGAAATACGGCTACCCCTTTCAAAGCTTGTGTGTATATGTACACAGTAACGAAGACAAGATTTGACATTAAGAGGCTCGATGCATGATTGAGAGCGATCAAATGAAGAAAATCATGTTAACCTATAAAAGAAAAGGGAAAATAATTCGTACTATACCACTTTACCAATCTTGGGTTAAAAAAAGTTACAAATTAAACCTTTTAATTTGATAAACATACAAAACCCCTCATTTTACATAATTCTCTTTGCTTAACCTAATATAGGTACTGAATGTTTTACCTAACATTTCACCGGAAAAAAAAATCTATATATAAGAAGTTGTGTTAGTTCAAAATAACTAGGATATCCTCTAGTCCCACTTAAGGGGCGTAGTTGATGGATACTATACCATATATCTGCCACATGAATAAAAAAAAGGTAATGGTTGTTTTATAGATTAGATATATTTGTTGTAAATAATTTTAAATAATTATATTAAGGATATTAAAGAAGAAAGGTGGTTTTAATAGATCAAATTTTTTGGAAAAAATGAGAAGGGGTTCAATTGTTTATAATGTACTACATGTTATATATTTATAAACTAGATTATTGTCCCGCGTAATACGCGAGAGATTATATTTAATTAATGACATATTATCGTTGTATAATATCGTAAATTGACAAACATAGATAAAATATTTTGAAATGGACTAATTAATAATATGATGCAAGAGTTGTAAATAAATATTTTGCTCAAATGAGTTAATTTATAAATAAACAAAATTTCATTAAAAAATATTACATTTACAATCAAAGTTGAGATATGTCTCTATATTACTATATACAGAAAAGAAAAAAAATAAAATTTCATGACTTTATCTCTACTACATTATAAAACATTTGTTCTCTACAAAATTTTTAACTTTTCACCAATGCACACCTACTAATGCATAATGTACAATACATCTCTATACATCTCAATCATTCATTTTTCACTTTTCTCAATTCTCAACCACTCATTTATCTCTCTTCCACTTAGTAGTTAATTACTAAAATAGCGGTGTAGCAATCAAGGTCCGATATATGATATATTGGTTATAGCGATGAGATGTAGCAGTAATTAAAATATTATGCAATATATATATAATACTTAATATTTAATAAAAATATCAATTAATACTTTATACTTAATAGAAATATCAAAAGTCTAGCTTAAAAATGTTTATATTTGAAACATTAGTGTTAATATTTACAAAATTTAGTGTTTCTTTCAAGTTTGGGCAAAAAAAGCTATAGCAACGCTATTTTACCACTATTTGGACCGCTATAGTACCGATATTGGTAAAATGCGCCGATAATAGTTAGACCGCTATTTTGACTGCTATTTTGCTTGAGGACCGTTGACCATTATAGCACCGATATAGCACTGCTATAGCAACGCTATTGATGACATAGCTCCTCCATAAATCATTTTATTTCTCTAAATCATTCAAAATATTTTATCTCAAAAATCGTATAGCGATAACTTATAAAAATTATATGGGTCTTCTTAAAGATGTCATTCGTTATATTTTCGGTGAATTTTTAAATCTGAGGGCGGAGCCAGTATGGCTAAAGCATTTGGCTATCACACTCTATGATATATCACCTCCTATGAACTACCACACATTGTGACCTATCACCTGTGTCATCTTATTTTTTTCACCTCTATTTAAGAATTCAGTTTTAAAAGTTCTTTCTTAAACTTTAAGCGTCAAAAAGTCTACTATATGTGCTCATAGTTAAATTTTTTTTAAAAATTTGAAAAAAAAAACGCTATAGCACCGCTAATTTACCATTCTTTGGACCGATATAGCACCGATATTGGTAAAATAGCGCTGATAATAACGGGACCGCTACTTGACCACTATTTTGCTTGAGGATCGCTAACCGCTATAGCACCACTATTGATAACATAGCTCATTCATAAATCATTTTATTTCTCTAACTAATTCAAAATATTTTATCTCAAAAATCGTACATCGATAAATTATAAAAATTATATGGGTTTTCTTAGAGATGTCATTCGTTATAATTTCGGCGAATTTTTAAATCAGATGGCAGAGCCCGTATGGCTAAAACATTTGACTATCACACTCTATGATATATCACCTTATATGACCTATCACCCCTGTCATCTTATGTTTTCACAAGTTTTTAGGCTCAAAAAGTCTATTATATGTATTCATAATTAAATTTTTTTTTAAAATTTGAAAGTAATTTTACATCAAATATATTGAAATTGTAGATTCTGTGTTTATTGTTAAATTGATAGAATTTTAGAATTTTAAATGGTACTATATTAAATGTCATTAACCTCTTATGTATTTGATAAAACATGTATTAATAAAAACCTTAAAGTCTTTAAATAAATTTTTATTTAATAAATTTTCAAAGCTCCAAGTGTGAAAAATTAGCAAAACTTTTTTTTTTTTTTGTATTGTGTTAAGGGGAAAAAGAAAGTCCAAAAACTTTGGTTTTATTTTGGTGAAGTCGACTTAAAAAAAAAGGAAATAAAATATTAAGTTGAATATACAACTTCTTTTTTTGGTATTGGGCTAAGGAAAAAAAAGTCCAAAAATTTTGGTTTTTCTTTGATGAAGTCGGCAGAAAAAAAAAAAGTAAAAATAAAATATTAAGTTAAGTATACTAAGATTTAATTATACAAACTACAAGGGCTAATGTTGTGTTTTTTCAATGATAAATTTGGTAAGGATACAATTATTTTGATCTAAGGGTTGTAACTAAAAGTTTAAACTTATCTAACGGTTCTTGTTTATCCATAAAAGAATTTAGGACCTTGTTATATATATTGGTTGATTATAAATATAGAAATAGATGTAGATAATATAGATCAATGTTGTTCAGAAATTATATAATAGAAAAAAATACGGATTATTAAATTTGAGCACCACTCGAAAGTCTACCTGAATAGCTTGATTCAATTAAATGCAATTATTTCATGAGTCACTCTCATATATAACTTGCAAATAATTAAGCTCGACTCGATAACGTCATTAGCTCATAGAATAGAAATATAGAATATTTGAACCGATTCGGGATAAATCTAGCATATGTAACGAGTAAATAAAGTTTCGGACGCCCTCGAACGTACTCCCGCAACAATTATATTTCAATTCATGACTCTAACTGTTTAGTTCCCTTTAGTGGAAAAAGAAAATACATTTATAAATTATGAAAATGTGAAGAAAATGTTGAAAGTGATGGTTGACACTAAAAAAAGTTTGAAAAAGATTAAAAAAAAAAGTTGAAAAGTTGAAATGATATAGAGTAGTTTGATTGGATAAATTTGAGGGATGAGAGAGATGAACCCTCCGACTCCCTAGCTTCCCCCTAATAGTAACAGGAATTACAAATGGAAACTTAGAAATCTTTTATTAATCAATCACGATATTTAATTTATCAATCAAACAATGACAATGCATCTGTATGGAAAAGCCCTTCTAAATACACAACAACATACATAAAAATGAAAAAAACAAGATCGAAACACTTTACGACATCAAGAAAAGCTAAAAAAAAAAACTCCAGAAAACCACCCAGATTTAAAATTGCTGGCTAGCAATTACTTATACCAATTTTGGTGATGAAGGAATGTCTATAAATTAAAAGAGACTATATATATTCTATCTTCAACCTTCAAGTACTAGAATCCATTATGGGAGTTTCAACCAACCTAAATATTAGGGTTTTCACCACTAGCCTAACTCATTGCATAGACAGATTCATACATATAGATGGTAACTTATAGCGTTTAGCGTTTAGGATTCAGGGTTTCCAAGCTGAAGCCCAGACAACTGGCTCATCTTTCCAAGCCAACATGATCCCTGAATCTTTATACGAGTTCGTTTGATCACTTAGTGCAAGAGACCATCCGGCTTTGTACCTTCTTAACAATGCTTTCACATCGTCCACCACGTCGTCACTGAAACCAACCGGTGAAAACAACTCCTTGAGCCTCTCACACCATTGATTTCCTTTCTCTCTTCTTTCACAATCCCCCGAGCCGATATTTTGTTTGTCATCACACGACAAAACCCTAACAATGCTCCTCGAACATTCTCGTTCAAGCATTAGCCTTTCGTTACTCGTGGGAGTAAAACTTTCTTCCAACATTTCAAAGTATAAAGTGTAGTACCTTAAGCATTCTTCAAAACACTTGACAAAATCACTTCTTGAGCTCGTGAAATCGGCTTCTTCTTCAACTATGGTCACAACTCTTGGCCTTAAAGAGCTAAAAAGCCGAATCACATCCTCTCTATCTTCAACTTCTATTCTTCTCAAAGCTCCAATACAATTAATAGCTATAGCTTCATCATCTTGAACACCTAACTCTTCTTTAGTAAGTTGTCCCAAAGGCCTATTTGATCCGGTTATCACATTAAACTCGAATGGAACACCCATCAAACGAGCGAATTTCTCCATTCTTTGAGTGATTTCTTTCATGACCGATCTTACTAGGCTGGCCGTGACAACAACCGTTAACTTCAAGCTAGGCGTGTCGTCACTTCGTGTCGCCAAAGCCTCTAACAAAGTTGGCCATTGGGTACAAAGTGTATTACTTATATCAATTATATGAAGCTTATTAGTCTCGCCATCAAATGCCTCTAAAATGGCACCATTTGATGCAACATGACCAAAAGTAGTCCAAGGAGAAACCTCTTGGAATTTTAGGATGAGTTTTCTAGCCGAATCAAAACAGTGACTTTTATCAGCAACAGTCACTAAAGTCTTGTAACATCTTTGGCCGGATTCAGTCGCTTTACAAAAAAGTGCTTGTAAGAAGTAATAAGCTAGCTTTTGATTACAATCACCATAAGGTGAAGATAGCTCATTCAACATCCATAAAAGATGGTTGATCTTACCCGAGTCTTTCTCCGAAATGGCTCGGGCACACTCTCGGAGAAGTTTAGATGCCCATTTATCGTCGTCGGTCGTGCACGTCTCGCCGCCACCGGAATCCGAGTATGTTGTGTTGCGTTTGTTGGTGGTGGTTTGATTGTTGTTGGTGTAGGGAGAGAGGTGTGTTCTCTCCATTGTTTTATTTGTGTATATATGAAAATGATTAGGTTTTTTTTTTTATATATATCTTGTTGTAACCTTTCAACACCTTTTTATTAAAAAAAATATATCAATACGACTACTTGGCCGTCTCCCTAAAATCCTTTTGTAAAATGACAAAAATTTGTAGGCTTCAATCTAATTAAATTATTCTTAACAAGTTGTTAGATTTTTGTTAGTGTTTGTTGTTGATTATATTTTCTTATTAGTGTTATTTAATTAGGTATAGCCATTATATAAACTAGTAATTAAATTAAGAACCAATGATTTTATTATGGCCGGGTCATCTTTTCTTTTAAATGATGCTAAGACATCTTTTTAACTTTTAATTAAGTAAGCTAGGATGAAGACTTGATACATTAATCAAATTTTTATTATTTGTCGTTACCTCTTTGCTTTGGTAGATCAATGGGGCCGATTCTTTTTTATTGTTCGGGTGACAACATCACTTTAACAAATACAAGCTTTTTTATTTGTGCATGTCACATCCTATGACAATAATAAAGTATAATGACCACTGTATGTATTAATACTTTTTTAATGTACTTTTTTTTTTAGTTATATTGTTAATATTGTATCATTACTCATTAGTAATTATAAAATATATAGATAGATAGATATTTTCTAGTTTCTATTATTATATCGACTATTGCACATATGCACCACAAAATTAGTTACCTTTCAAAATATATGTCACCAAAGTATAAACAAAGCTATAAAAATGCAAAACAATTTAATTAACTTCCGTTACAATGTATGCAACCTAGCTACTAATTAAAGAAAAAACCAATACATATAATTGAGTAAATGACACATTAATTAAAGAATCTTCAATATCTATAAACAATACGAGTAATTTTTTAATCTACATGCCATATATCATAATACATAGGGAATAATATTGTTACAACAATATTTAGCCATTTACAATACATGCATTATATAATTATACACTATACGATATAATTTATACATTTATTGTAGATTGCTAACCATTGTTGTAGCAATATCTATATCTATATTTAGAAAGAAAAGAAAAGGCTTAAAAAATATATGTGATAAATTATTTTAATCACCAACCGTCATTATATTCTTAGCATCATACTACGTACGGTAACTATGCAAATTAGTTCATGTGTTTTTGAAAAACATCAAAAGCATATTCTTTTTTAGCATACCGTGCAGATATATGTATGAAAAATCGGCAACCGGATTATAACTATTGGATTCCAAAGTATTAGGTCCGGCCAAAGAATTGATTTTAGTTGATATAATGTTATAATAACTATTAATATTATATACGATTTTAAAATTATTATAATAAGAAATATATATGGTTGGTGGAACAACCAAAACTTGTAGGCATCAAAAGTTGAACTTAATTTTTCCATATTATATTTGCATAAGATGACATTTGCATACTTCCTACAATATCCTTCTCATCATTGGATCATGTCTTTACTATGCTATATGCCTATATATATGCTCGTGTTAATAATGTACCTGTTTTAAGTATTTATATCATATCATTAAAGTTGAAGTATAAATAATTTTGAGTCATTTTAATATAACTTATAAACTTGTAAGCCTTTGTGAAGTATGTCAACTTCGTAAGTCATTAACTTTTATTCTAATCTGAACTCATTCAAAGTGTATCACAAATACATGAATTGTTTTTGGGAAACTAACTCTATTCTATTTGCTAACATCACTTCATTTAAAAGAACATTATATGTTACTGCTATACAAATATAAAAATGGGTTATCGTAACTGGACAGCATCAAAATTACTCAAACAGAGCCTATATAATCCAATTTCCATATTGATAAAATAATTATATATTATGGAAAAAGCAGAAATAAAGTTATTTTACATAAAACACAATGTATTAACTTTTAGATTTCAGGATAAAACACAATGTGTTAACCAGATTGGTCATTGATCAATTTCGGCCACGAACACTAAAGGCATTAACTTAACACTTGTTGACATGGGATGACACACCATGGTTCATTATTGTTAGCACAACAAAACTTCAGTGATTTTCACACATACTGACTGCAAATTCCCTTCGGTTTTAGCTAGAGGCATTCACCTGAACCCTGCAAGGGCATCGTCCCTTGATCGCACTCACTAACTGAAAAAACCGTCATCAAGGGCACTGTCCCAAACCCCACAAGGAGGCTCAACCCCCCAGGAAGTTCGGTACACACTCTCAATGACTTTAATAAGTGTACACTTTATACCTTCCAAGTCGTGCCAAATAAATTTTAATTCTCATCTTTACACCAAAATACTAAGAATTACTCATGTTGGATGGATAGGATCAAAACATCCAGGTTTCTAGTATGTGTTGATCACAAGCACTAATATATTACATTCAAGAGAAATGAAGATGACAAACCGCACAGAAATTTCCAATTGCAAAATCAGAATATCAAGATTCAAAGAAAACAAATTAACTATTTGGCAGACAAAGATTAAAAGTTCAAAGTTGTTGGATACCTACATTCAAAATAGAAGTCGCTATAAGGAAGACCATCATTGTTGGACTCTAGAGAATAGATACATATAGTACTTGTATATAGCTTTTGTATCTTACATATACGGCCGTTGGAGAATCTTATGAAACGTCGATCCATACATGTACTAACAGTAGCTAACTGATCCTCAAATAGGACATTGACTCGTCAACCAATTTTCTAGTTTTAAGGAAACTTGTGTTCCTGTCATTCCTCAAATGGCATTTGACTTTAAGCTTTGTCGGGTAAGCGACATCAAAATGGCATTTCATAATGGCTAAATAGAACATTGCCGCCCTTGATCCACTGCCTTCCCGACCACCATTACAACTAATCGTCATCTAATGAATGTCTTAATGCTTCCATCCCCTGCTGTAACCATCCTCCATATACGGTTCAAGAAATCCTATGAACTGTATAATATATTTTATTAATATAAATATAGAGAAGGTTGTGAGCATGCCACAATATTGTCCACCAAATACCCAACATGCTGGTCGTAAAGTATGTGTTTTTATTAATCATACAGGAATCGAGTATCTACCCTATGCTAATTTATGTGGTGAAGAACTGAGATATAAAGATCAAAACCTATAGAGCAAGTTCATATCTATATAATCTTTATGGCTTAGCCAGGTAAATAGGCATAGACTGAAGCCTGGACTGTTGATAAACATTTATGTAATACTTTTGATGACTTCCAACCAATTTGGCCTATTTGAATATTAGCCAAGTTTGTTACTTTGATGCTCTTAACAGGCTGAGTTAAATGCTAGCTCAAATTAACCAAATTTGAAGTACATGAGTAAAGGGTTAAGTTGCTACCTCTACCATCTTCTAAAAATATTCTAAATGGTAGCTCGCCTGCCTTGAATATTAGCGAAGTGAATGTCAAAAAACGGATTGATATCAGTCATGAAAACTCTGTATATGTACCTTGGTTGGGTTTAAGGACCATCGTGCACCATAACCATCCTGAACCCGGATCTCGAATACAGCGCCATGTGGTGCAACATTATGCACGTTTAGCCAGCAGCAATGGGCTATCAAGTGACTGATTACCTTTAAGGCTAGCATATTTTTACGAGACTCTGGACACCATGAAGATGAGAAATAAAGCTTTGATCATCGATAACCTTATTTATTCAAAATAAATCAGTTGCAGAGTATTTTTTACGCATCTCACTCATTTAGGGATTTAGATTATTCATCAAAAGAAATAATTGTAAAACAAAGACAAAGAAGGTGATATATGGGTCAACTAATCCTGACCAACCAGACACAATTCAACCAGTGGTACAAATGATCCAAAACCCTTTTTGACCCATTACCCATCCTACCCCTTCCCTATGTTGCCACCTCTGGTAAATTTGTATCTATCGAACTTTACAACCCTGAGGTTGTGATTAAATTTTCTATAGAAACATCAGTGCTGACACTTAAAAAATGTCATTTAAAAGGATTATGGATAGTGTGAAAGCAAAGAAGAATGAATGGCTGAAAAACTATTGATGTAAAAACTAACCATTTCCGGTTAAACATCCCCAAAATTTTCCGTTGTTCCTGTTCACATGCTTAGCCAAAGCCCTAGCTCCATCCGTCAAAACTGAACTTTTAGCCTCAAGTCAGAGAAATCAAGGTGTCACTAAGCAGAGACTAGCAAAAAGGCTTAGATAAACAAAGAAACCCTGACCCCATGATCCTTTGTACCCAACTGACCCTTCCTCTAGGACCAGCCCCAGGCAATGATGACCTGTGTTTAGGAATGGAACTGAACCCATGACCTCTTTTTAGCCAAGTCCTCTAATTTGACAGACTGGCTGTTCTTAAGATGTTTATTTTTTTTTAATTTAAAGTGTGTTGACCTGTTACCCAACCGGCCCATTAATACTTCTCATGACTATTAATACTTTGGGAATTATATTTATCATAAATGATCACAATATATGTATACAAGTCTTGCTGAATATCGAATAACTGATGATATTCTTTTGAAACAATCACATCATACATGAAGTATAATTTCTAAGCATTCAACAGACAACACCTATAATAGGCCATGATAAGTTATCGTACATCTGGATTATGTGGATATGAAAAAGCAGAAAGTAGTCTAGATCTTGGCAGAGGAAGTGCATCCGGAATTGTTCCCACGGTCTGTGCCATGCCCAAAAGCCTCCGAATTCCATCATAATGCAGTGCCTACGCAATTGGTAGGAAGTTCACAAAATCAGCAGTTCACAGAATTTATAAATCTAAGGAGAACATTCACTCTGGTCAAATTTGGTCACAGAAGTGAAGTATTGCCCATAATGTATCTATGACCAACAGGTCAGATCCCATAACAGGCCATATGTAACATAACCATTACTTACCTCACAAAGACGAAAACCGTGACATAATAAATATTCTATGTACACAACATCCTTCATGATCTAATCTACCATGTAAATCTAAGGTTTATTTAAATTAGATTTGTGCCATTACTGTTACAATGAGTTTCCAGTAATATAATGAGTGCTGACATATGTACTATATGATCAATAAATGATACAAATTTGTAAGCCAATGCTCTCTATAAAGAATAGTGTTACGTGTGAATGATAATTAGAACAACTAACCGTAAGAATGGCAGCCAAATGATCATAAAGCTGTGATGCGGGTTTCATAAGAAAAATTGCTAGCACTCCGTTTGACATTTCCTTCTCTTCAGAGTAAAACTTCCTATATACTTGTATCCCTGAAATAGCATTGTTCTCATCATTCAAAGTGCACAGCTTCAACAAGGAAACTTGTGCAACCAGTATATATACTTCAAAAAAAAAAAAACAGTACCTTCTTTGACAGTTTCTACACCTGGTAAAACTTTAGTAAGATCCTCCGTCGCTAGCATGTCAGAAAACGAGCTATAGTGGTGAACACCCTGTAATTGTATATAGCCATATAGGTACTTAGGAACAATTGATAGTGGACAGAGTATAGACAAATTGCTAGTGATATACCTGAACTTGAAGCAACAAACATTTGTTGAAGAGAATTAAAGATCCTGGTGCAATACTGACAACCAAAAACCACCAGGGAATGAGAGAAGCAGAAGCAGATAAAGCGCTATGCACTTCTCGATTATATAGCAAAAGTTAATTCTCACTTATTGTCGGTAGTCCGCTAATGCAAGGTGTATCATATGAAACTAATGAAAGTGTGTATTGAAATATAACTTCATTGACACAAAGCCTAAAAACGATTATGCTTATTACTACCACCAAGGCGGCCTAGTGGTCTGGCGATCTGATGTCCTCCCAAGAGGTCTCGGATTCAAACCTCCCTAGGTAAGATCCTGGGGTGGCAGGGGAAAGGGTTTCGGTAACGCCTACGGGGTTACCACAATTAGGCTGCGTACTAAAAGTTAAAAAGACTCACCCTGCTGGGTAACCTGAATAGGAAAAACCAACTTAATTGAAGCAAATACATGTCATGATCGATGTTGTCTATTTGTTATATGACATTAGATCATAGCCATACAACAGGTATTTGTTTACCTGCAATAAAACTCGTAAATAGAGTATCAAATAGGCCACACAACTATGAAAACTGTAATCTAGGCCACAGAACTGGTCAGTGTCATTCACATCCAATCCAGCAAAAATGGCATATAGTGACTAAAACACTGCCTTCTTTAAATTTCTTGAGTGATCAAGACATAAAAGTGTACAGGGAAGGTTATAATATATACAGGGAATTTCTTCAGTGCCTTACTTGCCACTAGAATATCACAAATTGGTCGTCACAAAGGTTATATAATATATATGGTATTACACCGTCTCACTATTTTTCACCACAAAATGTATATATTCATGTAAAAACAAAAAATATAATATCCAAGTGAAAATATTCCGTAAAAATGAAATATACACTAATATATATATGCCAATTAACTTTTGCACTTCTTACCGGTTGAAGTTGCCACCAGCACACCTTCCTTCAATAGTTTTCTTCCCATCTGCAATAAAGAAAATCAGTAGAGAAATAAGCTTTGTACCAGACGGCATATGATAGTTAAAAAATTAAAGAACCATAACTCAAGTTACAAACCTTTGAGCTGGGAGAAAAAAGGCTCCTGAACATGAAGTTGAAAATCTACACTCTCCAGCAACTGGTTACAATATAAAAAAAAGAAAAAAAACCGTGTCAAGAAACAATCATCCTGCAGTACACAAATTGAACTAACGTTTACACATATGAAACATACTTTTACTAGGTCAGATCCTTTTTCCACAATAATCTTGTTCCACTCCTGTTCTTTCTCTTTCAATGAAGGAGCTTCATTGATCAAAGACGGATTGGCATGCATCCTATGAACAGTACCGGAGGATATCGACTTCCACAAAGCTGACGCTAAGTGCTTGTATAATGGATATGGAGGAACACCTTCAAACTGATCTGCAGATTTTCAGCAATATAGCCTTTATTTAGATTCCACATTTATTAATGGAAAAGTAACCCCGATTATCCAATTATGACAATGTGGGGCATATAAAAACTTCCACTCATCAAAAGTAATATAACTATAACTGTATATTTCTAACATAGATGCTCCGTAGTAGCATAAATCCTATTCCATACATAATACATTTAGAAAATATCATAAGGAAAAAATGCCAAAAGAGTAACATAAAATATATAATTCTTGGTAGTGCAGGGTACATAAAGTTGCAGATTTTTAGTCGAGAAATTGAATCTAAGTTGCCGTCTAATAACATGCAGAACTTTACATACACCTCGTCAAAATTGGTATATTATATTACATTTTTGTGTGGCAAACTTCCCATCAAAAATTGAGCACAGATACTTTAGCACACTCCAAATTGTTATCAATTGTTACTATACAGTCAAAAATAAAAAAAATTCATTTTGTCCTTTTAGGGCAACATACTATGTGCAGCGGCTTCATCGACACTTTTTAAGTAACTTACTTTTTTATTCCCTGACTTACTGACTTATCCAGTAACCGGTTACCTCTCCTATCATCCCGTGTCACACACCACATCACTGTCACCCGATCCTTAATTTGAGCAACGCATTATACAAGGTTCCTCAATTTGGGTAAACATACTATATATTACTAATGTGAGTATTCATAATGTGGGTAAAATTAAAAAAAAAAAAAAAATTACAGTTGCCTTTGAGTGCTAAACATAGCAAGCTGCCATGTCATACACCGGTTCATCATAAACGGATTCTAGTCCGCAGACAGTCGACTTTTACCCAGATCAAAGAAATCAGGGTAATATATATTTACCCAAATTGGGTAGATAAAAACATAGTTACCCAAATTCTGAAAAATCCTAAAATTCAAAGTTATGACCTTGACTAATTACCTAAAGCAACCATTTTGATTTTTCATTTGAAACAGTCTAATTAATCAAACAATGTGAGGAACTATGTCTAGAGCAAGAATTGAACAAATTTAAAATAAAATTAAAAAAAAAAAGAAAGAAAACAAATGGATACCTGAAGTTGAAGAGCTGAGATGATCATCGTCATCATGTTGAAGGAGGTTAGCGCAGAAATGGTTAGACAAATCTGTATGTATAGATTGTTGAATTGATAAAGTGAGAGTCAAGTGTAACAGCGGTTCAATGCACTTTTTTAGTCTTGAATCGTAAGAGAATGAAGGTTCCTTTTCCTCCTGGTCCACGTCCATGTCCATGTCCTGCTGCTTTTGATGGAGATGAAGGACACTTGCAGATTGTTTTTATTTTTATTGAAAGTCAAAAGTCAATGAGGGTTAGAACTTAGGAAGGTCCCGGGAACCAAAATTACAAACAAAATTACAGATTTTTTTTTTTGGGTTACATTTTCAATTCATGAATGAAAAGTGAACCATGCCCTGTTGGCGGATCTTGAAAGAATTAACGGTGAGAGGAAAAAAAATAACTAAATTGGTCAGGTCAAATAAAAATATGTAAATAACACTAATAATCTAAGTTTTCATTCAAATTACCAATACATAGTTTTTAACCAACAATAATTTTTTGTTGATGCCTAAAACTCAAAAAAAAAAAAAAAAGACCTTGTTACATGGATTGTAAATTGTGGGTTAAAACATATAATTAATAATGGACTAAGTGAATTTTTAATTATGAAAACTAAAAAAGTAAATTTTATTGAACTATTGAATTTAGGAAAATGATTGATATGCTTAAATAATAAGCCTAAAAATGTACCTAAAAATCTAAGAGCATCCACAATGATATATTTTTTAATGACTTTTTTGTAAAAAAGGTGTAACAGGTTTATAAAAGAAGTTTTACCTTCCAATGATAAAAAGCTTTTCAAAAGCTTAAAGTTAGTTAAATTATAATTGTTTAAATGAAAGAGTAGATGGAAAGCTTAATATCTATCAACCTATTTTTGTACTAAATTAATGTATTTTAATCAACTCTAAGTTTTGAAAAGCTTTTTGTCATTGGAATTAAAGGTTTTTTATAAAAAACTCTTACACTTTCTTGTACTTTATTTACAAAAAAAAGTTTTGATAAAATACCATTGTGGATGCCCTAAGGTTGACATGTGACATGATTAAAGGTATAGATTAAGAAAGATAATGAGTGTTAAACATGTGTCATTTATTGAATGTTTTAGGCATGTTTTTAGACTTATATTTAGGCATATATATCATTTATTAAATATATCAAAAGTTTTTTAAAAAATAATCCTAGGCGGGTGACTTAACAGATATAATTTTTTAGACGAAACACGGATATATTGGTACTACTAAGTGGGAAAACGGTGGTGGCCCGGGCCCCCACGGGTCCCCAAAGAGAACCGCCCCTGATGCCCAGAACGAAAAATGTAGTTTTTTCAGAAAAAATGGCAAAATTCTAATTTAAGTAAAATAATGGCACATTAGCGACACAGCTACACCCTTACCTTCTACTTTTACTTGTCACGTGGTGTTTCGATATTTTGGTATTGAGAATGAAATCGGGGAATAGTTGATATTGGAAAATTTTTGTAGATGCTAAAGTTGTAGCGAGATAAGGAAAAACCGGTATAATGATAAATAGGTTGACCACGAAATAGACAAAACCCCGTTTGAGAAGCTGATGCGTGTATTTTAGTGCATATTTTATTAAATCGTTTTACTCGTAAAAATCACCGAAGTTTTAAATTTATAAAACAAGGATATACTAATAATTATATTACACACACAGGCAGGGTATCACGTCGCGTATAGTATAGCTATTAGTAAGTCTAGGATTGTCCAAGGGAATTAGTTTAGTAGTTAATAACAATATTAAATATAATCTAAAAAGAAAGTATAAAATTGGGGGGGGGGGGGGGGACAGAGTTGTCACGTTGCTTAACAAACTAAAAGTGATCTTTTTAAAAGCATTTAAATGACTGAAAAATAAATTTTGGCATAAGAGGGGCAAAAAATAAATCTTAAGGTCATTACAGCCTAAAAATAGTTTTTTAACTATTTTTATCGAAAAGAGTTTGTTTGATTTTTGTAACCAGAAAATGCTTTGAACCCCCAATTTATAATCAAACTGTCACTATCCATTGATAAACTAATAAGTTAAAATAAGATTCTAACCTTGAAATTATAAATTAAGGACAGTTAACTTCTACTCAAAATGAGATCCCAACAGCTTCTCCACTAAACCCTTGTGATCTACCCAATTGTATCTTTTAAATAATACCAATAACTAAAACTAAATTTTGGTGAATTTTTACTAAACTTGATGAGACTTTTCGCACAATAACTTTTATCGAAACCGAATTTATTAACTTCTAAAAGTAACTTCAACAAACAATCTTCTCACAATTATTAACCGAATGAACTAAGCTTTAACTTGAGTGTAACTAAAGAGTTCAACGTAGAAAACTTGATTTTACAAACTACAACTAATGAATAAAAATAACAATGACTTTTGGTGAAGTTGATGTGCTCAAGATACAACTAAAACTAAATGGTGGGGAGAACCTTCTCCTGAGCACACCTTGAACGTCTGCATGCAAGTGCTATTTATAGCCAAATTCTTCAAGTATATGCCATGAATCCTCGGACATTTAGTCTAGGTATACAATAGTGAATAGCAAAGTTCTACACCAAATAGTATCCAGAACGTGTTTATTGAAATGTGAAATTTCAATTCAATGTTGCAAATATTGATCGAATGGGGCCGAGGTGATTAATGTCGCTTTCATGTTTTATCTTCGTGTTTCAAACTTTCAAAACGTGATCATAGTGGCTAATTCATCAAAAGTGATCAATATGAAACTTGTAGATAATAATCTTCTGGATCCATAGTAAGTTGAATCGTCTCGATCGGAGTCCGAATGAATAAACCATGGCCAAAACAGTGCAACAACATTTTTATTCTCTTTTTTTAGTGCATTTCTCCATCAATTTCCAATGCAACCTACAAAAACACTTATGCAAATAATAAGTAACTAAATACATTAATTTTCATTCAAATGGGTCATATTTATACGTTAAATGGCACGAAAACGCTCAAATAAATATGTATAATTTGAGCGTTATCAGAAGCCATTTTGCTAAGAGGTATTGTAGCTATCACATGCTGATACACTTGGCAAACACGTAACGAGAAATGATTCAACAAGGTGGGTATTGAGAAGATTGTTCAAGACATAAAAGCGATAAGATTTTTTGTCGAATAAGACCGGATTCTATTAATTGAGAAGATTGGTGCAAGTTTTTAGTTTTGTGATACTTCGTGTATATGTATACTTCCGTCTCAACACTAATTTGGTGTTTGTAGGCTATGTGGATAAAAGTTTGTTTGAAAATAAAAACTAGCTTAATATGTTTCTAGTCTTTTTATTTGTACTCCCTTATAATATTGATTGGACCTCACATTTTGGAAATAGTTACATTGAAAATGTCTCAATAACCCTTAATGAATCCCTTTTAATAGAAGGGGCTATTAGAAAATACCCAATTCGCTTTTAGTTAACTAAATTACACTCTAAACGCTTATCTTTTAAATCACCACCAATAGTTGTTGTCATCAACACATGTCGCCTTCACCACCAGAGCATCGTCACCACCATTATTGCCGCATTACACATGTACAATGCTAGTTAAATATAATTTAAGTTAGGTTGTTAACGACAATGTAAAAAAATTGGTTAGTTGGATGATTCTAAGAGAAAATAATTAATTAATATTTTAAATTTTAATTGATAGTATGTTTAGTTGGATTGTATGTATTCAAGAATGATATAATGAATAGTTTTAGCCCTTTAGATATTAAAATTGTACTCGTAATATATATATGCTTTCTATAGATTTTTTTTAAAGGTTCGATCAGTGGTAAATATTATTGCCTTTGGAGACAGAGGTCATACGATCCTCATCCATGCAAAGGTTGGAGGGTCTTTTCTACCATTTAGGTAGAAACTGAAAGCAGCATCTCTACTTAGGTAGAGGTAAAGTCTGTCTACATCTTAACATCTCATACACCGTCGAGGTATTGGGCCTTTTCTATCATTTATGTAGAAACTGAAATCATATCTCTACTTAGGTTCTTGTTTAAACAAGAGTATTAGATAGATAAGAAGGGTTAGGTAAAGCATTCAACATCTAACTTAGATAAAACATGAGAGAATTACGTAAAATTCATTTTTATCAAAGTACTCCCACTCTGAAAAACGATATGACATATCTTACGCGTTTAAAAAAAAAAAAAATGAAGATAATGTCGGAATATATACCTCTAGAAATTCAAGAAGAAATCTTGAAAAGGCTTCCTTTGAGGCCGTTAATCAGTTGCCGGTCTGTTTCAAAACCATGGAAGCGTTTGATCGACAGTCCCGATTTCATTATTTCTTACGGTGTTCGTCATCCTCAGCCCCATGGATTTATTGTAAGGTATTCGGTTACTTATGATCCCGATGACGTCAGATATCTAAATTTAGTTGATAGCAATAATGATGATAGTTTTGCCAAACAACCTTTTCTTCCCCCAATTCCCGATCTCTTTAAGATTTATAAGTACGACCCGACTGTAGTCGGTAGCTGTAACGGTTTGCTGTGTTTTATCGGACATAACGAATATCCCGATGAGGATTCCTCTTGCGTAGAAATGGCTCTTCTTTGGAATCCATCAGCTAAAAAATCTGTTGGTGTTCAAGTGCCATCTATGTATAATAATAAAGACTTTGATAATTTTGATGTTGTTATTGGTTTTGGGGTTTGTCCTCTGACTTGTGATCCTACTATTATCAAATGTTGTAAGAAGAAAATTAAAAATATGTTTAGCATTACCGTCCCTTGGAGAGTTCGAGTTTTCACTTTGAGCACTCGGACTTGGAGTATTCTATCTACCAAACGGCCCCGCAATTCAGTTAAACTTGAATGGCCTCAGGTTGTTATCGATAGGTTTATCTATTGGGTTGCTTCTGATATGCTTGTTACTAAACATGGCCGATCTCAATCACCTTTTTTGATCATGTCATTTGATTTGACTACCAAAGCATTTAAAGAGATAAATCTCACCGATAGTTTAACAAACCCGAGTTGTACGATTCAGACTATATCTAAGCTACATGAGTCTCTTGTTCTACTTGAATGCCATCGAGAGGTTGAGGAAGTTTGTTGTTTGTGGATGATGAAGGAGCAAGGTGTTAATAGATCGTTTACAAAGCTATACAACATCAACGTGCCACATGCCTCAATAGTGACATTACTAGGATTTAGGCGGACCGGTGAAATTATACTCGCAACAAAATCTCAACAAGGATACGAAGCCAAACTTGAAATGTACGATCCTAACTCAGAAGTCATTGATGATCTTCGCATTAACGGAGACCATGATTCCTTCTTTATGTGCTCTTATATGGACTCCCTGCTTTTGGTTGATCAGATAAATGAATTTGTATATTAATCCAGTAACTAATCTCAAATAGATGATCGCATTAAAAGCCGCGGGGTGGATCAACCAACTAATGTACTACACGTCTACAACACGGAGAGACAACTTGTCATTGGTTAAGGTGAAGTAAATTACTTTCGTCTTGTATAAGCGATTTTATTATTCACTTCAAATTTCAGACTTGGTTAAAATTTTCATTTTGAAAATGCTTGAATTATTAACACTTCATGTCTTAGTGTTGGATGATCCAAAATGATTTCATATGCTACAAATTTGATGTGACATCCCGAATGACACCCGGAGAGTTTTCAGTTTGTGTGTCGGAACAAAGAATTTTAGTTTATATGTATATGGTTTTCTGATTTGATCAGGTATGTGTGGTTGGTTTGCAAGCAAATGAAGTTTTGGAATGAAATATTGATTGCCCCACTGTTTATGACCGACCACATGAGTGAAGTTAAAATGTAAAAAGTTATCATGTCTCAACTGAGTGCTGTTTATCTATTTTAAAAATTTATACAGATTAGTTCAATTAACAAATTCAGTTGGATGACATAGACTATTGACTCTTATGTTTATAATCTGTAGTTGGGCAGGCCATCTTAACCATTTGAATGCCTGCCATGGTTAATAGGGTTACTTCTTAGGTGTATATTGCTTGGAGATGCTATACTGGTTGTAGTTTCTCAGGGACAATTTTGTGATCTGATTATAAGTCATTGTCATGCTAATGACTATTTTTAGGTCTTAAATTCTTTCGGGCCACTGTTACAAAATAGACGGAATTCAAAGGATATAAATAACCGGATTGTGCGAGTTTCATGAACATGTCTTATCTGTATGACGGGAATTTGCATTTGTTTTTTATGTGGTTTACCATATTACTGCTTCGCTGCTGGTGATTTTGCAAAATAAGATAGATATGTTTGTTATGCTAATGACCTTGTATGTCTTTATATGGTAAACATGAACCCACAAATACATATATATATATAGCAGCTAGGCCTGGTATTGTAGTTGACCGGTTGTACCTATCTGAATGTCGTCGGTTCCAACTTACCTTTTTTTTCTGTCCGCAAATCATCCATCCATCCTCTTGTTAATGCATTTTCTATGTCAACTCTTGTAATTTCAAACCCCCCGTGTCATCAACTTTTGCATTTGACATTTACTGCTGCCTCCTGGCAATGCTATTGACATCGAGGGACCGGAGATCACGCCATCCGTGCTGCCACAGTGAATGCTGATGGTCCAGTGTCCAAACAAACATCCATCCTGTTCAATTGAACCATGGTTCATCACTGAACTGTCGTCATCAGCGTAATCATCGATGGCAAGTCATTGCCAATATTGAATTTCTTGAATACCAATCCTTCTTTGTCTCTCCCCTGCATCCAGTTCATCCTTGTGCTATACATTCCAACCCTTTTTATATGAACTGTGAATATTTTCATCATCTGATCCGCCTAGGGTAACCTCATGTTAAATACCCCTTGGGGTTCCCCGCTAGGCTTACAAACCGTTATATAACATCTCTTTGACAATTCCTACAAACATGTCTCAAAACCAGAGTTATTAAACAAAATAGTGTATATGGAAAACAATATACTAAAATGGTGTATTTTAAATTAACTAAATGAAATTTCTTCAAGAATCTAACATTATGAACAAAATTCCTGCAAATGCTTGGAACATCTCAATACATGACTTCAGTAGGGGTTTGTCCCCATATGTTTTTATATATATGCCTATTTATGCCTCAATAATCTACTGTATATCTATAGGTTATACGGTAACAAGCAAGAAACAAATCAACAAATAAGCAATCCTTCTTTCTTTCTTCCATTTTTCTATATGTTGCTTTTGCTATAGCAAAATTTAGGACCCTCAATCATCTCTTGATTAGCATTGCTCTCAAGGATGCATATATGCCCACCTTCAAATTATCTATAAATGACTGCTATTTACATTATCTATTTCTGATTCTTTTGCTATTCCAGACTCAATCATATCATCTGCATGATGAGGCTTCACCGATCCATCAGAAAACCGATGGTTGCGTTCATGGTATGCTTGAAAAGTCCATGTAAGAACTAAAAACACCATAACAATCGATAGAAACACTAGACCTGCCCACACGATCTTTACGTCTCTTTTTACTGGTTTGCAATGGTTCTCAACGATTTCAGAGAATGCATCTTTCACTGTTTGACAGTTAAGGAGGCCTTCCATTCCTGGATAGGAATTTAAAAGTATTTGGATTGAGCTTGTATATGCTACAGCTGTCCTGAAGTCATTTCCTGAGATGGGAATCCCTCCATTGCAGATTCCGTCCACTGGATCAACACATGTGATCAACTTCAATAACTTCAAGAAAAAAAAAAAAAAAAAAGTGTAAGTTATGATAGAAAAGAAATGAACAGATTGTTTTATGCATGTTTGAGGTGGAAATCTGGAAATGAAGTATTTTGACTGTCTTTTGCATGTTCTCGAGTTGGAAAGAAAGTTGTGTGTTGTACCTCAGGAATGTCGCCTATTTTGATATTGTTTTCTGAACAGTTGTTTGGTTGGTAATTGTACTCTGGTGGTCCAGAGAATGGATTGCATACTCCAAAAGACGATGAATCTTGTTGTATTCTAGAGATATTCGCATTCACCTGCAACATTTTCGAACAGTTGTTTTGTTAGAAATTTGCAACTACTATTGATTTAAGTGTTGAACATGATTGTCCTTCAACCCAAAACTAGAGGTGCAATTATCTATGGGTCGACTAGAAAACTTTGCTAAAAAGGAACTGGGTCATACGGGCCAAATAGGTCAAAGAGTTAACAATAGTTTAAAAGTGTACTTTAATAGCATGCAATATTCAAATATTCAGATTACTACTGAAATAGAACAATGGACAAAAAAAAGCGCTTTCAGGTCAACCAAACTGACACATTAGGCATACAAAAATGACCCGTTTTAACACACACAGAACTAATAAGAAATATACACGGTACCTGATTGACCAGATTGTAAACACCGGCACTAATATCAGTAAGGACTGATTCTGTTGAAAGCAATTGATCACAAGGAAGGATTGAGCTTAAGCTGTTATTGTATGGATCTTGTTCGAACCCCTTAAGTGCTGTACATGTATCACCCGCAAATCTGGAAAATTTGAAGCTCATTTAAGTTAACTATTATTCACTTAGTTTGTGTCAGAAAAAAAAAACTCAGAAAAGATATGTGTATATGTATACCTTGATAAGAAGAAGTACGCCCCGAAGAACACCCAACATAGAACAGTGATTAGCCAACACAACACAATCAATCTGCAACCATTATAGATATAATGCTAGTTAGAAACTGGTAAAAGAATTTCTCTTTAGTTCATAAAGAAAAAGAGTTAATGTGCTTGACTTACATGTGAATAGCTCGTCTTATCTTAAAGATCCCAACAGCTGCACACCAAAATTAAACTTTGTAAGAGGACTTTTATCTATTTTACTCGGAGATTAGATTACTTATATTAGCGAAAAAACACACCTGCTAAAGCAATAACGGCAACCAAATTCAGCGCGAAAATGACAGTACTTACAATGTACCTGCAACCAAAGGAACAATCACTGTTTAGAAGTGCAAAATAAAAAGAGTTGATACCTATATAAGGAATAGAAAGTGCAATGGGTTGAAAGTGGCCAAAAGTGTAATGCATAAAACTTTCTATTTTATGGATTAGATTATTATGGAAAATTTTATAATGTCTCTGGAAAATTTAGCTTCTTTTATATAAGATTAGATCTTGGAGAAATTCTGCCACTTTAAGACAAAAGAAACTTACAGAATTCGAAGACCTAGATCAATCTTATGCCGGTTTTTTCTAGCTTGTCGTTGTATATCATTAGCTGTGAAGTTCAACTGCCTAGAAGTGGATTCAAGGAAACGCGTGGTGCTTGCCTCAACGTTTGTTCCTTGTAAGTTGGTTTGTGTCATCTTCATTGCTCTTGTTGTATTATGTAGCGTTTCAGCAGCCCCATCGGCTGTATCAATGATAATATCGATTATTTTATCAGCCCTCGAGTGGAACTTGGCATTCCCTCCAAGTACCAAAGATGTTCCAACTCTGCAAAACATTTTACACAAATGATTTCAGTTTCCACAAGTAGTTTACAATTAGTACAAAAGATAGCGTAGAATAATTGAAGCTAGACTTACATGGCAAGGAGTGTGAAGAAACCTGCGATAATAATCTTCCAAAGGTAAAACTGCTCGTGGAATGTTGGTTTCTTGATCTTCTTGAGTCTTCTGCTTCTTTTGCAACAACAAGTGGTTGCCACGAGAAATATTCCAAATACGACGCCACATAACAGCCATAGAGCCCCAAGCACATATCCTGCAATTCCTGTGTATGCAGTTGACTGCACGCAACAACATCAACCCATAACGTTAGTATATATGTTACTATTGAACTTACAGTTACCTAATAATCGAATGTCCAAAACGGATTTAGTTTTAGTTTTATAAGAACTTACACTCCAGTAATGAACGTTGGTAATGTCGTATCCTCCTCTGTATTTTCTAAGGCTTTCCAAAGGATCACGCCTAACCGTATCATCTGATATCTGTCTTGATTCATCTGCATAAAGATGATAATGAAGGTATGAACACAAAAGTATATTGAATAAAATCACGGGCCAAAAAAATGAGACAAATGCTAATTTTGTATGAAAAACTCAAAACTATAGTACTTGGAGCAGAAAATTGCTTAGTTGGAGTTGTATAGGTGAACTTATGCATTACACTTGATCACATGTCAATGTATAGAATAAGTTGTAACTTAACCCTCCAACTAAACCTTTTATAGTTGTATGCAATATTACAAAGAATTAAACTTAAGTTGCATACCATATCCGGCCATTTTGTTATCTATCTATACTTTAAAAATTGAAAGTAAGAGTGTAGGCTGACCTGGTTGTTGACTAGTGGTAGTTGGTTGTCCATGAATATGAGAAAGGCTTGAAACTAATAGCAATATCATTACAAACCATATTTTGCTCCATCTTCCTTGCATCTTTTGTTCTGCATTTTCACATAAAGCATCTTTTTAATTAAGAATATGAGTCTAGTTATTACTACTAATAATGTTGTATTCTTCTATCAATTTTCTAGAAGAAGGAAAGAATTTTGGAAAGTATTATGTATAAAAAATGTTTCCTAGAAAACTAATTCTAGATATGGAACCCACCCATAATAAGGTCTTGATTAATCCATATATAATACCATCATATATAACAACCTATTTATACTGCATCATAATGTTCTTTATTGTTCTCTATTATTGTTTTGCTATAAATTATTAATTATTAATTTCGTACAGCATATACATATTTTTCTAATACTAGCATTGTACCCGCGCGATGCGGCGGTAGTCATGATGGCGACGATGTGGTGGTGGAGACGAGTGTTGGTGGTGGATGCGACGTCGAGTGTCGTAGATAATTCATATAAAAGTAATTGATTTAAAAGGTTAATGAACATATTTTAGAAAAATAAAGGATTGATAGTGTAATTTAATTATTAATCTTAAGAGAATAGTGTATGTGAAAATATTTTAAAGGGTTGTAGCCTTGTAGGTGAAAATATTACATAGAAGGGCATTTTAGACATTTCCCCCTGTGTAACTTTCAACATGAGGTATTTTCTTTAATATAGAGTATAGATATGACCATATTCATTTTCGTTTTTAAATTTGGTGATCAAAGCTGCCTTAATTTGGTCGCAGCCGCCTACTACGGTACTACCTGTTGTTTACTTTAATACTTGTTTTATTTTAGCTAAACCCAACATACATATCCAAAGAATTAAAATAGACTAGACTAGACTAGCTAGCTAGCTAAGATGTAATTAAATTATGAAAGGTAAAAGTAATTAAAGGCTATATGAATAAAGGTGTCATCTTTGAAGGTAAAGAAAGTCGTATTCATGCCTCCCAAGTTTGAGAAAAGTAAACTTATGCTTTACGTTGAATGCAATCAAGAAAAAATTCTCATTCCCTTCCGAATATATACCCATTTTCAATTCCCAAAAAAAAATTAAGTAACAAAATCTGAACAATAATTAAAGGTAAGTATACAAAATTTATTCTAACAAAACCAATTATATTTTTTGTTATTCCTGTTAACGTACGCAACTGTGCATGTGCGTGTGAAAAACGAAAAAGAAAAAAAAGAGAAAGAAAGAAATAAAAAGAACTCACCAGTATAAAAAGTTGGCCGGAGAATTGAAGAAACTATATATCACCTCTTTCTCGATCAATTAACGTATAAACTTGATTAATTATCATATAAATCTGGGTCGATCTCTTTTAAACAGTCGATGACATCGATAAAATTATATAAGATGTAGTAGTAGTAGTAGTAGTCAAGTAGTATAACTTGTTCAACTTTGAAAACAATTCCCAGAAGCAAAAGCTTTTAATTTCTTGAAGCGATATATTTCCTTTTAATTATGTGAAACACCAAAATTCAAATAATGTGTTCTATATATATATATGAAGAGTAGTAAATGCATGTATATATATTATGTGTGGGGTGTAGGTATATATACATCTAGAAATTAAGAAAGTTATATGGAGGAGCTGAGGGAATTTGAGATGATAGTCGTCAAAAGGCATGAGTCAATATTTCAACAAAATACAAATGTTGAATTTGAAAATTGACCCACGTTGGTGTCTTTATTATTTTATACTAATATTTGTTTCATTTAATGGGTCAAGTGGTGTTTCGGGAAACTCATATCCACCTCAACTATGACTTCATAGACTATTACTTTTTTGTCAACACCCAAACCTTGCACGAAATTGCATTAAATCAATTACCTTTCTTTGTCTTTTATTTATCTTTAGCAAGATATATTTTTTTAAACATTTATTTATGGCGTCTTATTTAAGCTATATGGCCTTATGGGTTTAGAAAGTAGGGTTTTTGCGAAAACGGAGGTTTAACATATATAATTGAATGTTTTTACTCCATATGTATATGCAACAACAAAATTAATTAGGTTGAAAAATACAAATGTAGACTATTACTATGTAATAGTGTCAATGATTCGACTTTTGATTTCTTTGCCGTTTTAAATCAAATATTTTCTATTTTCATGAAGCTAATATATACAAAGATTTTATTAACTTGGCATCGAAAGATCAACAAAATTGAGCCACTATGACACCACGACTTTTGCTTGTTATAAAGAAATGAATATATACAATTAATATATGATATTACATATGAAGCAACCCATAATATTCAACAACATATATAATTTAAAAAACGATTGTACGTTTATAACATGTGTAAACAACATGAAAGACAATAGAAACAAGTCATAAGGTATATGCCTTAAAAATGTCATTAGAGGATACCATCATGGATATTAACATATCTTATTCGATCGGGAAAACATCTACATTTGAGATAGCTCTCCGGCCATATTGTACGTCTCATGTACGTCGACTATCGTGTCATTCATTTAATCCTGCCAATTGCATGCCACAACAACTACCCACTTGTCTAGCCACCTTAATTATATATGGCCTTATGGGTCGCTGCCGTGCTCTTTGGCTTACCAAACCAAGGATATATTTACTTTTCAATTTTGATTTTTTTGTAGTATTTGACTAGAAAAGCTTCCGATCGTGAGACAACTTATAGCATTAATTGAGTGATCAGCCAAATATCATCTATTTGTTAACGCTTTAATTTGTTGCAAGCTACATCAAATGTATGGAAAAATTTTTGAGTATCCTAGTCGGTAGGGTTGGCCCAACTGTTATATTGGGTCAAGAGGGTGCTTTGAACCCCCAATTTTTGTAGCATATGAAATTTTTTGTATGCATAAAAAAGTTAAGCGGCTAAAAAAAAACACATTAACTAAAAAAATATAAAATAATTAGGGTACGCAACCTCACCCTCGAAGCCTTCACCTCCTTAAAATTTGAAAAGAGATTTTCTCTCTCAAAATATGATGGCGACGTTCGAGTCTTGTGATTATGGTGAATAAACTTACCCAATTTTATAGCCGAATGATATGGGTGTGTATAGCCAAACGATATGGGTGTGTATGAGTACAGCCATATAGGTACATAATTTTATTTTTTTTAATTACTCATAAGTTATAATAGCAGTATTCTTGTAGTCTTTCAGAGTAACATGCTAGCAGCTATATATTTGAGTACATCATTTGATCTAATACCTGTCCTTTTGCTTTTATTTCAAGTGGAGTGATCTTTCATAAAATTACAGAGTCTGTTGTTATTCACATGATAGAAGGCAACTAAAAACAATAGAATAGTCGTAGTAATTCACATATATAATAGCGGAAGGCAACTAAAAACAATAGAATATGTGGTCTTTCACAACCAAGCCCTCAAAATTAGTCCTATTTTAGCCACCAAAAAACTTAAGTCAGCTTACTAACTAGGCCATGTCATACCTCTCCGGCCCAATACAAGACAAATAATTTAAACTGACTAACCAGTAAGGCAATAAAATGATGTCAACACAAGAATCGAACAACTTGACGTAGTATTATTCATTAGTTGTTGTTGCTCCCATCCTTAAAATAACTCGACTCTACGCCAAGGAAAGTTCTAACTTACTTGCGTTTTTGCTCCAACGACTATAATATTATGTACAGTCAAACCTCCATAATTAATACTGTACTCAATAAAATTAATAATTTGTCCAGACTTAACTTAAGGGAACTACTGTTAATTAATACTTGATAAATTAATAACTCGTTAAATTAATAAAAATTTCGATCCTAACACTATTAATTTATATTAATTTATAGAGGTTTTACTGTACTAGAGTTTCAACTGATTAACTAATATCATTATTTACACAACTGTATATATGTCGCCTAAGGATATTTTTTAAAGTCAAAGTCAAAACATAAACATTATTACGAAGAAGTAACCATCTAAAAAACTATAAGAAACATGTGATAAATATTTGTCTTTTTTGTCATTTTATACTTTAAAGTTATAGTTACTGTGTTAAACATTTAAAAAAAATAAAAACTCATGTTAACCGCTTTGATAAAAAGCTACAGCTTACAACAACTATAGTTATTTTTGCCAAACATACTCATTATCTTTTTCCTTCGGCGAGCGTTTTAACAAAACTAGCATGCATCTTAAATGTTTTTTCTTACCGTGGTTAAGTACGTAGTCTTTTATTTACGAAAAATGTTTTCCTAATTATAATCGAAGTCTTTATAAAAATTATTAAATAGTTAGGACTACTAAAAGGATTTATATCCCGATATGATCGATGGAAAATAATTTATATATCTAGACCACATCTTTCTTCATGGCTAATATTCTAATTTATTTTTTTGTGCACATACGTACGTATGTAATCCTAACGAACGAACGCAAATCATAACTAAATTTAATGAGTACAAAACAAATGCGTACATATTTTGGCCCACTCTAGAAGGATCTCACTAAATCAATTAAAACAAACCAACTTATTACTATTATTTTTATGATCACGAACACACTCACGTTCGACTTTAGAATAAACCAGTTGGAATTAATTTGGAAAAAAAAAAGTATAAGGTGGGTTAATATTGCATAAAGGTATAGTTATATACTTATATACTAATACTAATACACATACGATATACGGTTTAGCTATATATATATATATCATACAATTGATTATTTTGTATAGAAAATTAAATTTGAACATGATTCATCTCAAACATTTGATCTATCTAATAAAAACATGATAATAATCGAGAGACATTATACAAATATAATAAAAACAGTTCTCACATTTATAAGACATGATCAATAGGAGGTTTTTCAAAAATCTTGAGTTTAATCTCAAATATGTGTGTAATTTAAAAATAAGAGTCTAATAAAATGTATTAAAAAAAAATAACAATAACAATAATAATAATAAAATCAATATACTAATAATAATGATAATAATAATTTTAAAAAATCGTAAAAAAGGAATTCAAAGCTTTAAAGCTCTGTAGTCGTAATACAGCATCCCATATATAGGATTAGTAGAACTTCTAATAACTTTAGGAAACTAATACATATTTTCGTTTAAGTAATAAATTTATTATAATCCTAGTTTAAATACATATAGATTAGATTTTAAAAAGGAATTTATTAAATAAGTTTTTTTTTTAAAATATGACTAAAGTACACATGTCGATTTAATATATCGTCAAGCGTTGATTAAAGAAGTGTACAATCCTATTTTAGTTTATTGGTAGATATGATAAAAATCTTATTTAATTTCTGTATGTCATCATATATATTCATATAAAAAGAAAGGGATAACTGCAGAAAATAGAAAGTATCTTTCGACCAATTCACGAAAATAATAGTGACCTTTAAAAGTTTTGTTTTTTAGAAATAAACTTTCATTTATTACCGAAAATAGCAACATTTGACACGTGGACATGGTGACGTGGACATCTTTTGATTACGTGGCATTCTTTATAACACTGAAAATAGAAAGGACCTTTCGAACAATTTACGAAAATAGCAGTGAACTCTAATTTATAGTCGGATTACTTCAACACCTCGTCAGTTTTGGATGTGGAGATGGTTTTTTCTTCAATTTCTTCAACTAACTTAGAAACCGTCGACAGTTTGTTCGAGTTCGAGAACACCTCTGGACCCTCGTCATCTGGATCTATCTCATCCGCAGACAAACTCTTCTTAAACGAACCAAATCCGGCCTATGAAACTCTCGTCTAACCTAAACATCCTAGGATCTCTCTCTGACGAAAACAAAGATGTTTTGGCATCTAATTTTAGAGATTTTAAATCTCGAAATAGACGAAGAAGATATAGATATATGTCTCCTTTATGATCTTCATATACAGCTTCTCAATGCTTGAAAATGGAAGAGACTCAACAAAAATCAATGAAAAGAAACTGAAACCAGCTTCAGAATATAATGATGAGAAAAAATACCTTGCCGGAACCGAAACTGAAATGGAACCATATTATTTATTTTATTTTGGGAAATGACATGACTGATAAAAAAAATAAAAAAAAAAGAATAATGGAACCATATTATTTATTTTATTTTGGGAAATGACATGACAGAATATTATTTATTATTTAAATAGTAATAAATAAAGAATAATGTCACGTCATTAAAAAATGTCACGTAATCAAAAAATGTCCACGTCACCATGTACACATGTCAAATGTTGTTATTTCCGGTTATAAATGAAAGTTCATTTCTAAAAAACAAAACTTTTAAAGGTCACTGCTATTTTCGTGAATTGGTCGAAAGGTGCTTTCTATTTTCTGTAGTTATCCCAAAAAGAATTGGCCAGGTCCCTTTTATATTTTGTTCGTATAGAAATTTAAAAGTGATAATGGCATACGAATGTAACCACCTATGACCAAATGGTTATGTAATGTAGTGACCTATTTAGGTGGCTATGTAATGTATGTACCTATGTTTTCTTGGCTATACTATGTAAGGTTCTTTTTATTTGGGTCAATCAATGTAAGAACTTATGTATTTTTTTTGGCTATACTATGTAAAGTCCGTACATATTTTACGTAATATAGTCAAAAAAACATAAGTGCATACATTACATAGCCACATGAATAGGTCATTACATTACATAATCATTTGATCATAGATGGTTACATTTGTATGTCATAAACACAATTTAAAACTGTTGATAACTTAACATTATTATAATTAAGTTTACAAAGTTGTACACACAAATTAAATAAGGATACCTTCAGGATCAAAATATTTTTAATGTCACTCAATAGCTAAACGCTATTTTAAAGAAAACAAACATGCATGGGTAGTTATGTATATTATAGCTAGCTAGCTAGGTGTTAATTAATTAAGTGTTTCCTTATTATTATTATAGGAAGTGTCATTTCCTCATCATTAAAATAAGCGCTTTCATTGATTTTATTTAGCAACCAAATATTGAATTCATCTTCTATTAAAAAGAACATATAAAATAATAGGATAATGACACGGGAATGTAACCAACTATGACCAAAAGGTTATGTACTATGACCAAAAGGTTATGTACTATAACCAACTACTCGACTAGCTATGTAGTGTAACCAACTTTGTTTTTTGGGTTATGCAATGTAAGCAACTGGATACAAAACAAGTTGTCGGTTACCACTTTTATTTTTATGGGATAATGACACCAGAGTGTAACCAACTATTGAGAAATCAAATTTGTGTGTAAATGGCAAGATTAATAGATGGATATTTATCGAGTAGATAGTGAATGGCAACAGTGAAGAACAATACCAGATTCCGTCGATAGTGAAGAACAACATCAGATTCTGAAAATAGTGAAGAACATTAGCAGATTCCGGCGGCATGATCAGAGTTCTTTTGAGCTTTTGCATCCTTAGTTGAGCCATTGTCATTCGGATCTTTAACAATAGTTGTGGAATCCAATAAAACAAAACCTAGTGAGGTATTTGATCATGGTATAGTGTGATAATTAATATTATAGAATGAAGCGGCGTGGTGAAACCATTTGCCTATGACGGAGAAGGAGAAATTTATATAAATATAGATATATATATATATAGTGATTGATAGAAGAAGATATATTAATTGATGATGATATGATAAATCGGGTGGGTTAATATATTTGGGTTTAGATTCTCATTTTGGTTTGTGTTGCATAGTCCCTAGTCCGTGTGATGAAATGAAAAAGATAAAAGAAGCAAAAGAAATGAATAATTCTATAACTTTATTTTTGTTAGTGGAATTACAAAAGTTGTTACACTACTTAGCTAGTCGAGTAGTTCATTACATTACATAACATTTTGGTCATAGTTGGTTACACAACATAACCTTTTTTTCATAGTTGGTTACACTCTGGTGCCAATATCCCTAACTTTATTTTTGGCTTAACCGGATGGAAACTTGAAGTAGCCGGTAACTTACATGACATAACTCAAAAAACAAAGGTGGTTACACTAGATAGCTGATCGAGTAGTTGGTTACATTACATAACCTTTTGGTCATAGTTGGTTACACTCCGGTGCCATTATCCCTAAAATAATAGCCAAACCATAGGTAGGCTGCTGTTAATTAAAACGGATTATCCTATATATATTAATCGTATAATATAATATATCGAATATAAACTTATCGATATAGATCAATTAAATTCTTCTAACTTGACTAATCTCTAGTAGTTAAAAACTGTCCTTGTATCACATTGAACGTAGCGCTTAATTGCATGCATATCATCAGCAGATGCATAATTATGCGAAATACTAAGTAATATAATATACTTGTATAATCATGCAGCTATTAGTTCTTGAAATTAAGGTTAATTAATATTAATTATACACATATTAATTATGGATTTTATTTGAACTCCTATCGGATGAAAATTAAGGCCTTAAGGGTAAGTTAAAAACTGATTTTATAGGGAAGAGTTTCATGAAGTTTCTTTTCTACTAGATCAACGTCACATCACTTAAGACATCTAGGACGACGCCTTTTGCCTATAGGCCGGAGGAACTTTTCTCTCTTCACCCTAACATCAAATAATATACATACCGCACGGATGTATAGTATACGTACATAATTAACATGCATATATAATAAAGAAAAATGATCAAATAAAGCGCGCCTCATCACCTCATCTGCATCCTCAACTTCTCCCACACGATGATTTGCTAGCACAATAGCTTGGAGACGATCTGTGCCTATAGTGTCTTCAAAGATGCCCTCCAAGACGCTATTTCAAGACCACTATAAGTGGTAGCCTTAAGCCTTTCTTACGTTTTGTTTTATAGAATTTGATGGAGTTATAACTTTTCAAAGAATGAGGAATCTCATTCCGTTAAAATGTAAACATTTCCTCATTTACCGTTTTTATGTTTTTGTTTACAAACACTAGCTCGATTCTTCTATTACGATACAAAATTTGCAGTGATCGAGTTCTTTATAGCTTATCTAACTAGCAGTGGCGGTACCACATGAGAGGCAAAGGGGTCAATGCCCCTTCAAAATTTAAATTTTGTCATGTATTTTTATATTTTTCATTGATTTTTAGAAATTTCCTATAAGTTTTTAACATTTTAATCTCTTCTATATATATTTTTCACTGATTTTAAATTTTGTCATCTTTGGAAAAAATTTTAGATACTGTCTCTACTGACTAGTACATATACTTGACGTGATCGATCGGTTTCGGTGTGCGTTAGCCCATGACTACGAAATTTATGTACAATGTATTAAACATGCACCTTTTATAATTTAAAAATTAATGTGACGTGGCTGATGATGACTATGTATCCAATTACATAAACATATGTATACATCAACAGGCTTAAATTATGTATGACCCTATATATGTCATACGTGTGATTCAATTTATATATACGAACCTTCGCTTACTCAAAACATATATACATCACATTATATATGAACATCAACATTTCAAAACACCAACGAATGCTACACATAACGATTATTATAATTATATATTGTGGCTTGTTAAATCTAAAGATTGTGGCCGGGTTTAATTTATTATTTGAGAAGTTGCAACCAATAAGAGTTAGAGGCTAATGAATGACTATTTATTTATTTTGACAAATAATTCTTTTCAATACGCGTGTAGAGAGTGTGTGACTAGATTCACCACCTTTCTTACGTAAGCAATTAGTTCGCCCCTTTTCCCTTTCACATCCATGATCCAACTATACAAGGACTAAGGGATAAGGGTGTACTGGTGTAGTGCCAATAGTTTGACAAATTGACAAGTTTTGAATCAATAAAAAAATGACATGTGTCCAAGCAATTTTTTACCAATTACTAGTCAATCCTTGCCAAAACTATGAGTGTAGTGGTATTTTTTTTTCAAAACTTACAACATAAAAAGACAAAACAAATACAAACAAAAAAAAATGGAATCTTCTTCTATAAAATCTTACCAATTCTTTGCCATCGTCGCTCAAAACTAGCTGATTCTACTTGCCGATGGTTTTTGCCAATACATATGGTATAGGTTGCCAAAAAGCCAAAACTTGCCAAAACCACTTGCCGATGCTTTTTTGCCGACTACACCTCTACCCTTAAAGATGAAATTGAAATGTACTATTTCTTTCGTCCTCAATTTATTTATCTATTTTTTTTACAGCAGTGGTGATTAGACTCAGCGGCATGCCATTTCATCGTCCAGTAAAGATCGACCACATCACCAGCACAGTCAATCCGAGGGCATGACTGGCGGTGGAAGTCCTACTACCTGTTCTGGAGGAAACTAGCTAATACTAGTGAAAACCCCCATGCTCCACCTCATTGGCAAAGACTTCCTAATATGCCTTTCAAAGGTTTTGAACTCGTGACCAACATTTGGCCGAAAGACATAAGTGGTATTAAATGTCCAGTTGAGCTAAATCCCAAGGACTATTTATCTATTTTTATTTTGCTTATGTTCTAAAAATAATAACTTACGTAAAATTTACTAATAAACCCTATGTTAGTTATAAATATCCAATATTATTATTGACGACACAACAAATATCAATATTTCTTTTTAAAATGAAAAAATTTATGTTTAAAGGTGGTTGATATAAAGTTATCTATAATCTATAAAACTATATAAAGTATCTTAAACCTTATCTCTACCGCCTTCTTTTAAGTAACAAATGGTTGATAACTTGATAAGTTGATATATTCTAAATGTACCCAATCGATTAAACATTATGAGCTACTAAAAGTATCTTATATAAATTAATTTATAATATCTATCATTTAATTCATAAAATAACGACATTACTCTTTTTTATATTAATTATTTTTACATTAATAACTTACACCACTCGCTATCATTACCGTCAGCCGTGGCTGCTATCATACCGTCTTCGCTCTTTAGAAGCTATAAGGCCCATGCCAACCTCGGCGTAAAAACTCATCTTAGCACCTCTTTGTAAGAACCCAAACCTTTTTAAACAAAATCGAATAATTTTTTTTTTTTACCCCCACTGTGACTCAGTGAGGTTAGGACACCTCCCACTGCGACTCAGTGGGAAATCTCTGATCTGCGAGCGAAAAACCTCCCACTGCGACTCAGTGGGAACTCTCTGCAAACTTTTATTCAAAACCAGGTTTTCCCTGCTCTTGACTCATCTTGTTAAACCAAAACACCATTTCAACTCCAACATTTCCAAATACCAAAAACATGACCTTTAGAGCATATAAATCACCCATACATCGAAATCATTCCTTTTTACAAGACTTTTGACTACAAAATTCCACAAGCGGGTCAATAACCCTACTTGGGTAATTGTCAAGTTAGTTACAAATTCTACCATTACTAAAGTTTTCAACGCAACTACAACTTTTCAGAAGTTCATCCAAAATAATTTGGCCAAAGAACATGTATCAAAAGCCAATGGGTACCAAAAGGGATCATCTACCCAAATTATCCAAAATGCCAACCTTTCAAATGGCAAGAACTTCCAAATTCTAACTTCACTCGATCACTTCTTTACCTTTGCTACTACCAACTCCTATAAGAGAGTTAAACAGCTAAAACGTAAGCAATGCTTAGTGAATGCATATACATATGATCATAATCATGTCATTTTCAACTTTGTGCATCAAGCGCCACATAATGCCTAGCAAGCTAGCCATATCATTTATAGCAAACATCACAAATACATTTTCAACATGGCCATGGATATTTTGGCTAGTAGGAATTTACCCACCTACTAGCTCTTACATACAACATGACTAGTAGGAATTTACCCACCTACTAGTTCATATACATATAATTTGGCTAGTAGGAATTTACCCACCTACTAGCTTATTCATTCAACAATCATTTGGGTCATAGAATTTACCCACCTATGACCTCTATTAACAAGAACATGATCATATGCATATACACTCACCTCAATTTGGCTACTTGACACAAAAAGGCTACAATTCACAATTCAATCTTCAACACCTATACAAGAATAAACATATAACATCTATGAGCTCCATGACTCAAATACCTCACATGAATCTACTTGCATTCATCAATTCTAACACTATGGTGTTTGGCTACTCAACATTTCCAACAATTCAAATTCTCATAAAAGAGCTTTCTTTCATAATTTCTAGCCAAACACCACAAGCTATGATATTCTTCTCAAGGGGAATTTTCATTAACTTCAATTCTTTCAATCAAGTTATCATTTATCAAACACATTTAGTTAGGGTTTCACTTGAAAATCTCCAATAACAAAAACCTCCAATTGTAATGCTAAAAACCCTAATTTCAATAACAAATGGAGCTAGGGTTTTGAGAAATCAATACCTCAAGGTGGAAGACAAGGATTAGGGTTCTCAAATTCACAATTCTTCCTCTTTTCTTCCTAGGAAATTTCGGCCACCACCACCACCACCACCTTCACAATCTCCAATTTAAATTTCTTATTCAATTGATGGTGATTATTGTTATTGTTCTAGAATTTCAGTTCTTTGATGTAGTTTCTATTGCATGGATTGAAAAGGAATTGAAGATTCAAGAAGAACATAGAAGAGTAGTAGTGGAAGGAGTTGAAATAGGAGAAGAAGTGGAATGTGTGGCTGGCTTCATGCCTGATAGCAACGTCCCATTTGAATTTTTTTGTGGGTAAAATACCCGTTAGCCTCTAAAGTTCCAACTAAATTAACCCCTTAACTCAAAACAAAATATTAGGAAATTAATTTTAATGTCAAAACTATGAAAAGGGTTAATATTATATTACCTTAAAATATTGAGGTGTTACACTCTTCCTCAATTCTTGCATTGGCACGATCGGCTTCCTCTCTTCCTAGTTTGCCTCTTCCCCCCAACGCCGGGTGAGGAAGAGGTAATGGTGGTCCCGGTCCTTTTGTATACTAAAACAAAAAAAAAAAAACCTTTTTTGTTTAATTTTCTTTTTTTTTTTTTTTTTTTTTTTGAGGAAGAGGTAGGGTTGGTAGTGTGTAGGAAGAGGTATTTTAAAGAGATAAAAAAGCTGATGTGATAGTGAGAAAGAGCTGCATGATTGACTGAGGCCTAAGCTTATAAGCTATGTTAGACCATCTGGATTCTGGAATAGTACAAATTTGGTCAGCATCATATTGACCCAATATGCTAACCACTTTTACCTTCAAATCTCCAATAGTACACGCTGGAAACACAATTTACTACCGCATCGTCATGTTGAAATATTAAATTAAAAAAGCAAATGCAATAAATAACATGTTACATATATAATTAGGGACCTATTTTAAGTAAAAGGGGAGATTATGTAAAATTCAGAAAGGGTTTATGTAAAATTCAGGGGGTTATATATGTTTATCAAATTCAAACGTTAATCTGTAACTTTTTTTTTAATGTGGCAGTACCTAAGTTTAGGTGAAGTCTGCAGTACGGATTATTTCCCTATATTAATTATATCTATAAACCTAAAACTAAAAACAAAAGGTAGAGAAAGAGCTTAACCAAAGATTAATAAAAGAATCACATCGCCTGTATCAACAATACCCAATCTTATTTAGTACGAGTTATGGATTATGGGATATGTAGTCATGTAGACATACATTAATTGTAGAATGGAGAGATCGGTTCAAAAGCGACATAAGAGTGTTTGTGTCTATTGGTGTACCAGAACCAAAAGAAGAAAATGTAGTTATGTCAATTACAAAATCACTGCTAACTAAAAAAGAACTGCTTATGACTTGTCTCATCATATGCTAACGTACCTTAAAGCAAAAAGTACATAAGTTAATTCATTACAACGACACAAATAATAGCTCGGTCTTCGGTTGGTGTTTTATTTACGGAATGATTGTTTGGTAATGATTTAGCTCTTTAGTTTCCTCTCCACTAAATCTATGAGTGGAGTGAAGCAAACAATAAGCGTAGAATCCTACCACAAACTTCTGTTAACGATTTCAACGTTTCAAACTATCAAACCCTAATTCAAAACTCCCCAAGTCAAAATGCTGCTACTTATTTCCTATTTACTGTTTCAAATCAAATATAGAGAAACGGAAAACCAAATAAACCCATGCAGTGAATTGTTCCATAAAGACTTCATTCTTCACAGTAACGATTATTGCATTTGCATGTGCATCTGCTGCAATCTTGCATGAGAGAACAATGAATTGAGAAGATCTTGGTTCAGCTTCACGGGAAATGGTGGCATAACTTTCACCTCCGGGGTATCAGTAAAACTGCAATCAATAAATTAGTGGTTATCTCTGAATTATACTTTTTATTTGGTAAGGATGACCCTGTGATTTGATAAAAGAACCACTTGGATAACAACAGGTTATAGAATCAACATTTTAAGAAAAAGTTGTTTTCAGAATGGGTCGAAACGTATAGTGCGTCGAATTGGATTGATCCGCAAACATTCAAAGCACTAAAAATGATTACAAAACTATGTTATTGTAGCTTATTAAGACAATGATATCTGTAAGTGTTAATGATACACTTCCAACTTCCAGTGTTCAGCATGTTTCCCATTCAGCTTTATAAATATCATGTTTCCTATTTAACTAAATTATATATTTGACCCATTAGACCAGTAAGGGTAAAGCCATAACCCAAAGTGACCCGTTGGTAAGTAAATACGCCAAAAGTACCAAGTACAAAGTAAAATGAGACTAACTTGCTCAAGATCTCAATGATGTTTTTCTGAACTTGGCAAAGGAGGCTGATATTCTCATGTAGCTGTTGCAACTGCCAAAAGAAGAGAGAGCTGAGTAAGTATCAAAGGTGTCCTAAAACATACACGTAGGGGCATCCTACAAAATGACGAGAAATTAGACAAGTATCTATCATTAAAGACATAAATCAAAATTGTTAAACTGCATCCGACATAAACCAATTATTGTGTTGTTTGTATAACTGTGCTCAAGGTCAAAAAATCTCAAACCATTCAACTAGAGTAACGAAACATCACTCATTTCACAACTCTTTTAGGCAAGTCAATATGATAAAGGCATAAAAAGAAAATGAAAAATGAGAAGCTTTACGGTTAAAAAATTGTATGTCAGTATTATAAACTGCAATAACCTTTTTGAGGAGCATTAATATTCTCCTGATATTAAAGTTTATCTATTTCTCAGTACCCACAATTTATCTTGTTCACATTATACTCCACATTAGAAATTAAGCATCAGTGCCTTATAAATTTCAACCAATACCAAGTAGTGAACACTATTTTTTTTTTTAACTAGCAAGAGTTGCATGGCCAATTGGTCCATCACACTCCTTTATCAACTAAGACTAAAGGACACAATTTTGAGTCATGGTTTTACAATATCTAATGGGTCAAACCAGTATTAAAAAAACTAAAGTAATGTTTCAAACAAATCAAACTAGGTGAGAGTCACCCAAAGTGTACTATTAATGCATAAGGCCCCCTAAACCATTTTACTCAAAACTATAGATCATTACTGATACAATACATCACCTGACGAGTTTCAAGATTTGCAGAAACACGCTCTAGAGCCTGTGCAGTTTCCCGAACAAGTTGTCCTGCAGGACTGGCAAGAACTGTAGGCAAAGAAAACGTGTATATGTAAATATGAATAGATACAATAGGAACTTTAACATGACCAGTGTTAGTAATATATACAAAAACCATCACATTGTTAACTAAGTATCTAGTCAACCAAGTATAAGTGTTGTTTCACTAAAGTGACTCAATTTGACATGTACTTTCTACTTCTAATAATGCATTTTCCAATTGGGGCCTTAGAGCCTTAGAGGGAAGGCATTGAATCAATAGTACATTGCCATGTAGACTGAAAAGTTTGGAACTAATGATAAAATTAGCAAGCCATTTTGACTGAAGTCTGAACACAAGTAAAAGATTTTGTAATAATAACAAATGTAAGAATCATACATTCTTTATTAAAAAAGAAGAATGAGATACACTTATTATGGGCATGAGCTACGCGTATACTTGGAAAGCTACATTGAGATTTAGTAGTTGCCACTGCCATATGAAGGGAAAAGCAAAACATGTTACTCAAAGAAAGAACTAACCACTGTGTAGAGCATTTGATTTTCCATTGGCAGCCATTCCGTTAAAATATGATGAAGGTCCGTTTTCAGTAGTCAGACGAGATGTACTTGCCAAATGTTCATTCATTTTTTCCTGAATAAGAAAAAAAAACGCATTTTAAATTTCCCTCAAGACTTCTCAGAATAGTGGGAATATCATGCACTTGGTCCACCAAAAATAGAGCCTCTGTTAAATTGCGTACTCTTCTTTTTTGAACGGTACTTGACATACAAATTACAGACGTACAACAAATAAGGTACCTCAGTAAAGTGATTGTCCCAGGAGTTGGGAGATACATGTTCATATTATAATTTTTTGTATTTTTGGAAAGACAATTATTTCACACACAAATCACCATGTATTTACAAGCTTGTCCTCAATGGTAGATAAACTCACAACCTTTTGATTGTAGCCTTATAGGGTTGCCTCAAATACCGTTAAGCTAAGCGCCCTTCGCTGTTCTAATTTTATTGCTACACAAGTTTTTATTATTATTTTATTGGGTAAGTATGTGATACGAGTATTCATCAAGAATAAGCTTGCGGCTAAAGAACTTGGCCCACAAGTCTTATTTTAGTATAAATAGGGATTTAGGTTCGCAATACTTTTCATCTTGTACTATGTTCCTTCAATAATGAAAAGCTTTGCATTCCAAAATAAAAGCTTAGTCATACTTTTCATGCTATTTGATGGAGGAGGGCTGATCGACCTCTTCAAAGTTGATCAAATAACATGTTTACCTTTCTATCTGTAGGTCTTGTCAAATTGTACTCCCCGTTCCTTCTGTTGCTATTGTCCCTTTTCTAGCAGCACAAATAAACATATCGAAGAATCAAATAGAGGTAACACTTACAAAATAACATATCAGTATATCACATACATCATAATAAGATGAACTATTTTCTCATAAATTGATCTGGCATAAGATTTACTTGACCAACGACTTCCACAAGTTACAGTGTTGGTATAGGAATATAGGATGTCACTTTGTCACGTGAAAAGGCAAAAACTATGCAGTAGCTTTTCAAAGTATAACACCGTGAAGCAACTTCTCATACATGTTAATATGATTAGACATCTAGTAAAGAAAGTACATGTTCCTGAAGCAATTACTTCATATAAACACCGAACACATAAAGCCAAGCTCTAAATTGATATGCAGTCATGTAACAGCAACACTCCATCATTTCAGACTGATTGATATCCTGTTTCAAACGGGTACGGGGGTCGTAGGTCTCTAAGGGGGTTAGGCTCATTCGGAATGCCAATTAGGTACGAGGTACATTGTACCATATTCGGTACGTGAATTGGGTACAAAATAGATTAGAAAACAAAATTCATAATAAAGATTTCTTATTCATAGGTAAATATGGCATATGTTTGAACTTTAAAGACATCTGATCCATTTAAAAAGGCCCAATCCCATCTGTAATTAAAAGTTAAAACCATATCAAAAAGGTCGGCCATATCCTTTTCATCTAAAAATCAAATAAACTGAACATTATTTTGTGGTTAGGCGGCTCATGAGCATTGGTACGGCGTTCCAAATCACTCTGGTACGTGTTCTTCATTCAATTAATCCGATAAACCCCTAAAATGGGGACACCTCAATTTCACGTTTTGGATCGCGTACCGGCCACGTTTGGTACGATCTTGTACCGCGTTTCAGTACGAACGTTTTGGATCGAAAAACATAGGACGGCCAGTAATAACTGTACAGATGTCGAAAAGTAATTTGAGGAATAAGGAAAACCAGTGTTAACTCAGCCCAAACAGCCATTAAGACGGCCAGTAATTGCTGTTCGGCCATAGACTAAGGGAGTTGAGCCTACTCAGTCAAAATTGGTCATAAATCGGTCAAAGAATCAAGATATACAGTAATTCATGTAGAATCTATAGAAGCAACCAAGTTTTTAGACTTTTTTTTGGCAAGAAACTTACATATAAAAACTAATATGTAAAACTATAACTAATTTTGATTTTTACATAGAAAATTCCAATTGGAGTACTCCCCACCAAGGCTGATTACACACTACATGATCCCCAACCGCCTAGTGACTTTTACACCCTCAGATAAGAGAGAAAGTCTCAGATTTCAAGAACCGGGTGTCTCTTCTAAGCAAGTCTTCCTTCTTTTACATGCGGAACCAGGTGTCTCTTCTTAGCAAGTCTTACGTTTTTTACATTTGAAGGTCTCATGAAACTAACAAAAGTAACCAAAAGTAACACACATTATGGTAGCAATGTAGCATTGTCACCTATCCTAATAGCGACTCGTATTTTGAAACAAGAATCTTCTAATATGTTTAGCTCACTTCAGGAAATAGAGAACTAAAAAAGATAAAACCAAATGCCTAAAACCTCATTGGCCACCTGCTGACCTACATAGCATATCACGTCAAAATAAACAGCCTATGCACGTGCCCAAAACTAAGTCTAATAGATGTTACAGGGTACGAGTAACGGATATAAAATGTACAGCTAACGAACAAGTAACGGATATAAACTTACAACCATCCATCTGCACCGCATAGCCACATCCCGTACAGTCTTGTTCTGCAATTGCACGGCAATTTTTGCATAGCGGATGATGTTCGACTCAGTTGCATACCTGAGATTTTGTTCCAGGAAATATTAGTCAACAGCACTATATGTACAAAAGGTTAATCAGCTGTAATTTATACATGAGTTAAAAGTTAATACAAAGAGTGTGTGACACCATATTGAATCTGAAATTTAAAGTTTCTTTATCCAACATACAAAATTTATATATAAGTCACATCTTGTCAATTGAATTGACATTGAGTGGCATGATAACATTGGTATCATACTTTGCATAGATTTAGAAGCGAGTCCTGATTCTCACATGATTTTAGGTGTGAAATCATGATTTTAGGCGTGAAGTCATGATTTTAGTACTAATACAGTATTAATTGAACAAAACAAACAATAACTACAAATGACTTCTCAAATGACACAATGCAAACAAGCTTTTCGAAGAACATTCAAATTTTATGTAGCCTTATTTCTACATTTACTGAAAATATTACACATTACATAATACATTATCCACAATCATAATGTATAGCTACTACTTGACGTCTTGACCTTCAATTAACTCATAAAAAAAAGGAAAATGACTTCTTTGAGACAGCTTTAAAGCTTGTATTTTGCCTTAAATGATACAAAATATATACCAAATTGAAGAAAGCTTTTGAAAGCTGAAAAAACAAGTGTGATGAATTCATGTTGAAAAGCAAAATTAAAGCTTACTTACCTGCCCTTCAAATAAGTAGTTGATATGTACCCTGCCACTTTTATTCATACAACACTAATTTGTACTTTATGATGTTGTAAATATGCCGACTAAAAGCATCGCAGATGGCATACAAATAAAGTAGTGATGTAAATTCATCTCATTTTCGAATACAACATTAACATCAACTATCAAGAACGATAATATTTATGTGTTCCAATTAGATTTCCACACTAATAATTATCAGAAAGTGTTCAATATAATATCCCATAATTTTTATATAACCTAAAAAAGATGATAGTAATGATAATTGCTGTAAACTATCCCATATGATTAGGATCTAACTCCTTTTATTAGGGCTTCTTATGATTTCCTAAATCATCTCAAATCAAAATATTCAGACTTGCTTAACTAAACACACAAAAGAGATTTTCCCTGTTCAGGTTATCCCAGAAAGGCAAGTATTTGACTCAGATGTACGTTCTCATTACCGAACCCTTTCCCTAGCCACCCGGCCAAGGTATATACCTAGCATGGTTCTCGAAATCTCTAGCGAGGACTTCAAGACTATACTGGCACTAGGCATGGTTTCAAACCTACTTAAAGTCTCTAACTTTAAAAAATTCCAGCAAACAAAAAACTACAATAAAACCCTAAATGCCCACAAAATCATATATTCAAAACCTAACTAAAGTCATAAACTTTACTCATAAAAAATAAAAAAGAATATTTTACTTGGCTAGACCGTCTTCCAAAATAGACTGTTCATCAGGAGTCCAATCAACAGAAACACCAGGGTTATGCTGCAACACCGACTCCGTCACCGAACTGCCGCCATGATAAATCGGGTCACCCGATTCGTTATTATTCGACCCGTTTCCAGATGGGTTTGCCATATTAACAACTAAACATACAATTGCTCAACTGGGTTCCCGCCAAGTCTCAATCTTTCCCGCCACAAATCCAAAAAAAAACTCAAAGAACCCTAACCCAAGACCTTTATTTACTTAGTATTTATAGATTTTGTTGGAGGGATATTACAGAGGTTTTAGATACACCTGTGCGTATATGTATATATATTAGGTATTTATTATTTATGTATCTGTATGTGTGTGTATATTTGCATGTGATATGAATCTTGAAGGAAAATGGAAACAGGATCTTTGGCACAATATATTGGTTTTTGTTAGGTTTTTTTCTAAGGGGTGTAATATACGGAGTATATATATGAATGAATATGAATATATGAATATGAATATGAATTTGATATGAAGAAGGAAAGTTGGTTTTGCAAGTGTGTGCTGTTTGGAAGAATTTATTTTTGCAAGCATTATTATTTGATCCATCAATACCACCTTTTGCTTTTACAAATTTTGTGCCAAAAGTGGAACAAACACTTTTATTCTCTTTATATTACTGCTTTTTTCCCTTTTTATTCTACTTTTCTAATGGTTTTGAAGAGCAAAATTATCTATATTCTATACTCATTAAAAATTATCCATCATTGTTGAAAGTTTACACAATTTGGAACATACAATTTTACTTTTTTGCCCTTGATCATCTCCTTACTCCAATAATCTGAATCTCCCATCTCTCAATAAAAATTACTCATTAATGATATATTACATTATTAGTTCTTACTTTTTTAAAAATATTTCAATTAACTTTTTACATCAATTATTTACACCACTTGACGTCGCTTTTACCACCAAAAGTTGTCCCCCACCACACCGTCGCCGCCCCGAACACCGCTGCATAGCGCGGATGCCGTGCTAGTTGATTAAAACGAAGGTTATACACTTATACAATATGGATGAAACAACCCAAACCAAAATAGACCAATAAAAAAAAAATAAAAAAATATGACAATTTTTTGTGAAAATTCAAAATGTTTCAAATTAAGAAAAGACACTTGTAATATTATTAAAATAATGTAAATAGACTAGTATACAAGTTTCAAGACCCAAAAAAGTCAAACAAAGGCTCGGTAAAATTAGTGAAAATTACTAAAGCGGACGGCCTTTGTGTCTACAAAAGTTGTCCTCAAAGGTCGTCCCCATAACAAAGGTCGTCCTCTCCGTTTTTGTACTTTTTGACATTTTGACAACTTTAAAGGTCGTCCCCTTAACAAGGGTCGTCCTCCCCAGTTTCGTAATTTTTGACACTTCGACAACTTTCAACCCTTTTTAGTTTTTACTAAATACCAAGCTTCCGACAATTGACAAATGACCTTACTTTGACATAAAACACAGATTGTAACCTTTCAAACGCATTCCTTCCATCATATGTTTCCAATTTACAATCAAACAACCAAATGGGTCTTTTGCCCAAATTGGCAAAACATTCAAGATATCATTTGACATTCAAATACATTAACCAACCATCTAGGCTTCAAAGTACAAAAATATACATCAAAACGTGTATCAAGAGCCATGAGTTTGTTGAAGGATTCACTAAGCCTTTAACCAAAAATGTCATTTCTTATGAAATGGGCAATACCTTCACAATGGGCTCCTACTTCAACTTGTTCCGCACCTTATCGCTTGTTCCGCACCTGGAACCTATAAAAGAGTAACAACTAGAAACATAAGCTTTCGCTTAGTGAGCATTATATACAATAAACATCACATTAAACATTATACAATAATAATACACATATAATGATCCTTATACGATGACAAGCTCATGAATCGTCATCCATGATCTATCACCCACATTCCGAGCAAAAGAGTCCAAGATTCCGTAGCTCACATCAATCGCATATAGTACTCACCTTGGCTAAAATTTCACAATTTCACAATACAAGATGGTCTCCTAAGGATTAGCTTTGCTATGAATCACCTATAAACGTAAATTCATAATCTCATGAGACCCATCATAATTGTCTAACACAATACTTGATCAGCCCAGAACCACAACCCATTATTGTTTTGGCTCCAACACATTTTTATCATTTCCAATTCAAAAGATATCATCTTTTAGTTACACAAAGATCAACTCATACCATTAAAATGACAATAATCATTTCACCCATTCAAATAACAATAAAATATGAGCCAAACATAATAATGGAGTTTACTATGAATTAGCTACAATAATTCCTCCCCAAAAGTCAATATAATCAAAACCCTTTAATTACCTAATAGGAAGAACCCTAATTCTAATAACAACTAAATTAATGTAATACATTAATCTCATACCTCAATTGAAAATAATAACTAGAGATAGGTTAAAATCACAATTTTCCCTTCCTTTCCCTTTTTGTGAATTTTGACACCCACACCAACACATGCACTCAAAATCTCAATTGAAACTTGATAGGAATCTTGTAGGTAACTAGTGAAAATCTTGAACTTGATGAGAAATTCACACACACACACACACACTAAAATGACAAGATGAAGAAGATGGTAGATGTTGTTTGGTGAAATGGAAGTATGAGTCATAAGAGAAAGTGGCTGGGATTTCCCTCCTCATGCCACGTTTTTTTTAAATTTTTAAAGGTATAATACCTATTAATCACTAAGGTTTCAACTAAGTTAATCCCTTTTCTAAATATAATATACTAGAAAATTACTTTAAATATCAAAAATATAAAAATGGTTAATTTTATTTACCTCTATATAATTGGGATGCTACAATGGATCTCTCAATGATTATGGTGAAAAATTGGGTTTAAATCTTGCCAACTATAGATTGGTATACTCAATCAATCTGTAGTTGTTGGAAAAGCTTAGTGGGGTTTTCCCTTTGACATTGTTTTTTTGATCGTGGTAGCGGGATCCTGTTTAAATAACAAACTACCAGTTGTCGAGTTAGGATATATGATAAGAGGCTTTATCTCTATTAAAAAGTCGTTTGTTAAAAAAAAATCTACGTGTTGTTCATAAAAAATACTACATTTATACATATATGAATTTTAACACAATACAAAAATAATAAATTCATTATTCCAAATGTTAATAAAATTTATAATAGAAAGAAGTGAAAATGCAGATCAATTTAAGGTATGTGAAAAATTTAAAGATGAGTATTATTAGTTTGATTTGTTAATTTGATATATCATTATCATTATTCATTAGTATAAGAATATTTAGATGCTTAATAAGTACTGTATCTTTTAAAGATTCGTATATTGTTACTTTCTCTTTGCTACAAATATTATAATGTATATAAATATATCCACACATGTTAGTATTATTATTATTATTATATTACATGATATATGTGTTGAACTTCAACAAAAAGAGTGGTTGGCCCGATCTCACAGTAATGGTTTGTCCGTGAGTAAAGTGTAATATATGTATACACATATTTATAAATGTAGTCGAGGTATGTGCATATAGTCGATTTGCAAATTTAGTAGGCCCGTAAGTATACCTTTGGTAGACCTGAATCTAAACCTGGTTGGTAGATTCGAGAAGTAGAGGTAAAGAGGGTCACGACCTTGGACCTGTGTATATGTTTACTTCGCATTATTTGTATCTTGTACCGCGAAGATATAGAACCATGGTAAATCTATAGGTCCACTTGGTAGATTTGTTAGTGGGTCCACTTAGTAGGCCTGTTTGATAGCTTTTATATATTTCAAATTGATATTCATAGTCGAAAACTTGCATTACATGTCAATCCGAGTATATAGATATATAACTCAGTGGATATGGAATATGTCATAATACCTCAAAAAAAAAATGAAAGGTCATGAACGTAATTAACAAAATAAATTGCCATGAGTGCCATATCAACTATATCTTCACAAGAAAGCTCGTTTGACATATATGCCAACAACATTTTTTTTAACATTTTCATTTTTATGTACACATATGGCCACACGCCAACTCGACTCCACTTTGTCACATCCCCGTCGTAATTTTCATAACGTGCCTCAAGAAAGAGGCAACACCAACAATTTCTCCTCAAGAAAGAACCTAATTATTTCATTTATATTAGTTATTAATATATTTAAAATAATCATTTATCATCTTCATCGAATATGAATTAAGTTCTATGGTCGATAAAGTAAGATATGATTTAAAGTTGAATCAAGAGATTGAATTATTTTTTAGATAAACTTGTACTATTGTCATTTTAAACTATCTTTAAAACTATAATTTTTTTCAAATATCCTTTTATTTATTTTTACCTCGTAATCACCCGTACTTAAGTCTTCCAGAGGATCCGATGATTTTGTCGTTTATTACGACCATCATCTTCAATTTTTAATTTCGTTTTTTGATTTATTTAATAATACCAATTGTAGATATAAACTATTCTCGATGAATATTTAACAAATAATAAATATTTAACATGTTTATTATATATACATTTAACATTGACATTTTCCATAAATAAATTAATAACACACTAATAACTGCAGTTAAAAAAGAAACCCACTAATAAGTAAGTAGTTAATTAAAAAAGGAAATACAAAATCAAGGCGAAAACGAAAGAAACGGTCTTTGTTTGTTTGTTGAGTTGATGGAGACGGAGCTTCTTCTATCTCATCACCACCAGAGATCTTTATACTTGCACTCATCTGTATCCATCTTCAGGTATATATCATATATCTATATCTATCATCATGTTATTTAATTTTAATAATTCATTTCCCATCAAATGATCTGTTTTCAAGATTAGGGTTTTTCCAAGATTCATGTAAAAGTTGTGACTTATGTATAAAGTTATGATCTTTCTTGTTTTTTTGATGTGGGGTTGGTTTTTATTTTGATAATTTTGTATGATTAGCTACTTGTTTGGTGGGTTACCGTTTGTGTGTTGTTCTTTGTATGTTAAAAAGATATTTGATTTGATTTTTGGTATATAGATATTGAAGTGGGGAAGTTGAGTTGTGTGAGGGTGTTACGATGTCGTTTGATGGAGACCATAAGCAATGGATATGTGGAAAGGGTGGTACAGTGAATTTACACCGCGTTGGTTCTATGGTTCGGGATATTGGAGAGCCGTGTCTTCATCAGTCGCCTATAAAGGTTGTTGCTACTGTAAGACTCGAAACATTCTCTTTTGCTATTGCATATGTTTTTGGTGCCTCTTTATTGATGATTAAATATGCAGACAAGGATTGAAGTTGTGAGTTTCTATGTTTTGTGTGAATTGTAATTGTTAGTAAAAGTAGAAGGAATTCTTATGATCCATGTTGATTGTAGTCGAGTGTTTTTTTAGTCTCAGCTGAAATGTTAGGCTTTGAAAGAATTCTTATGAACCATGTTGTTTGTAGTTGAGTGTTTTTTTAGTCTCAGCTGAAATGTTAGGCTTTGAAAGAGTTCTTATGAACCATGTTGTTTGTAGTTGAGTGTTTTTTTAGTCTCAGCTGAAATATTAGGCTTTGAAATGATTGTGACCGTTGATTGGATTTAGGGTTCTAATTTCTAAAAGAAGGCTGGTAGTGCTAGATATTGTATATATTGAGAGAAGAGTCTCTTTTACCATATATCATTTCATCTTTGATTAATCTCGTGTCTATATGAATGAATGAATGAGAGATTTACACGATGGATGGATTCGTTAAGTTTCGGGAAAAAGGTCCAACAATTTTTAACATTGAGTTCTGGGGATCAGACAGTTAGAAAAGATATTAACCAATTGGCATGAAAAGAGTGTCTTCGCCTTCTTTTTATGTTGGCTTTTTAGCTATGTACGTCCTATCGGCATGTTCTACATTTGTTATATAAATCTAAGACTTGCTAGTACATAACAGCCAATATTGATCAAATTTTATATTTTTACTGGTTTTATTGTAGTTATGTTGCTACCCATGACTTGGCTTCTGATGTTCTCTCTCCTTTCTTCTGTTAATTGCACAGATAAACAAAATGCTTAAACCAGAGAAGTGGCAAACAACATTTGACACTGATGGAAAGGTTTTCGGTTTTCAGAAAGCACTGAAATTGATTATGTTGGGGGTATGTTTTTTATTGTTTTTTATGTTATTCCACATCTCTTCTACATTCAGGTGGTTGTCATTCTAAATGAATTGTACCCTTATTTTATTTCTGCTTGTTTTGCATTATGTTCGTGAAGCAACTCAATGGTTTCACTCATATGTTATTTTGTTTCGTAACTCATAGACCTTGTTTTTGTTAAATCTGTAAAGCACATATATCATACTTGCTTCAACCGTCTCCAAGCTGGTCTAGTGGTAAGGTGTTCCGAAGGTCTCAAAAAGAGACCCGAGTTTGAACCTTCCTTGGTAAACATCTTGGAATGGCCAGGGAAGAGTTCAGAAATCGCCACAGGAATACAAGTTAGGCTGCATAGTCAGATCCAAAGGCTCGACTATTCCCTGCTAGCATGAACTGAAATCCCTCTCCGTTGACCCTCTTTATACATACATATATATAACCCTTGGGAAACCCCTTAAGGATTCTACAGTAATTAGCTCCATATATATCCTATAACATGATTAAATTCAAACATGGCTATTTTTGTGTCAGTTAAATAATCAAATATGCTATCGTACATGTTCTTTTGATGACCAGACAGGCGATCTGATCATTATTGTCCTAACGTATATCTATTGTTTTAGCAGGGGGTAGATCCATCTATAAGACCTGAAGTGTGGGAGTTCCTTCTGGGCTGTTATAGTTTGGGCAGTACCGCTGATTACAGGAGAAGGTTAAGGACTGCAAGGAGGTCATGCTCTTACTATTAACTGCTATATACTTTTGTGTATACCATATTAACTGGTTACTTATGTGTTCATCGTAGATACAGTTTTATTATTTTGTTTTTTCTTTCATCACAATATGTTTTTCTTTTCCTACTGATTACCAGATATAGTGTCCTTAATTTGGATGGTATTTTCTAGGGCTATATGAACTAACCTTGTAATCAGAAATAAGGATCGAGATTTTTTTGAAATTTGGATTATAGTATTCTGGTATTGGGGACCAGTGTTTTGATGTTGGAGTCACATCAGGAGCTATCTAATTAATTCTCTGTTAATTGTATTGTTTTGTTACTACTCTTCTATAAAGCTGTTCAGTGATATATAGCATTTCATTTTGAAATTATTTCACGGTATCATAACTTTCACAAAGATATTATTATATGATCACATGTCCATAGCTTATTTTATGATGCATACAAACTTTAATATTTTGCACGTATTATAGTTTTTATGAATGTATTTTACATAGCTCTAATTGCTGTTTGGTAAACCTTCACATGCAGGGAACGTTATGACGACCTTATTAAGCAATGTCAGTCAATGCATTCCAGCATAGGTACCGGTTCTCTGGCCTATGTTGTGGGGTCAAAAGTTATGGATATGAGGACAATGGCCAAAGAAGATGAGAGACGGAAATCTGATGGGAAACTTGAACAATCTTCTAATGATGTTTCTGAAAGATTAGAATCTTTCTCCTCTTGCTCTGATATCTGTATAGAAACCTCATGTGCACATCCAAGAGAAAGCACCGATTGTGCAGCCTATGATGATTCATGTTCCATTCCTTCTACCCCATACAATGATAGTCACCCAAAGTCAAGAAGTGAAGGGGATGGATCACAATACAGAACTTCAAGTTTTTATGACTTCCCTCCTTTACCAGTTACAAATTTATTTGAAAAGAGTGCTTTAGATGATAATATTGAAAGTACGTCACACGAAGAAAGACATTCTACAAGGCGTAAGCTGAGATTTGAAGATGATCATGTGTATGACTTTCAAATTAATAACAATGTAGATCTAGTAATGGATGTATCGACATCTAACAATTCTACATGTACTAACAACTCCAGAATCGAAGAGCCTAGATCTAGCCATTTGGATTATGAAATAGAAAAGGCTGACATCCAAAAAGAGACAAATGTGCCTGAAATCCCTAGGGTGAACCCGGTGACGTCCCATGTAAGAACAAGGAGTCAGGACAGAGTGTCTGATTGGCTTTGGACTCTGCACCAAATAGGTAGGTTTCACTATGGTATTAATATTTGAGGACTTGATGTTTTAGAGGTGGTTAAATGGGTGGATCAGGCGATTTGGGTATGGGTCAAAATTGTTATGTCATTGGCAGGGACAAACGAGTGGGGGCGTTGGGTCGGGGTGACTAGAACACTTTTATGAGTTTTTGTAAATTATTGATATGTCAAATATGATTCGCATTAAACCCATTCAATTGTTTTCCTGTCAAGCTATATTTTTGTATATACCCATTTGACCTGTTTAAGATTAAACTTAACCCAAATCAACCCATTCACAAGTAAACGGACCAGATTTGCCACCTCTAGTTTCTCTATTTTATAAGGTAGTTACATTTCTTCGTTTTTCTTTTCGCAGTCGTTGATGTTGTTAGAACAGATAGTCATCTGGAATTTTATGAGGATACAAAAAATTTAGCTCGTATGTCAGATATTCTTGCTGTTTATGCCTGGATTGATCCTGCAACAGGATATTGTCAAGGTTCTAGTTTTTCCCTCTCACTATGAATTTTCTTTTACTAATTTATGCATATATGGGTATAATATACAAGTTGCTGCATATGAAGCTAATGCAACTCTAATTTCAGGTATGAGTGATTTGTTATCTCCTTTTATTGTGCTCTTTGAGGATAATGCCGATGCTTTTTGGTGCTTTGAGATGCTTTTAAGGAGAATGGTACTTCTAAACTTGATATTTAATTTATTTCTTTGAGTATGTGTATACCCTGCTTACTAATACCTATATAATTTTCCCTGCCTATCCAGCGTGAAAATTTTAAGATGGAAGGAACAACAGGCGTAATGAAGCAACTGGAGGCACTTTGGCATATCTTAGAACATGTAGACAGGGAAATGTTTGCTCACCTGTCACAAATAGGTGCTGAAAGCCTTCATTTTGCTTTTCGGATGCTTTTGGTACTCTTTCGCCGGGAGTTATCTTTCAGTGAAGTGCTTTGCATGTGGGAGGTAGGCATTCTTCTTGGTTGATATGTTTAACTAGAGTATATATTTTATCGACTGTTTTTGTTGAAACCACATGTGGCTAAAATGACCTAAAGATTCCCAAATATAGACCATAACCCCCAAAGGAATTTAAGAGACCTACATGGATGCTAACTGCTAAGTACCCTAGTAATTCAAATGCATCTAAGCAGCTATGTGTTGACCTAAACTGATTTAATGGGGCGGGATCAATCCCCTAAGGTTTATGTTTCAATTTTGTTTTTATCTAGTCTGGAAGTTTACAAATACAAAGCCTAATCAAGTATGTTAGAGTTTACATGTTGACCTAAAACATCCTCCGAATCATATTTGTGAACTCATTTACATAGGCGACCATTAGACTCCAGATTAATGAAATTTTAAAAATGTCAATGATCGTCAAATACCTGCATGTGATGAGTATTTAAAATTTATTAATCTCACCTTTGCTAGCAGATGATGTGGGCTGCTGATTTTGATGAATCCTTGGCTTTCAATCTGGATAACAGCTGTCCTGAACTTCTGGTCCTACAAATTCCTAGGGAATCAACTACAGCTAAAAGAGAGGAAATAGTTGAGAATGAAAATGGTGGTCCAAAGGGTGGCACAGAAGTGAAAAGTGGAAATCTAGAGCGCTCAAATTCTGTAAACAATGGAATAAAATCTACATCAAACCATCCCTTTTGTGGATTGACAAAAAGCTTGTGGTCAAAAAATGATCGTTTTCAGATATGTACGATTATATCATCGACCAGAAATGGTGATGATGAATTGCCCATATTTTGTGTGGCAGCAATTCTTATTCTGAACCGCCAGAAAATCATGAGAGAGACACGTTCAATTGATGATTTAATAAAGGCAAGTGGATTAGGGCTCACTTTTCAATGATGCTTTATAATTTAAATTTAATCGGCTTTTTCTCCTCAAATCTGATAAAAGCAGGCGATTTATATCTAGTTCACTTTTCATGTGTGATTATTATGTGTTCGTGTAGCTTCTTTCTTTTATATCTTGTGTGCCTACACATGATATATGCCACTTATCTGATTGTGATTCACTTATGATGCAGATATTTAACGATAATTTGCTGAAGATTAGGGTTAAAAGATGCATACGTACAGCGATTAAACTTCGAAAGAAATACTTCTACAAGGTTTAAGCATATTATAAAATTCATCTTTAATGATTATCTTTTATATTTATTTTCTTTCTTGTTCGAATTGCAGTTTTTATTAAAGGTAAATATTACAAATCCACTCATATTTACACTTTGTCCATTACGACACTAAAACCTGCAACCTAACGGTTGATGGATCAACTTAAATACCAGTGGGACCAAGTCCCTTTTGGTCAAATACTTAAATTGCAGTTGTTATACTGGATTTTCAATTTCTTTCAAGTACTTCATTTTTGTTTAAAAGCTTTTACTTTTGGAGTGTCACCATCCATGGTTTAGAGATATACATCCTTCATCTGATTTTAAGTTTATATAATTTAGCTGATCAAGAATCGAAGCCCCGCTGCTGCTTACGATGACTAGTTAGTTATGCTTCAAGTTTGTGATTAGAACTCCATCCGTGCTGAAGTTTTCTAGATGCCATTCATCTTCGAATTCTTGTTTGAGTCTCATAGCAACAGATTTTAGCTTTTCTTTATATTGGAGGAGTGTGCTTATGCCATTGAACAATCATCAAATAGACTTGAAATATGCTCAAACTTCTGTCAGGTACTTACAGATCTATTGTGCATAAATTTCAATCTTCTGATGTTTGCTGGGAGTTCTTTTTTCAAGATTTTCATTTACCTGGAAAAAAAATCTTGGTTCTAGTTGAAATCATTTTTAGTTTCAGACCTGAAGAAAACATTAAGATGAATGTCGAATTGCATTCCAAAATGTCAGTTGCGTAAAAGCAATCGTTATTGTATTGCATATATATTTTTTTTATTATAATAAGTTTTTTAGTCAAGGTACCCAGTACCCTATGTTACTTGTAGATTGAGACTAATATGATATATATGAGAAGTTTTCATGACACAAAACAAGGAAATGTCATTCCTGTTATCTATACTTGTCAAGCTAACTAATTTTCTGAGTTTGGGTTAATGGGTTGTGTCGACTTTCACACACATTTTCTATTTTTTTCTGAGTTTTATAAATATATAATGTGCTATATATGATCCCTTAAACTATTTTACTACAAAGATGCTCCAATCGTTTCTACTAGAGCGATTTAGTTTGGTTACATTGTGGATGCTATTCAACCTGTTTACTCCCTTTCACCAATTTCCTTTTTAATCAAATGACCGGTCAGTGATTTAACATAGGCCTATATAGTTGATTTATTATATGGGCTGAGAATACCAGATTTTTGAGCATCTGATGTCATATCAGCTGATAGCGAACTTATGTATACAATTTTGCGTGTGTAATATAATATGCAGATTGTATGTAACATAAATATAAAGGATCCTTTAGACTGTTTTGTTTGTTTTCAGGATTGTGAATTGGAGCTATGAAACGTTGTTTTGACAGAAGCTGATGATTGTACATGTTGCAGGTCAGGAGATCAGTCTCTTAGTTTGTTGTGCCATATTTTCTCTTTTTTCTCATATTTGAAGGTGGCAGGGATGGAGGTAGAAACATATAGTTTGAGGCAATTATAGAAGGTTTCTTGCTTAGGTCACATACAAAACTTGTAAACTTAGAATTAAGGAACTCATTACACATTTACACTTCTTACTTTTCAACAGGGGAATAGAATTTGATTCTTTTGATGAATATAATTCTACTTTTATTAATGAAATAATGACCACATTAGCTCTTAAAGAAGATAAAAGTGTTGAATCTACTTGTTCACCATACGGCAGTTGAGTCGAATCTGACCCTTGGTTCCTGTGAGAACTTTGAGCCCTCCCATCCGACTCATTGAATATGCAAACTCCCCTTTGAAATCTTCAAGCCCTGCAGCAAATTCATCAGTTAGCTCATATGTGTCACCACCATAGCGTAGCTGTTGGTCAACTCCTAGAACAGCTTTATTGGCTAACACTCTCGAGTAGTAGGAGTTGGTGAAACTATGAGTGGGGTTACTGGGGTTTAAGTTTATGAGGGGGTTGTGTTGTCCCAGCTTCACTTTCGGAGGGCATTCGTTTCGCAAGTAACTCAGTGTAGATGCTTCCATACTGGGGTCAGGTTTTCCAGTATTGTTGAAATTGTACAGGCGGTCAAGGATGTTACTGCATCGAACTCTGCCCATCATATGTCCTCCTGAAATAGCCCAACATGTCAAGGTTAGAAAGTGTTATAGATAATGACTAACGAGCACTACTCGACAAAAATATCACTTATTTCATTCAGGGAAATAGATTCTCAATGAAAGCATTTGATGCATCAAATAGGGAGGTTTGCAAATGGGTCAAAACAGTTCATTTGATTGCCCCCTCTACAGGACATGAGTATGGATGCTTACCTAAGAGGGTAGCCATGTCTTGCACATCTAAACCTTTAGATTTGAAGTATGCCAAAGATGATTCCCACGAGATTGAAGGTGGGGGGAGGTCTATCCATGCTGCATTTGATTCTAGGCCGTCCCTTCTTCCCAAGAACACCGGATAAGATGGTCCACCCGACTGTAAAGATTTAACATATAGTTCTGACATCAAATTGATTCATCTAAAAATCAGAAGTAATCTGCAACCTTTATAGAACTATGCATGGAAATATATCATAGTCAGGTTTAAAAGAGCTTACGAAATAAATGGCGTCACGGGCTGCAAGGTTGAGAATGTCTGAACATGAGACCGCTCCTGGGCATCGTGCTTCCAAGACTAGCTTGATTTTGTCAATAAGCACAAATCCTCCTAGTCCTCGGGTAATTGGTGATGTCTTCTCTGCATTTGGTCCATCTAGTAGAATAGAGGCGTCACATCCCTGTAATTTTGTCCCTGTGTTAGCTTTTTTTTTCAAAACCCAAAAGCAATTAATTATTTTTGGTATGATACATTTGCCTGAAAAAAGGAGAATCTAGACTAAAATCAAATTTTTCTATAAGCATTGATATCGCAGTCTTGTATTATATTTTGAAAAATGCTAGTACTTTCAGTTTTACAAAATATATAAAAATAAAATAAAAATAGTAGTAACTGCCAAGGAGAATTCAGGGAGAAGCGAAAACAAACAAAATAGAGTGGTGGTCGGGTCAGGTCAATTCCCAAAGGAGAAAAGTGTTGACTGCGTGCAGACTCGTCCACAGAACACGCCTTCTTTCACTCCTCCATTTCAGTGGGAAGTTAATACTTCATCAACTCTTCAATGGTCCTCAAAATTGCTTACAATATTCATAAATACAATATATATACTCTGCTTTGTTTGTTTTAGCCTTTTAGGTACCACCAAATCATTATCGAGGGGGGCATGCAATGTTTTTTTAAAAAAAAATAAAATTTAAATACAGTATTTTGTGATATCAAAAGTTGATAAATACCCTTACTAGTCGGTCGACCCCCCTATGATCTCAATGTGGCTCCCCCCCAACGATGGAAAAGTTTAGGTTAAGTTGGCGAATTAATATTTTCTTAACAAGCTCTGTGTGTCATTATTAACAACTGGGTACCAAATCCACTGATTCTCATACACAAAACATGAAGCTCATACCATATAGATGTATGATTGTGTTATATGCATACTCGTAAAGATATATACGTTTACATATACAAAAACATACATATTAGTTTGAAGGTTGTGTTTTCAAATTAAGAGTGAGAGTACATACATTGATCATGCAATCTGCATATAGAAGCTTGATGAGCTTTGGAGCAACTGTTCTGTCATTAGCATACACGAGTCCCACCTGATGCCGAACAAATGGCTCAACGTTGGCACATGTATTGTGCACCTTATAAAAATGGCGGATCAATGGTGCAGCCTCAGGTGGCAATCCTATTGCCGCCTCAGCGTCACCAATCACCATTCCAAATGCAATCAATGCGAGAATGGAAAAACATACAAACTTTTCATCTTCTCTCATCATCTTTATTTTCCTTTTGGTTTTTGATTATAGTTAACTAAGCTAGCTCTCAATTGCAAATTAAAGGTTGATATGCATGCTTCATTGGGAACATGCAACCACATATATATATACTACTGGCCTTACTTGCCTCTTGCTTACTTTCCAAGGGACACTAAATATATATATTCAAATGTATATATGTACTGTCTCATAGTGTGATGTACGTTATTTTGAAACCGGGAAGAAGAAGAAAAAAATACGCGTATTTATGTTGAGCGGGTTTTGAGCCTATGATCGATCATTGTTCAAAAAAGTTGGTATTAATTGGTTATATATGTGGATATTATTTGAAGATGAGTATAAAGGGATCAAGATTTAAATTATATATACTCTGTATCACTAAACTCATATATGAAATGTTATTATGACTTAATTGGTCAAACAATTTAATATAATTACACTACAATATCCAATATATATATATATATATATATATATGGGAAAGATAATTTGAGACCAATTAAAGAAAGTCCAAAAAAGGACCATTGATTTTCGTAACTTATGTGTAAGTCACATGATTTTTCTATGGGCCCGTCGCTGGAAAGTCTTCGTGTTTTTACAAAAAAGTCTTGTATATCGTAGTAGATGATGATGGTGTACAAAAATCAATGGTCCTAGTTTGTCCTAAAATAAGAGGTGGTCTCAAAATATCTCACCTATATATATATATATACACACACAAGCATGATACCCGCGCAATGCGGCGCCGGTAACGGCGACGACGGTATAGTGGGGTTGGTGACGCGTGGTGATAACATCGACAATTGGTGTCGAGTGGTGTAAGTTGATGTTAAGATAATAGAACTATTTTATAAGATAAGGACTTAGAATGTAAATTAGCAAGATAAGGGTTTAGGATGTAAATTAATTCATTAAGGGCAAATTTGTTAATTTATAAAAACCTTCCAAGGTGGGGTGTTTATTAAGGACATTTTGGTAATTTCGCATGTGGCATTTTGGTAACATGGAGGGGTGTATAATCTTTAATAAGGAGTATATATATATACTAGGTTTTTGACCCGCGCGATGCGCGGCAGATTTAAAGTTTTTTTATTTGCTTCAATTTGATTAAAAAGTTACTGCATAAACCATTATAAAGAAAATAAAAAATGAATACTTATTGTATTAATTATTACCGTATAGTTCATTAAGCACAAGTATATTAATCTAATCGACGGTAGATCATAATTGTAAGGTCTAATAACCAACTATATAATTATAACATTTATTTTCCAAGTTATTTTCGATTAGTGAACATGTATAAAAAAAGGATCATACCTCAGATAAAGTAAATAAGTGGGAATGCAAACGATTGTGAAGGCCTGCAATATAGAAGATAAAAAAAATACAACTTCATATAAAATTGAAATATTATACAACAATATGTTAACAAAGATAAAAAACACAACATATAAAATAAAACACACCCTTTTGTTTAGAAGATCCAAGAGAAGAAGCGGACCGGAGAAGGTATAGTAGTAGATATATAACTGCGGTGCTTTTTTGTGGCCGTGTAAATCAATTTTAAGAGGATATATTAACAATAAAAAATGACACGGATGATTTTTCAGCTTTTAGATGAAAATTTATGATAATCATGCACAATTGTACATGGTTAGCTAGGTGACCCAAATTTTTATATGGTGTATATTGAATTGAATTAATAAATGATTTGATAATATTCGTACAAAATATTTTTGCCAAAATAAAATTAAATGTAAAGGATCTATGTTATTCTATACGGTTTTTATTTTGATATGAGTTTTTTAAAAAATATTTTAATGTGACTATCTAACTTTATTATTATTACTATTAATATTATTTTTGGTTATATATAATAACATAGATAGATATGACGATTTGTTCCCCTCTTTTACTTTTTTATTTTTTCTATTTTATCTTTATTTTTTATATATAATCATATTTTATTTTTATTCTATTATTTTGTTCTATATTATAGAGTTCAAAGTTAAAATATATTGTAAAAAATGTATGAGGATGACACATAAGCTATAATCCTACATGGCATTATTATAAGATAGGTTTGAATTGTAGAACCTTTAAAATCATTCAATTAACTACTGTTTTAGTAATTATATATATATATATATATATATATCATAACATTTACAATTTCCCCCCATTATGTGTAAGATATAAATTCATCCGACTCCATGTTAGTAACTTTAGTCAATTTAAGGTTTAATTAAAGACGGACTTTGTAACGGACCTAAGGTATGAAAATCACCCACATAAGTAAATGAAATCTCGAAAAACAGGGTTATGATTTCTTCTTGCGATCGAGGTCGTAAGAACATTGCTTTAGCCAATACAACCCCGAAATTGGCAATGTCAATATCCGAGTGATTTAGCAAGTGTGGTTACTGTTGGAGTGTGATCATTTTATTATAAATCGCATGTCCGGGAATAATTTAAGCCTACGGGGTCATATGAAATGACACGGTAACTCGATAATATTAATTGATATATTAAAGTAATATATTGATTAGTTTGATCACGAAATGATTAATTAAACATAATTAAAGGGTTAGTTATATTTAATTGATTAGAGAGGAGGATTAAAATGTGAAAATCGAAAAATGGACTTGGACCTAAAGTCCATGTAGGGGGACGACAATATGGAGGCCTTTTTAAGCCTTTATGTTGCTTATTTTCCAAGATATGTTAACCCTAATTAAGCTCTATAAATAGAGGCTTAATTCTTGGTTTTTCATATACTTTTTCACATAAGCAAATTCTCTCCTTTTTCTTCCTTACTTTGAAGTGGCCGAAATTCCTTCTTCTCTTTGAGGGGTTTCGACTTTGAAGTTGAAGGTTCAAGCAAAAGGTTTGTTTGGTTTGTGATCGAGTACTAGCATACGTTGTTTGGGGTGTCTAGTGTGCGATCGTAGAGGGGTTTTGCTTTAAACCCTAAGCATTAATAATAATCTTGTTATTATTATTTTTATTGGAGCTTGCATAAGGTACACGACTCAATTCTAGTCTTTGTTAATTAATTTGATTACATATATGTTTCGATTTATTCCGTTGCGCTTACTCGTGATTATATGGTTATTTATGTGTTCATATTCTAATAGTTACCAAGTCTTATGAGTGACTAATTATGTGACTCGTATGAATTTTTGGTCTGGTGGGTTATTTGTTGGAGGTCTCGGGTTCAATTGTTTAAATTCAGATACTGGTGTTTAATTACAGCTAACATTTGTTGTAAAGAAAAAAAATACTCGTAACATTTTGCAAAATGCAGAATAAAACATATAAACAGAACTTTGAAGGGATTTAGTGTGACTTATCCGATTAATAAATGATCTACAACTATTACGCTTAATATGTACTCTACTTCACCGACAGCTCCAAGTTGGTAATTAGATTAATTTGTAACCCTAATTTTTTGCTAGTTGACTTTATATTCTAAGTTTTCGTAAAATTTACACGCAAAATTATGCTTCACACTACATTTTAACATAAAAAAAAAAAAAAACAAAGAAATTAGTGTTAGACGATTTTCAAGGTAAGTAGTAGATAATTTAGAAGAGATGTTAACTGGCCAGTCATGCATGCAAATAAATGTTTTGAACTGCCTAGTTGTCATTAATCAAATGTTTAACACAAGAAGTAAACGATTAATGTTGGATGCCATAATAAGTTAGTGATTGTATCAACAGGTCGTCCTTATCCCAGACCCCCAAAACAGGTCGATCTCCTGCCCAAGTGTATTTTCATGTTTTGTTCCACGTACCCAAGAGTACCAATATGCAACTTGCTCTCAAATTTTGTTTGAATAGCAACAAGAAATGCTTAGTTGTATTAATCTATAAGGACATAACATCATAACAAGTTTTGGTCTATTAAACAAGTATTGTATGTTGATATTAAAATAAAATTTGAAAGGATGTTACCTACATTGAGATTTTTGGAATTCAATACATGGTGGCGGCGACAATGACAGAGATGGTAGTGGTGTTGTTATTTTAGTAAAAATATTTGATGTAAAAAGCTTGTATAAGCCAAATCATATTTAGATGTCTTTATTTAATATACATAAAAATTTAAAATAAATAATAAGAAGAAAGAAAAAAAGAGATAATAAATAATGAAAATTGAACTTAACATGTACGTATTATTATTATTTATATAAAGAATGATGTTAGACCAGTCAATAAATTAACGTGAAGTTAGATTACTGTTTTGTGTCATAAACATTCTAAACGCAATCTATGTATAAGCTTTGATGATAAGTAACGCGTTAAAAGTCTCTTCAACAAAAACTTGGTGGCAAATTCCAATTGTCATTATTATATAACTACTATAATAAACTAACAAAAAGTCTAAGGCCTCTATCTAATATTAATTGTGTAATTAGCAAGAGGTTAGGATTGCATAATTTGTTAATGGTTGTTAGAACAACAATGACTTGCACTTTACATAAATTTACCTCCCATTTTCATCAGTTTTGGTTCCCTAAACCACATGTAGCTTTAAGAAATGAAATATATTAAAAATCCAAACTAACTGGACAAAGCGTCAAAGCCTTCAACAATAAGCAGATTGTACTGCAATAGAATTGAGAGCTCTGGCAAGGTTAACTTGAAACATGAGATACGTGCTTCAAATCATGCAAATGTAAAAATGAAATGACTGACTAATATAACATGTTCTTACCAAAAATCTCCACATGAACATTGACCATTCCTAAAATGATGAAATCTACTAGTATCTCGTAAAACAATCTCCCGGTTCTTAACTGCAGATATATACTTGATCGCTACATGGCAATCATTACACACTCGTAAATTTTTCATAACCCTGATAGGGACACAATCTGGTGTGTTCATAAGAGCAAAAGCAATAGCCAATTTCTCACTATGATGGACCAAATCATCTTCCTTTTCCACAAGATCTGTATCATGAATAGTAGATCCATAATCAGGCTTATAACCCAACAATTTCATCTCTGCTATCAACTTCTTTAAATAAATAGCGATTTTATTTGAGTCTGGATGTGATTTATCGCTCATACAGAACCGATGAACCTGGTTCCTCATCTCAAACCAGCTTACACCAGGCTCCTTTTTCACTCTCATGTCCCGCATTGTCTTCCTAAAATCAGACATATTTTGCCATCGTTTAGCAGAGGCCTGTATGTTAGAAAGTAGAATATATGATGCGGAGTCATGAGGATCCACCCGTAAGACTTCTTCAGCAATTCTAATTGCCATGTCAGCATTTTTGTATATTCTGCAAGCAGATAATAATGTCTTCCATATAATAGAATCTGCCTTCACGTTCAAGGGCATAGATCTGATAGCAGCTTCTGCTTCCTCCAAACTGCCTGAACGCCCAAGGAGGTCTACTAAACAAGTGTAGTGTTCTAGTTGAGGCTCCAGTCCATATTTATTTGTCATCAAATCAAAAATTCGAATCCCCTGTTCTTTCAATCCACAATGACTACAAGCATAAAGTAAGCTCAAGAAAGTAATGTCATTCGCTTCCAATTTTTCTTTCTCCATTCGATCAAATAATTTAATGGCCTCTTTTCCCATTCCGTGAAATCCATAAGCTGCGATCATTGAACTCCATAGGACAACATCAGGAACTTCAGTTTCAGAAAATGCTTTCATAGAATCTTTTAAACATCCACATCTTGAATACATGCTAACCAATGAACTAAGAACAGAAACTGATGAAGTGGTACCGGATTTTATTGCTTCCGCATGAATCTGTTGACCTTGTCCAAGTGTTGCTAACTGAGAACACGAACTGAGCACAGTTACAAACGTAATTTTGTCAGGTCTAAATCCAGCCACTTTCATTAGGTAGTATTGATTTAAAGCTTCCTCGGAGCATCCACTTTGGGCTATACCTGTGATAAGCGTATTGTAAAAAGCTACACTATGAGCTGGCATGGATTTGAACACCTTCTCTCCTTCTTTTAAACTTCCAGACTTGATGTACATGTGAGCAAGTGAACTGCTGACAACCACATTGATTTCAACTCCAAATTTAACCGCATAGGTGTGAACCTGCCGGCCTACAATTAAACTCCTCAAACCAGCACAACCTCGAAGAACACTACCAAAAACAAATTCTGACATAAGATAGTTGAAAACAAAACCCAAAATTTCCCAACTGGGAGAACAATGATTCTATAAGTGAAAAAGTGAATATAGGTGACTAGGTGAGATAGATCAACTTTGTAATGGGTTAAAATGGGCTGGATTGACCCCAAATAACATTTTACGGATAGTAAGAGTGACATATACAATTATAAAGTCAATTTATTTCAAAAATGATTTAGTTAAAATGATCGGTTCAGTGCACTTAATTTACTTTTGGCAACTCTTCCCCGTTTAACCTATTTGATCATTTTTCCTTATTAGTTTACTTATCCATGTGGGTCATAATTCCACCACAAACTGAACCATTCATAAGTAAATGGGTCATAATTCCACCTCAAAAGTATTCTTTGACATTGGTAACAAATCTCACCTGCCAAGAGTAAATTCATCCGGACAAAACCCCAACCCATGCATTTCCGAGAAAAGCCTCAAAGCCTCCTCATTACGTTGAAACTCAGTAAAACCCGCAATCATGGCATTCCACGTCGCAATATTTCTCTCAGGCATTTCATCAAATACTTTAACTGACTTACCCAAATCCCCACTTTGCACAAACCCACCAATCAAAATGTTACATGACATTATATTTTTCTTAGGCATTACATCATACAACAAGCCTGCAATCGGTAACTGACCAAACTTCACGTACGCATTGAGTAGATGATTCATAACAAACCGAGTGCCAGAACACCCAGATGTGATTATCAACGAATGAAGTTGCTGAATAAGTGAAAGTGAGTGGATTTGTATGCATGCTTTAATGAGGTAAGAGTATAGCGACGGGTCGGAATATATGTATGAACTGAAGGTCTTGAATGCTTCATTGATAAGGCCCTTTGAGCAAAGATTTAGATATTTCTCTGGAGGTGGCTTTGATGCAGGATATATGATGTTTCTGGTCGTTGTAAAATAACAGCGGTAAGCGCCCCAATTGATAAGTTTCTGAAGGTAAAGATGACACTTGCCCATGCATCTCAACTTTCACGCAAGTCTTCCTAAGTTAAAGGTACCTAAATTTTAAAAAACAAATGCAGTAAAAAAAATAGAAACTTAATTTAATGGTTGTCCTTCGATTGTAGTTACTGCTTAGAAATGTATCAAACTATTGTCCATAAAATATACAATAGTATGTATCATACTTTAAATAGGTCTATTGTGCGTATATAATTATTCAAATATTGTTATTGTACGTATAACCACTTCCAATGGCACATCACATGTTTATGTGTATTTATTTGGTCAGGTACATACAACGACGATATTAAAACCAGAGAGGATCCAGGAATTTGTTTTAGTGGGGGCAAAAAGAACTTACTAGATGATGGATGAGCATCACAAGAGCCATTAAAAAGTAGCAAAACAAGCAGTGAAACTGTAACGTAATAGCCTCCAAGGCTCGAAGTAGTCTCAAAACAGTTACGAAATTCTGCACATTAATAGCAATAATACAGCTTAAAATAGCAACGAAAATTAAGTTTTAAACAGCTTAAAAAAACTAATAAAAGAGCAAATAATATAGCTTCTAGCAGCTAATTTACTACAAAAAAACAGCAGCAATACACAACAACAAAAAAAGCCTAAAAAATACAGCTTTTAAACAGGCAATTTACCAGGAAATAAAAACAGCAGTTAAACAGCAGCAAAAAAATACTGCAAAAAACAGAAAGATTGAAAAAAAAAACAGCAATAATACAACAACAAAAAAAAAGAGGATAAAAAAGTTGGATACGGTTCCATGCAATTAACACATAACTAAATGATTACTGTTTAAAAATATCAAATTCTAGAATCACTACTTATGATGAAAACTAACTAAAAAATCAAATAAAATGCAATACAAGTCCATATAAACAAAATCCAACTTAATTAGTATAAAAAGAAAATAAATAAACTAAAATACATAATTTAAAAATGTTAAAAATACAGCGTGGGAGGCCACGAGACGTACAGATGGAGCAGACCGGCGGTTGGACGGTGGTAGTTCAGTTGGAGCTAGGGGCGGGGCTCAAGTTCCTGAAAGCAATGTTTTTAAACCGGCCGGTCGGACCGATCGACCACGGTTCGACCGGAAATATGACAAAATCCGGTTGATAGTTACCGATCTATTCGCTGAACGTGAACCGGATCAAACCGTACTGAACCGGGCGACCAAGGGTGAACCGGACCGCTTTAAACCCGTATCGAACCGGTCAACTGGCTGAAGATGTCGCCGGAAAAAATGGTCGAATGGCTGAAGAGAAGTAGATCTAAAAGTCGCTAGAGATGTCTTTGTCACCGGATATGGTTTTGTCACTGGATATGGCCGGTTGAAAGTGGATCTGAAGGTTCGCCGGGGTAGGCTGGGTCACCGGAGATGGCTATGTCGCCGGAGTTTGTTGGGTTGCCGGAGATAGCTTAATTGTTTTAGACTTTTAGATCGTTATATATTTCGATCCGTTTGGTTATTGCAGTCTTTAGACGGTTTAGGATTTGATGTTTGGATAACGATGATGATGATGTTCATAAAAGAATAGGAGTACGTGCATGACTGCGTGTAACTGTGTTTTGTGCCTTTGTTTGATTTCTTTATACACACGAGATGAAATAGGATTTTAGCTTTAAAAACAACTAGGAAGGTTTGGTCCCGTTTTGCGGGTTTTAATTGTCATTTTGATACACTTTCGTTACGCTAATTTATTTGTGTTGAACCAACTTAATAATTCAAAAGAAAAAAGTATGAAAACTCAAGAAATAATTTGAAGAAAAAAAATAATGTTTGTGCGAAAAAACTAAAAAGAACGAATTAAAAAGTTTGCAATATTTATTACATACTTTTAGTTTGTGCAATAAAACCAAAAAAAAAATAAAAGAAAAACAAAATGTTGAGTAAAAGTTTTCAATATATTAATTGATAACACAAAAGCAAAAAAAAACTATGAAAAAAACCGAAAGAAAAAACTCCAAACGGGATACGTTAGATGTACCAATAAAAAAGAACACATATAAAAAAAATTTGTGCAAGAAAAACCAAAAGGAAAAAAAACTCGAACGGAATCCGATATAACAAAATTTGAGTAGAAACGTGGGTGTAGGTGGACCAATAGAACAGTGCCATGTGGCGGTGATACTATTCATTAGCCTCACGTTTAATAACACAAAAGAAAAAAAGCTATAAAAATATCAAAAGAAAAACTTCAAACGGGATACGATATGGCAAAATCTAAATAGTGATGCGGGGTATATATATAAACCAATAGAAAAGAACACAAAAGCAAAAAAAAATTGCGCAAGGAACTAAGAAAAACTAAAAGAAAAAAGACTCGAACAGAATCTGATATGACAAAATCCAAATAAAAACATAGGGTATATGTGGACCAATAGAACAGTGCCACATAGCGGTGGCACTGTTCATTAGCCTCGTCTTTAATTATTACAATTGATGTTATATATAAAATACATCTTATATCATATTTAATGTAATCATATTATATTTTATATTATATATATATATATATAGAATCCAGTCTGACCGTGGTCTAAACGGTCTGACCAATCCGACCAATAAAATATTGTGAGACCGGTTCATTGTCCGATTTTTAAAACATTGCCAGAAAGTTAAAACTATTGAAAGTTAAAACTACTATGTTCTATCCTTCTATGGCCTGAGGCAGACTTGATTAGTTTAGTGGATTCCATCTTGGGCTAAATTTTTTTGGGCCCATGTGTTTCTTTTAGTATGATTTTTGTAACTATAAGAAACAAGGAATTTCATATTTTAGAAAAAGTCTAATCTATTTATATTTTATATCTAATCTAATATTTGAACAAGTTTTTTACATTCAATAGGGTTGTTTAAAATGTGTGAATGAAAGTAAACTTCTTTATTTATATCTTTATATATCTATTTATATAAATAAAGGGAAATTGTGGTAACATAAGATTTTTTAGAATTATCTTATGTGATACCATCATACATTTTAATTTAATTATGACATTATCATATTTTATTAATTTAAAAATAAAAATATCATTCCTCTTTTAAATATATTTCATTAATATATATTTTTATTAAATGTTCACGTTATTATGTAAGATTTTAATCACCTTAAATTTTTGTTATAATTATTATAAGCCGAAAACTATGGTGTTTTTCTGGATAACGATTTTACTTATTTTTGTTTTAATCAGCGTATGGTTTCAACGTGTGTCCATAACTAAACAACTTTTATTTCCCTTTACTTTCGTTTTTTACATAACTTATTAAAATTTTATTCACATATTATGTGTTTCAATGTGTTTCCACAACTATACAACTTTTGTTTCCATTTACTTTCGTTTTTAACATAATAACTTATCACAATTGTTCAACTTATTTAAGGTTGTAAGTGCAACCTAGAGGGGGGGTGAATAGGTTGTATCCGATTTTTAACTTGGTTTACAAAACTTTTTGATTAACAATCAATCTTAACTTACTAGTTACAAAACTTACATGATTCGAACAACAAAGAAGTTAACCCTTGTAGCTATAACAACCAATTGAATCCTTGAGAAGCAAATATGATAACAAGATAATGAACAATAATAAGAAGATAAGGGTAAGAAAATATATCACCACATGAACACCACGATATATAGTGGTTGGGGTCGGATGTTAACTAATCCGCCTTAATCCACTCCTCGATACACAATCGAGATTTTGTAGCACTATCTTTCTCCAAAACCGGTGAAGAGTCCGCAATACAATCTTGACACTTCAAGATGAGCCAACAATTCCTAACCACTAGGAATTTACCAAGTCTTGACACTTCAAGACACACCAATGATTCCTAACCATTAGGAAATCTTCAATTCTTGACACTTCAAGAATTTGCCCAACTCTAACCACTAGAGTTTAATTTACACCCAAATAATCTCGACACTTCAAGATATAAAGTTTCTTAACCACTAGGAAACACAAGCTCTTGACACTTCAAGAAAATACACAACAATCACACTCACTAGTGTAATTCAATACACAATTTGTAGGCTCTCAATTATTTCACTAAATAATTTCCTCACTACAAAATTGACACTCTTGCTAATAATCAATGATATAAGATTTGTATGATAAGAATGTATGTTTCCAGGAGTTGTAGATGCAAGAGGTGAGGTCCAAATATGCCCAAGTCTTCAATTTATAGTCAAAACAAGCTTTATTACCGTTTGACCCGGACGACTCTTAATTGAGGCCGTCCTCGATGGCACAAGAGACGTGCTTTAAGCAAAAGCCGTGCTCTACCTGGAACATCACAAAAAGCCTTGTATATCTCCAATGAATCCTCCACTACAACAATAACTTTCCCATTGCAAGATTTACATAAAAGATAATAGAGGAAAGAGATGAAGATGCTTACTAATAATGGATATTTAGTGAGAGGGTGAAGTCACAAGATATAATATGGAAATGAAATTATCACCCACTATCTTTCAAATATATATCCAAATATTCAGATGTTGACCACAACCCATAAGCCCAATTTTGACTTAAATTAAATCTTAACCAATTTTGACTTTCATACTTAATAAAATTTTGGTCTCCAATTTTTGGTGAAAAATCAAGTGTTTCAATTTGAGTTTTAACAAATTCAAACATCTTAGAATGGTAATATATGACTTAGGAACAAGTATCGGGTCATGAACTTATGTAACGAGTACTCGGTAAATCTCATTGATTTGGTTAGAGGGAGCACGACCTTTGTTTCAACAAGAGCCGTGCTCTCTTATACTTAGACAAATTTTCGACACCAAATTTGACAAAAAACGAAAGTTGTTATTTTTGAGATTTGCCAATTTCAAACATTTTAGAATATCAATATAAGCTTATGGAGCAAGTTTGGGTTCATGGAAATGTGTAACGATGGCCGGGTGAAAAATTAGTGAATTGGACAGAAGGAGCACGACCTTTACATGACATGAGGCTGTCCTCTGGAGCCGTGCTCTGAACTGAGGCCATGCCTGGGTTTTTCGACAACTTGCTACATTTAACTCAAACTTGACGTTTTCATCATTTTTGGTTCTGAATTAGCGTATGTATGCCCAAATCATTATTAATACCATCTTACACATTCTATAAATTGTTATGGCACACCACACATTGATCGACGCTATAGATAGTGCTACTTTACGTCTTTATAAAACGTTTTTTAGAAGGATGTTGAAGCATGTAAAAATATACGTATGATCAATTATATTTAACACTTACCTTCATGTGGTATGTTCATAATCATCATCAAAAGTAAGGAGTGTCTTATAAATGTTATAACTTTATTAAACCATGTATGCACCAACAAAGGTTATTATTATGACAACGTATTTTAAAGTTATCTGGGTATCATTTGGTTTATTTCTAAAATGTCTATAATTAACCCGAGTTGAACCCTTAATTAGCTAGTATATATATATATATAATAATAAGACAATTGTGATTAAATCATCATTTTGTCTAAATATATTAGTTGGCAACTCTAAAGTCTTTTTAAAAAATTATTTCCTTTTTTACTAAATAATTTATGACATCATTATAACATTAAAATTAAATTATTTAATTTATTATATACTTTATAAATTCTTATTATATAGTTTAATAAATATCTTTATGCATATTTTTAAATTATATATTTTTGATCAACATGAAAAACTTGAATCAATTAATTTACATTTCATTATTTCAAGAATATATATAACTATTATCATTTTTCTCACTATTTAAAAGTTTTTAAAACAACTCGGGTTAAACCCGAGTTCTTTAGTTAGTTTTCAGTAAAACATAATTGGTTATGCATAAGTTTTAGCTTAGTGGAAACCCACCTGGCTATAAATATCAAACTTTTGAATAAGTATCAAAGATTCTAAAATATCTCAGAAACATCTTTTTTATCTTTATAAAGTACTATAAGATCTTATAAAGTCGTTACTAATTCTTTGAAAAACTATTTTGTACAGAAAGAAAACAATTTTTATATACTCGTATAATATATGACTCTTTCAAATAGTTGGTACGAGTTGAGTTTTTCTGATTATTTTCCAACGAAAGCATATATAACTTGCATTTATAATAATCAAGATAATATATAAATGCATTATAAAAACAGACTCGGCAATATGAAACATAAATATATATTGGTTTGCTCATCACTACATCTCCACAACTTATGTTTTTGTTGGTAAAGTAACGTATAATATATTGCATCGGATGTGACTTTTGACTTCCAAAAAGAGAACATGACGTATTCTTTCAAATTGTCATAAAACCACTATATATTTATATTATGTATTCACTTATAACTATCATTCTAAACCAACCAGTTTATTCTTGTAAAATATTTAAGTTTTAACTACTTTATTCTTTTGGTATCACTAATTAAGAGTCCATCGTGTGTGATAACAAAAAACATACTTAAAAAATCTGTCTCATCGTAATTAAACTTTTTTTTCCATACTAATCAACCTGCAATAATAATCCATTAAGTAATAAAAGTTCCAAAGCAACGGGGCCACCGACCACCACGTTGAGACAATGAAAAGGACGAACCGGTGGCACATTGTGTTGATAGCCTCAACTAGATCATGATATTGACGACAAATCGTGTTAAGAAACGGAGTACTATGTAGATAAACCGATCGAGTTGGGATATGTAGACAAGTTGAAGTACAAGATCAATGAGTTTTGTAACTTTGTATGCATGTTGGGGTGGTGGTCACGAATCCCTATCGTACTCAATCCTTTGTTTTAAAGGTAAACAACAAGACATCTAATAACAACAATATAGATGAGAGCACTACTTAAAGTGATTTTTAGTCTCCCTAAATTTAAAATAGAAAAAAAAATATATCGTCATATGACTCACTGTTGGTTAAAAAAAACACACTACAAAAAGTTAACGATGATCTTTTGGTAAGTGATGGTTGAGATACCAAGATGTTTCGTCTTTTGCGATACTTCCATATGATCCTTTTTTGATAACTTTGATTGATTAATATCTCCTATGATTGTTTCTATACAATACAAAGAAAAAAATAAATCCTCCTAATCAATCCTCTTAATATATCTACTCGTTAACACATGTAATTCATTAATTCTCTTTCCTAATCTCACCACATGTCACGATCTTATTAATTAGGAGGATTTATCATTCTCCCAATTAGAAAGATTGATCATTACCCCAGTACAAATAATGTAAAGCACCTAACTTACATGGTTAGTCACCACCTAAAAATACATATATGGAAATTAATAATAATAAACTATCGCCCAACAACATTAGGATAGTGTGTATTCCTAACTTAAACCTAACTCATCTTTGTATCCATTGAGAACATCTAGTTTTGACTTCAATAAATAAATATATATATATATATATATACACTTAGCTCCATGTACTTTTTGGGTACCATGCCTCATTACCGCATATTAACATCCCGGTTATATCCCCAGAGAAACTAGGTGGGAGGGAATCGAAGTGTTAATTCAAGATTCGAACCCGTGACGTTAGTTGGCCTAGAAACTCTTTTGTGATATATATATGATATATATATATATACTTGACTACTATATTTGACTTAACCCCATAGTTGAAACTTGAAACAGTAAAAAACCTCTAAAACCCCGTTACCCCGGCGGGTAAAAATCGAGGGAATTTTATTATGATGACAGACATTGACGTCCTTCTGACTTTCTATTTTTGGGCATCTATCTATCTATCATTTTCGTTTTTGTTGTTTCCAGTAGTAAATAAAACAACTATAGTAACAGTAATAATAATTACTCTCACAGTCTCACCATTCTTTTCCTTTGAATTCTCATTTCATTTCTAAGGCTGCCATCCTCCTTCTAATCAAATCCATCCCCAAATCTTGTTTTTGTAGTAGTAGTAGCAGTCAGTCTGTTTGGCTCGGCTCGGCCCGCATAGTTTCGAGGTCTTTCTTTTTGTCAACTTCCTTTTTTATTAGGTCGGTCGGTATTTTTAATTTTTCAATTTTAGGGTTCTTTTTCTTCCTTGCATCAATTTCCCCATTTATATCTTCTTCTCACTCATTGGCTCTAGTATTAGGCCATTCTTGTATCTTTCAGCCAATTTATCTCCTTTATAATTTCATTTATTCATATATAAATATTAATCCACTACCCACATCATCAAATCATCTAATTTCAAGATTCTATTTTTATTCATTTCAACCTCCCTCTTTACTTCATGATTCCATCTCAGGTGGTTAGTCTTCCTTCTTCTTCTTATTTATGTGATTTTATTCTATTCTAATTTACTGTAAGTATATAGATGTATATGTATATAAAAGTAATCGACTTTATAATTATTTTTTTTTGTAAAATGATAGGGGTATAAGTTTTGTCATATTGGGGACTTGGGATTTTGTTGATTGAAAAGTTTACGGAAAATGGAATACAATTCGCCCTCGAAAGATAGGTCCAACGGTTTGTGGGCATCACCGAGAAGTCAAATGGATAATCCGATGACTATGGATGATCCGTTTAATAGTTTTTCCGAGCTTATGAACTTTGATACTTATGCTGGATGGTGTACTAGTCCTTCTGCAGCTGATCAGATGTTGGCTTCTTTCGCTTTGTCAGCTGGTTATACGTCTTATGATTTAGGTAGCTTTTCGGAGCAAGTTAAGAATGGGTTTGCTCCGATTGATAGGGAATCCGTGCAGAATCCTGTTAATGCCGTTGGAGAGTTCGGCTTGGCTGCTGACGAGGGAAATGATAATCAAGGGGATGCGTATGTTATGGTGCAGAGGTCGCCGCAATTGCACTCGCTTGCTGAAAAGATGTTGAAAGCGTTGTCTTTGTTTAAAGATTCGTCTGGAGCGGGAATTTTGGCTCAAGTTTGGGTTCCGATTAAGGAAGGTGATAGGTATGTATTAAGCACTTATGAGCAGCCGTACTTGCTTGACCAGGTGTTATCTGGATATCGTGAAGTTTCTAGAGGATTCACGTTTTCTGCTGATGTGAAACCTGGTCATTTTCCTGGGCTTCCAGGTCGGGTTTTCACCTCAAAAGTTCCAGAATGGACTTCAAATGTGGCCCACTATAATAAAGGTGAATACTTGCGCATAGATCATGCGCTTAGCCATGAAGTTCGTGGGTCAATTGCTCTACCTATTTTTGATGATGACTCCATCGAGAAATCTTGTTGTGCGGTACTCGAACTTGTCACAATGAAAGAGAAGCCTGATTTCAGTGCAGAGATGGATCATGTTTGCCGTGCTCTTGAGGTATTTCTTTTTAAATCTCATTCTTCATCATATGAAAGTATTGTTTCAAGATACTTGCTTTGTTTGTGAAACTGTAATTTATATTTTGTTTTAATAACAATGAGCTTAAAGATATCAGAACTAGTGGTACCAGGTACTTTTTTGTTAAGATGTCTAGTGTTGGTTATACAAAAGGTTCAGGAAGGTAGCATTGACACAAAGTTACTTAAGTGAGTTCGAATTGATGATGATTCATATTTTAGAGTTATCTATATTCCCTATCTAAGAATTTAAAGGTTGCTCAAATAGGTCTCTGAACTGCTCATTTCTTTTTCATATTTGTGTGTTTATATTTATAGTAATCTAGCATATAGTTTATTCATAGTTCTGTATCCATATAGTTCTGTTTGGTGCGTACTGCTTGTTATTTTTTTTTTATGTGAGGTGCTTCTCTTGGCTTGGTTGTTGTACAATTAATTAAGAAATATTACTAAGTTTTGGTACAAGCATCAAGGTATGGGCAAGTTTGAAAAAAAGAAATCTGTCAATTTTGTGCTTTTTATTGTAACCTGGTATCCAAATCTTGTAACACTGGACTTTATTATTAAGTTTCCTGAAAAGTTCGAGAATCCTTGCGATTATTTTGAATTTATCTAACTATCATCATCTCTTACGTTAACCTCTGTTTTAAATCTTGCAGACTGTGAACCTGAAAAGCGTTGCACCTCCCCGACTTCATAAGCAGGTATATGATCAACACGCCTTGCTTTTTGTAGATTGAATACATTTGTCACAATTTTAAGTAGATTCCACTTGTGTATATGATATCAATTTGTTTCAACTAGCTCAATCTATCACTTCTAATGAAACTCATGAACTGGTGTGCAATTGAAATGCTAGTACGAGTATAGCTGAAATCTAGAGAGTATTATCTAAGGGTGGTCAACACGTTCAGGTCTGTGTTATCTTCTGACGTTATGATTTTGTAATAAGAAAGCAATGCTATCCTTGGTTGAAGAAATACAATATGCTATGTTATGAGAAAATTGAACTAAGACTAGCATTCTTATATTGCAAGATAATGAATAATGATACTGAAAATGGAAGCTTAAGTGCGAGTATAGCTGAAATCTAGGAAGTATTATCTAAGGGTGATCAACAAGTTCAGGTCTGTGTTATCTTCTGACGTTATGATTTTGTAATAAGAAAGCAATGCTATCCATGGTTGAAGAAATACAATATGCTATGTTATGAGAAAATTTAACTAAGACTAGCATTCTTATATTGCAAGATAATGAATAATGATACTGAAAATGGAAGCTTAAGTGCGAGGTTGAGTTCAGTTGCTCATCTAGTTATCAGACTTCAATCCTTCATTTACTTATTCCTTCTAATATTGGTTAGAGCCTCTTCATTCAATACACCTCAGATTTCATCTGACGGATAAGCACACTGCTTTCTGATTCTAAGAAGTCATAGATATAAATATAGAAAGAACTATTGAATAGTTTATTTGAGTTATCCTATGGCTAATATAATACATGTAGTTGTGGGATCCTCAACATGCCAACTTTTCATGGACATGTGTCTGAAAAGATGCTAACCTGAGTTTATGCTCTTGTGCTTGTGTGGAGCAGTATACATTTCCTCCCCTCTCTCTTCGTGATACCTTCTCTATAATGAATAATCCAGCCGAAACATGTCACTTCTTTTCCTTTAAAAGCTGTTTGTCATGGGATCCAACCTTGTTTTTTTTGCAGAGATGTTTTTTAGTTCATAAGAGTGTTTAATTTTTTTTTTTTGTTTTATATCATCATTTTTGCAGTGCCTTTCAAAAAATCAAATGGCTGCTTTAGCTGAAATAACGGATGTTCTTCGAGCTGTATGTCATGCACATAGATTGCCTGTTGCTCTGACATGGATACCATGTAGTTACAATGAAAAAGTTCGTGATGAAATAATAAAAGTACGTGTGGGAGGGTGTAATATCAATTCAGCTGAGAAAAATATACTATGTATCGAGGCTGATGCTTGTTATGTCAATGATCGAGATATGCAAGGTTTTGTGCAAGCTTGTAGTGAGCATCACCTTGAGGAAGGACAGGGTATTTCTGGAAAAGCACTGCAGTCAAACCATCCTTTTTTTCTACCTGATGTAAAGGAGTACCATATAAGTGAGTACCCACTTGTCCAACATGCTCGTAAATATGGTCTAAATGCTGCTGTGGCAATTAGGTTGAGGAGTACCTATACTGGTGACGATGATTATATATTGGAGTTTTTTCTTCCGGTTAACATGAAAGGTTCTACAGAGCAGCAACTCTTGTTGAACAACTTATCCAGTACAATGCAGAGAATCTGTAGGAGTTTGAGGACAGTTTCTGATGCAGAACTATCTGGCATAGGGGGAGCAGATGTTGAACTCCAGAGAGGTTTGGATGAAACCAAGCCACCATTGTTATTATCAAGGAGCTCCTCTGAGCAGAAACACATGGCAAGAGGTTCAACTCCTGCTGATCAGGTTTCTGTAAATGCAACCAACCCAACTGATGGTAGGACAAGTCCACGTCCAACTGACCAGGTAATGCTATATTTCTGTGATTACTTCATCGTTAGTACTTTCTTAGCACTGCACATTGTCAGTTCTTGTATGTTTCTTATATATTTTCAGTCCTTATTTGCCCTGTTTTTTTCATTACCGAAGTAGATATACAACGCTTGAGCTCTTGCCACGCCCCTACCGTGCGATGAAAATTTGGAATTTCAAATGAGATACTCAGATACCACACTCCTACAGTCCTACCATACTCATAGGCCACTGTCATACATCCATACCTGACTGATAGGGTCTGACCCAAGACGTGTATGAAGGTGTCTGCTGTCCTCTAATATCGCTCATCGCTTCTGACCGCTGTAGTTTTTATTATACACTTAGAAATGATTAGTACATCAAAGTCATTGACTCTACTGTACAAAGAGCTTAAACAGCCATATCCATATTAATTTGAAAAGGTAAGATGCTTTAATTATTAAACTGAGTGCCTTAGTTGGGAAAAGGTAGCATAAAAATACAATATAGTTACAATGATGAACCTGAAACATGTAGATTGGCTGCAAGACCAGAGAATACCATATGTTCCTACATAATAGATCCTCCTTTTAAGGGTCGTTTTAATAATGCCCTTTTATAGAAAAGTAACTTAGTTTTACATGTATTATTTGGGCTCTGTTTAGGGCGGATATGTGTATTTACATAGCTTAATGAGGATGTTTTATTTTTTAGACTGATGATCCATTCAAGTCTATTTGACTCTTGGTAAAAGTGCATGTGATTTAGCCAGTCAAAGTGGACATTACATATATTTTTTCAAGTGTTATGTAGTTTAGCCCGTGTGAGGATTGCTAACATTGCCTGTAACCTTGCAGACGGTTGGTGGATCAAAGAGACAATCTGAGAAAAAGCGTAGTACTGCAGAGAAGAATGTTAGCTTAAGTGTTCTACAACAATACTTTTCTGGGAGCCTTAAGGATGCTGCCAAAGCCATTGGAGGTACAATTCTACTTCTATTAAGATATTTGTCACATGATAGCTACATTAGATACCAATACACAGTATACAGTTATATAAAGTTTGCATCAAAGATGATCCTCATTTATACATGCCATTTTAGACATTATGTATTAGATAATATGTGGTACCTGAAAATCTGTTCTTTTGCAGTTTGTCCTACTACACTAAAAAGGATATGCAGACAACATGGTATCTCAAGATGGCCGTCACGGAAGATAAACAAGGTAAATCGTTCTTTAATGAAGATACAGACAGTTCTCGACTCTGTACAGGGTGTAGAAGGAGGTTTGAAGTTTGACCCGACAACAGGTGGTCTTGTAGCAGCAAATGCTATCATCCAAGATCCTGATTCACAAAAAAGCTTAATGCTTTCTAATAATAGCCCTGAAGTTGCATCACCGCATTCCCTGCCGTCATCATGTTTTAATGCCGAAAATCCTATTGTAAAACTAGAGGATGAATGTTATATGGGGATGGACAAACAAAGATCATCTAAGAGCCTCCCGATTACAACTTCTGTGGGTGAATACTGCAGTGATACTTTAAAAATGGCTGCAGTAGACATTCCTTGGACGTGCAAATGGAGTCCAAATGATGCTCAAATGAAAGGAGAAGTGCCAAACCACCGCTTCTTGTCTCAAAGCTTGAGTTCCTTGGCTGCTAGTTATGACATGGATACAACAATGAATGAAAATAATGCCGGTGATGATCATGATAATGATCATAACCAGTCTTCTTCTTCCGGCATGACAGACTCATCGAATGGCTCTATGATTAATGGAAGTTCATCTAGCTCTCCAAGCTTTGGTGGTCTTAGAAACCCAAAAACAGAAACGTTATTTGGGGACGAAGGATCCAAAATTACTGTAAAGGCGACATATAAAGAAGATACGGTCAGGTTTAAGTTTGAGCCTTCTTCTGGTTGGTTCCAGCTTTATGAAGAAGTTGCAAAAAGATTTAAGATACAAACAGGAACATTCCAGCTCAAGTACAGGGACGATGAAGAAGAATGGGTGCTGCTGGTGTGTGAATCCGATTGGAATGAGTGTCTTGAGATTTTGGATTTTCTTGGCACCCGTACTGTGAAATTTTTAGTTCGTGATGCTACTTTTGCTATGGGAAGCTCGGGTAGTAGCAATTGTTTCTTAATGGGAGGTTCCTAGCACTCTACTGGGGGATGTCCTTGGAATAGTCAAATGACACGTATGAGGCAGGATACATCCGAGGTAGGGGTGGGTAAACCCGTCTTCGTTTTCTGCTAGATTTCAATAAAGTGGTTATTCTCATGTATGTGCTTCCTGTTTGAAAAAAGGGACTTGAAGTTTTTCAGTATCAAGGAGCGGGGAAGCTTAAGCTTAGTTGGAATTTGAATAATCAATGTATAATGTTCATACTGTTACATGTATAGGTACGGCGAAGATAGGAGTAGTCAGTTGTTTAATTTGATAGTATTTTGGAAGATGTTTTTATGTTGACTAATTTGTATAAGCAAATGGTCAGAAGAAATATATGGTATCATAATATTTGCTTTTATGGTTAAATATTTATACATTTAGTTTTAACAAAAAGTGAGCTCAGTCATGAATCAAACCTTATAGATTGATATCTTAGTGTGTTTTTATTGAACAATGTCATCAAATTTGAATGAATATTAGAGTATCTGTAACAATGGCCAAAAACCACACATATATGGTTTTCACATAGTATCACAATGAACCTCTTTTTTCCATGCGTAAACTCGTTGGCTTTGACACCGTCGTCACGACCATGTTGTTGTACCGTATCTGAATTAATATTTTGTGTTTGTTTTACACTATCAACTACGAGTATTTTTTTAAGAATTAAGTTACCTGACAAAAACCGTTAGTCGTTAGATAAATTGAATACCAACAACGAAAGTGTTCTCCTACTTTATAGAGGGATCATGCTATATACTTCTAATGCCTTTATTTTTTGCAACATAATGTCACATGTGATGTCAATATTATGCGGATTTTGAATAGCAAAATGCTATGCAATAGACAAATTATCTAGACAAAAGAAAAAAATAAATGTTCCAACTTGTTGAAACGGGAGTGATTTTTTACGGAAGAGTGTACTTTGTTCAATACTTATGATCATTTTACATTTTTACCTTACTGCATAATATAGCATTTTACTTTGTTTAATGAATGCTTGACCTAAGCATAAATGAAAAGGCAAATGCCTTGTAAACCTAAACCTTGATAATATTATCATCTTGACATTATACCAATACGATACAACTACACAATACAAATCTACTAGAACTTATGTATTTTTTTTTTACAAATATTCAGTCGAGATACCACATTAGGAAAATAACACCTTATAATGGTAAAGTATTACATATATCGTAGATAACGAGATGTTGACCATGGGTTGTTATAAGTATACGAAAAGAAAAACCCTAAGACTTTTCATGTATGAAGATCGAACTAAAAAATTTAGATAAAACCTAACATGTCTCTGACCGGTCGAGATAATCATCGTTGACTAAAAAGGACTATTGAAAGAGGAAAGGCTTTTATGTTTGAAAGTTACATTTACATGGTAATCCTCTAAAGATTTGGTATACACAAAATCACCCCTTGGTAGTATATACTCGTTCATCAGAACAGAATCCCCAGTGCTCTAAAAACAACCTAAAACATGAACACATTTCCTCCTCCGATGGGAATTCAAACAACTTTTCCCCTTTCTAATAAACTAATCCAGTTAACACTTAATAATAAGTCAAGCACAGTAATTACATGTGGATTAAGAAAGCCATTACGTACAAAAAGAAATAATACCGGTGAGATTATATCATCAGAAGCAATCCAGGCCGTTCAATTACTCAAATTAGCCTCAAGAAATCCATCTAAACTTGATCAAGTCTTTAATTCTAAGCTTAATCGGTTATTAAAACATGATTTATTACATGTTTTTGCTGAGTTGCAGCGTCAGCAACACTTAGACCTTGCTCTCAAGGTACAATTACAGCTTTCACTCTCTTTTTTTTTTTTTCACGTTCTTTTAAGTTTAACTTTTTGTATTTTTATAATAATTCTATATGTATATATAGAGAGAGAGAAAAGTGAGTAGGTAAGATGTAGACGGTACCCAAGGTAGAAAGACCGACCTCCGGCCAAACGGGGAAAAATAATAGAGTGTAAGTGTAAGAGTTAAGTAACTATACCTGACGGCCGAGTATCTTTTATGGCTACATTAAAAATAGATTAGAGTAGCAGAAACATACAACATATTGCACCTTCCAACATATCCAACAAAACATAGGATATAACAACTCATTTGAACATATTAGACAGCAACCTAAAAGCTTAATAAACATGCGAGAACAACAATTAAGAGTGACATGTACAAAACTCCCCTTATCCCCCTCCCAGCAAGTCATAGGAGCATATACAAAAGGGATCATGCATGACATACATACGTATAAGTAGATATTACGTAAAAGGCATAAGGTCCGACGTGCCCATATAAGATAACGGATGCTACTCAACCTATGCTACAAAGTAGCTGGCAAGAAACTACCCCTAAAACGCCCAACAGGGTTACTTATCTACCATATTTCTCTAAACTAATCCTAGTTAGTATCCTCTCACTGGTCATGTCCTCTGACAAGCAAAGCTCTTTTGGGGTAAAAAAGAACGCTAGAGTAACCTCCCCCCTCAGTTTAGGCCTACTTCTTCTCATGGCCAAACCAACTACAGAGGTCAAACAAAACAAAAGTCCACAGAGGTCAATACAACTATATATATTGTTGTATTGTATCATGATGATATCTTGTAGTCATTATTATTATTATTATTATTATTATTGAATAGCCCTGCTCCATATCCTGGAAAGTCGATAGCATATTTCAAATATTCCTATTGTATGAATTACTTTTGCTTACATATTGCTAATGACCATAATGCCAAAAAATTATATCTAGATATATCATATATGTAGGTGTCAACTATGTGTAAATATAGATGGTAGGTTGGAAGTGAATGATATGACGGTTATCGTTTTTGCATTGTTGTCAGCTACCATTCATTTAGTACTGCTGACAAGATAATGGATGGTGAACATGTTAATGGCAAGTGACATGGTGGTAAATGTTATTCACTCTGTTGCTAATCCGGAAATGTCATGATATTCCTTTTTAGTATGAATACTATGGTCTGGGGAAAAATCTAACTTCTTGTTGTGATGATAGGGTCTGAAAAGGACAATGACTTTTGAGTAAGAAAAAAAAAAGAGAATTAGATTAAAAGTTATACTAACTAGTTTTTGGTTGATATTTATGTCTAGTAAACGAACTTTTTTCTTCCCTTTTTTCAGTTTGGCCCCTTAGTCAAGTTTTCTACTTTTTCTCCCTTGATTGTTCTATAATGACTAAAGATGTATGTGTGAGTATGTATATACGTGTGTGTTTGTAGTTGTGTATATATGGATCTTTATGATTCCAATGTTGCATCTTATCTGAAATGCAGTCAGGTGTCAGGTGTTTGAATTTATTAGGGAGGAAGCATGGTATGAACCTGACCATTCTTTATACGGTGACTTGATGCTAATGTTTGGAAAGAAGAAAGTGATAGATAAAGTTGAAAAACTTTTCTCTGAGCTAATGGAAGAAGGCTTAAAACCAGACACCCGGGCCTATACAGAGCTAATCGGAGCATATTTTAAAGTGGATATGATAGAGAAGGCAATGGAAACATACGAGTCAATGAAGGCATCGGGTTGTGTCCCAGATGAGTTGACCTTCACGATTATGATAAGAAACCTTGAAAGTGCTGACAAAGACGAGCTTGCTGCAGTTGTAAAGAACGATTGCGTTAGATATATGGATTCTCCAAAGACGTTTCTGAAGGAAGTCGCCAGGAAATATGTAAGTAGCATATAATTGGCAATCACCTTGCCTTTTGTGGTCAAATGGATTACTTTTCAGTTTTCATTAGAGTTGTGGTAAGATGGGTGGGATGTGTAACAACTTAAAACGGGTTCAGTCTGACATGGGTTCATTAAAGGTGACCCACAAACATCTTTCTGTTTACAGAAGTTATTACCATATGAATTAAGTGTCTGATAATAAATACCTAAAGCGCTAGAAATACCCTTTGGAAGACTTACAACCCATTTGACCTTTTTAGCTTAATTTCTTTGTTTGACCCATTAGGTAAAATAGATACCACAAATCTGCCCATACAAAATGAGTCAAATTTGCCACCTCTAGTTTTTAGAGTCAAAGGTGTTGTTATGTCCTTCAAGTTTTTACATTGAACTTCATGAGAAGTACTGCGAATACAAAATGCAGTTGAAGGAATAGCAAAATTAGTTTTAACACGGGTATTGCATTGTATGAAAGTGAAAGTGAGTAACAGGCACCAACTTCCTTCTACACATTGCCCATATGTGCATGGTGACTTTGGGACCAATAAAATGTTCTCTTTCAGCACACAGGGAGAATTTATGTCTCATGTGTTCTCTTGTAATCATAGAGTAGTTAAATTCAGTTAATCAGTTTTATTAGATGCTTTTCCGTAAGTGAGAAATACTTAGAATAATTATATTTCATTTCATCCAGCCAAAAAGACTCAGACTGAACCTGGTATGAAGAGCTGAGGCAACAGCATGTGATACAGTAATAGTGGGTCTTGTTTACATCTGCACATTATTAAATGCTATTCCTAAAGATCATTAAGTCCGACTAAGAATTGAAAGATTGTGGACTAAGATCTGCTACTCCATTATGGATGCATAGTTGGTAAGTTAATATTCTGTAACTGCATCAACAATCATCCCTACCCAATGGGATGTCACAAATTTACAGTGGAGTACAAATTTGCACCTTATCGTAATGATCTCTATTGGATATCATCATATCTATGCGATGTGTAAAAGATATGGATTTCAAGTGCAACTGTTGGGGGTTACTAGTAATCTTTGTATCATTGTATGTCTTAAGGGATGTGATAGTGTTCATTTGTTCATCTGTGGACTCCTTTAAAATTGTTATTGTTCTATTAAGTGTCAATCTCTTTATTTGTGTTTACGTAAGGGATCAGTTGAACCTTTATTATAATTAATATGATCTACATGAAACACCCAGCGGTCGACTCCCTTTTAATATAGTTGATTCTGTCAAATTCACTTGCTTCTACTTACACGACAAAATGGGTTTGAAAAGATCAATTTTTTTCAGGGTTATCAGTTTAAATACATAGTTTTTGCTTGGAAGTTTGATATAGGTTATACTTTATAACTTTAAAGTTGAATGTTTATGGTCTAAAATTCCCATTAGCTATTCTTTCTGTTATAAAATAAATGTCACCAAATGGCCAATATCAAAATAAGGTAATATGAAAAAGTGATCAATTATATCTGATCATTCTCAGAAGAACTGGATAATTATTTCCCAACAGTAGACAGATAAATATAAAAATGATCAATAAATCAAAGAAATGGTAATATCAACCATTTGGATTTCTTAATCAGATACACAGAACCGCAGGACACAACTCCCATCAGGTGTAAAACTACGAATAATAGTACATAACTGTATACAAATATGAATAACCGATATATCATTATTTTATAAATTTTGAGAAAAATGTGTGAAACGAGTATACTTGCAACTATACCAGCTAATTTTAGGTAGACAAGTGTCTGGGAGAACTATTGAACATTGAATGCCACATAAAGGCCCTTGAAAGCACCATCTCGAGTTCTTGGTGACCCCAGTTCTGTGTTGGGAGATGTTGAAGAAACATTACCATCTCCTGGAAATCAAGTTTTTGGAGCTCATCTGACCACTGCAGCACACAAATCTAGATTACTGAGTCCCTTCTACCACATGGGTTTTAGCTAGGGGTGAGCTTGCGTCGGTTTTGACCCAAAACTGAACCGGAGCTTTTAGAATCAAGCTAATAAAGTAGTCTAGAGATTTAACTAAAGGTGATATGAAACACATCCAAAAGACGATCGTGATTTGGATTATGTTTTACCTTTAACTGACAATCAGGTTAAGCGGGTCAAAAACCAACCAACAATGTATTTAAAATGCATAAAACCTATTGAAGTGCTTTTGTAATACAAAAGGCATTCACGAAGTAATCTACCATAATGTGACATGTTACCCCTATATATCACTGTAAGTCTGTAACAGAGGTAAACTCATCAAGTTGCTTCCCGTGGCCTTTAACTAAAAATTTGGACCTGTGGTTAAGAGTGATAGACTGGTAGGAACATTGAACGATTTATGACTTTAAAAGTGAAGTGACCAAAAGTTATTTGCTTAATAGGACCATACCAGTAATTTGTTTTGAATTATGCATTGCACTGCATGTGCGGTGATCTCTAAAGAATTTAAACAGAAGTGGTCATTTATTTATCTTACCGTTAAAAGAAAACTGGCAGATATATACACAAGGAAGTCGGGCAATGCATCACCTTCAGCAAGATATGTGTCCCATAAACGGTTGACAAGGTGGAAAGGAATCTACAGACAGATGTGGAAAATACTTGAGTCACTGAATTGTAAAGTTAGCGCATCGAGACTTCAAGTGTAGAAAAGGAAATCACTAACTATCAAGATAAAAAGTATCAAGTAGCATACCTCTCGTATCAAAAGACAATTGAACCAGCGGAATGAAAATTGAAGAAAGTCAAGCCCTTGCTCTTCCATATGCCTTGATAAAGGTTCTAAACACTCGGAAAAATTTACTCGTCATTCGTCAATAGCTATGGAACGAAAGATATTAAAATGCTAAGATGCACATACCCCATTTAAGTGTTGGTATTAAAAACCATTAAATCTTACTGATCTTTTTAACAGCTGGTTAAAGTGCATACTACGCAGGAAGGTTATCTTGTATAAATATCAAAAGAACATACCATTGATTCGTTTGACCAAGTCCTTGAGCTTAAATACTAGCCGTTGGATCCCAGGTTGAGCAAATGTGTAATGGTCTTGCATACCATCAAGTAACTTAGTTAAACACCAATAGCAATCAGCTTCAATATTGAAGATCGTGTCAGGATGTAAATCAGCAACCAACCACTTATCAACACTCCCTTCTAGATGTTCTGACAAAAAAATTACTAAAAAAGGTGTTACAAGATCATTTATTCCCTGCACGTATCCACTTGCAGGATGCCGGATCGCCCTGAAAATATGCATAACTAACTACATTTAGCATATATTCATACTTGAGAAACACATTGTTAAGGATCGAGATCCGTACAAGTATAAGATAATCCAACCATGTATAGAGTATTCTTTCCAGAGATTTCTGGACTTCTACTTGTTGGAAAAAAGCAACTTCAGGCAAAGTTCTGGGACAATCAACAGCAATCTGTATTATAGAAAATAAAGTAAATGACATTTTATTACATGTAGTGGGTACATATATTATAGTATAGATAATATTATTATATATTTACACACTAATAACATAAAGTTACAGAATCTACCATACCTGTCTAAGCATACTAATCTCTTCATCAGTACGTTCATTATCAGAAACATCGTAATACTGAGAGACGTAATTGAAATACTCGGTGCGCTTTCTTTTTAGAACTCCCTCCCTTCTATCTGAATTAGTAGGTGCATATCCCTGTTGTCAGTTTGTATTTAAATTTAACACATAAAACAATAGTTCAGGAATATCTGCTGTAAGAATCAGTTGATATAAGTTAGAGGTAGTTCGGCTATTTTACATTTATCTTAGTAATCAGGTTTTATTGCAGCTCCTTACTTTTCCAAATCTTCCAATTTTAATACAAAATAATCACAAACACGGATATAGAATCAGCCATTTAAGAACAGTGACTAGAAAGTGATGCTTACCAGAAGAAGCCTCCACACGTTAGGGCGTATGTAAGATGGCACACCACTCCAGGCTAACTCACGCAACTTGTCTACAAGATCATAGTTGGTAAAGGTTAGTTTTGCACCTCCCCGAAAAAAAGGACAAAGATTATAAACTTAAGACGATTCCAGAAAAACAAAGGAAGGAAAACTCATTATAGTAATGTATGGGTGGACTGCAATCAGCAGCATTCTTATTAGTGGTTAATACGTCATTCTAACTTTAAAACTTTCTAAGGAAATATATAATCTCATGGGACTACAATCTCATGATTAATAGTCACAGGATTGACAGAGCATCAATGGTATAGTTTTTGATTAAACATTTTATCCATCCATTTCTTATTTGAGAAAAGTAAGAAACATTCTTTATGGCGCTTTTATCATTTGATGAGCTACTCGTGAAAGTAGTTAATGACATAATTCTCAAAATTATTATTATGATGGTAGCATGCTTCAATGCTTGCTGAATAAACATATAATAATTCGATTAGTGGAGATCTAATATTTGTTCAAATATACATCCAGGAAACTACAACTCTAATCAGCTTATAGTTTGAGCTTTGCAGTAGTTTCAAAGGGATGCACTTGTGTTTTCCTCTTTTATACTATCTAAATTGATTATGATGGAGATGTTTGATGTGCGATTGTGCATTTGTGTTGATGTCATACAAAAGTAGACAACTATCAATTTATAAAAACAGCTAAATGAAACATATTACAGGAGATAGTGTTAGGAAGTTCTTGGGTGCTGCTACAACTTAAGATGTAACGATCACTTTGATTGTAGTCAAGTGTTTGAAAAATTCTAATTAATTGAAGAAGTAATAGACAAAATAGACGATAGATAGAAGTACATTACTTAGACTAAACTTAATCCTGTGAATGTAGTAAACACTTTCAGAGTAGTTTAAAACAGCATACCTAAGGTGAGAGTTACGTCACCCAACACTTTCGTGAACTTCATTAGCTTAGCAGTGTCCATAGCTCTGGGGCTGATGCCAAACCTCGGAACCTCCTCAGAGGTAATATCGGGAACTATCGTTAATGATTTAAACTGAGTTGCAATGGCGCTAGCATCTGGCTTACTATTATGAGCTTGATCCTACACAAACAAACACAAAAGTTTAAAGTTGTGGCCTGAAAGTATGCATATATCTATCCTCTGACTTTGATTGTATTTATCAAAATTCAAAGCTACCTCAGTCGTATCATTACTTTGTTTACTTGACCCCTCATCATTTTCTGATGGACTACGATCAACGCTTGGAGAATGTAAAAATGTCACATCCGTTGGATCTGATCGTGTTATCAACACTTTTCCAGGAAAACTGCGACCCTTTAATGACCTAAAGAGACAAACAAGCCACGTATCAATAGACCCAATTCAACCATGGTATAGACAAAACATGAAATCACATACATTTGGGTAAAGCTATATCCTAACTATCAGAAAAATAAATCCTATGAGCAAAAATGTCCATCGAAAAAAAGCAGATTCCCCCTGTCTAAAATTTTAAGTTTCAACATTTACTTCCCCAAAATGCCCTTCTATCAATTCTATATTACCAAGCACCTTTTCTCTTTCCTCAAATCTCAACCAATCATCTTTTTTTCTCTCTCCTCCATAAATCATTTACTCTTCCAATTCATTCAAAATCTTTTATCTCACAAACCGTACATCGATAAATTATAAAAATTATATGGGTGTTCTTAAAATTTCATGATCTTTCATTAGAGATGTCATTCGATATACTTTCGACGAATTTTTAAATCCGAGGGCGGAACCCGTACGGTTAAGGCCTTTGGCTATCACACTTTATGACCTACATCCCACCATCTCACCGCCGCAACGCGCAGGTACTTACTCTCGTAAATTATCTATCTCCAAGGAGACCTACCTAGTGGCAAGGTTCCCTGAAGGTTTCTCCAAAGAAGACCGGGTTCAAACCGCATTGGATAAAAATGGCCAGGGAAAAAGTTAAGAAAACGGCCATTCGGCTGCGTACATCAAACCAAAGACTTATTTACATTTCTTTGACATATGGCTTATTTACATTTTGTCTAGGTCCATTTTGGTTATTATTATTATTGCTCCTCTCCTTGGCTCTAAGAAAACCAAAATTTCTAGTGTGTGATTGTGTGAAGAAAAAATAAAAATAAAATGAAGCCATGAATACAAAAGTCAACTATCAAATACATATCATACAATCAAACTAAGATATTAACTAATCCCAATTAAGTTACTCATCAACATAAACAGGAACAGGGGATTGTTTTTCTTCTTCTTTAATGGCAAACATAAACCATGAAAACCCTAACTTGAACAGCATAAGGTTCAAGAACCCCATCCCACGTGTTGACTTTATAAAAGAAAAGCTATAATAAGTTAAAAAGTATGCAAATTTACAAAATTTAGAATCTGGGTATATGAGAAATTTATACATAAACATACCCTTGTACATTACGCAGAGTTCGATTGAATCTTGAATCATCAAAGGTTATGACTTGCTTCGGATCTTGGGTTCTCAAATTACTAACATTGTCCATGGTTTTGATTTTTGGTCGTGCGTTGTCACTAGATCCTGTCTTAACGCAAATGAAACACCAAGTTGCATCCAGACCCAATTGACTCTCATCCATGGTCTGTCAAGAGAAATTTTCAAAATTTACCCTTTATGTTTGAAATTCTTGTTATAACTCTCCTTAACATGCCAAAAGTAAAGTAAGCAAAACTTGGAATTTTGATACATGATACGGTACGGGTGACTTAACAATAATATAAGAATACTACAATTATTTTAAACCCCCAAAAATTTAGTGCCCCATATTTTGTATATTAGACTTTGGGCTAAGTACAATTAGTAACACATTGTTATTGATTTTTACATCAACCTTTATGTCTTTTTATATTAATAGCAGTTCAATAACATAAGTCAAGTTATCATTTTTTGATCCTTGGTATGTACTTTAATTTATAAGCTAATGATTAGACCCTTAAAATTGATTACACTTAAAGGCAACAAAAACCTTGAATTTGCACTTGCACAACTTTATAGTTGAATAATGCTTATGGTCTAAAATTCCCATGCTAAATATATACATGTGCTTTATATTTTATTGTCACATACATCCTGATTGCGAGTAAAATTTAGCTTCTTATTAAAGGTCAAACTACCCAATTTAATTTTCTCACCGGGCCACAATTCGTTCTTTGTTTTGGAACTCCATTACCGATAAGACGATTGCCGATTGTTTTCCTGGATCATCCTCCTTTAAATCTCCACTATAATAAGCTTTGTAGTCTAGTATTTAGTAACAATGTGGTTGGAAGTTCAAACCAATAGCATTCATAATTTTCAATTTTCAGTTTATTACTTAGTTTGACTGATTTGAAATATACAATAAGCAACTGCTATAAGATAAAGTTCTTACAAAGGCAATTGCTTATGAAAGGTCGCGTTTGGTTCGCAGATTTTGATGGAATTGAAATTGAATTTCATTCCTTAATGCGTTTGGTTTTTCAAAGATGGAGGAATTTCATTCTGTTGGAATGTAAACATTCTCTCATTTGATGGAATCTTCATTCCCTCCATCACTTGAATCTTCAAAAAAAAATGAAACTATTCCATTAAATTCCAATTCCCTTGACAGATTCCATTTCTTCCAAAAACATTTTGTAAATCAAACGCACCCTTAGTATTACAATCAGTCCATGATGGGCCAGAGAACCCACCGAGAGTTACAAGTGAGTCATTCCTCACTTCTCGAGAATTAATACTTCTCTTGTAAGTATATGAACGGCTATCTATCAAGCATAAGTTTAAATTCGGCCTCAATGGAAAAATCAAATGGAGCGGATCAACGATCAGGCAATGAAGGGCCAGAGATATTACTGGAAAGACCCTTTGTGGTATTTTTAGACCCCCTATTATAGATATTCTCAAATCTCGGAAACCTTAGGGTATTTTTCTTGATGAAAAAGATAAAGATTTTAGCGTGCTGTGCAATTTAAGTTATTTTGTGCAACTACCAACGTCAAATTTAGGCCAATCTTACCACCAACGAGTCTGATATAATGGGTTGATGGTAAATTTTCAATCATCAAAGCGGCTACTCACTCGATTTCAAAATAATCTTCCACTTTCGGAAATTTCAATCACTATTCACTACCAATTACTTTTTTACAGTTCAGTTTTACCCACATGTACATGTATTGATGTTTCTTTGATTTTTGTAATATTATTTTTTTTTAAAAATAGCTCTAATTTAATATGAAAAAGTAATCAATCATATCTTAGAATTGGATAATTATAAACAACTGTAGATAAATAAACATACAAGTAATCAATAAACAGACAAAATGGTAAATATCATCTATTTAGATTTCTGAATTACATACACACAACTCCGCAGGACACAACCTCTATCATACAACTCCCATTAGGCCTACAACTACGATTAATAGTACATTACACTATACAAATTTGAATAACTGAAATAAAATTTTGAGCAAAATATGTATACTTGCAACTATACCAGTATTCTTAGGTAGACAAGTGACTGGGAGAACTATTGAACATTGAATGCCACATAAAGGCCCTTGAAAGCACCATCTCGAGTTCTTGGTAACCCCAGTTGTGTGTTGGGAGATGTTGAAGAAACATTAGCATCTCCTGGAAATCAAGTTTTTGGAGCTCAACTGACCACTGCAGCATACAATTCTAGATTACTGAGTCCCTTCTACCACATGGGTTTTAGTAACAAGTTTATAAAGCAGTCAAAAGATTTAACTAAATGTGATATAATACACATCCAAGAGACAATCGTGATTTGGATTATGTTTTATCTCTAACTGACAATCGGGTTAAGTGGGTCAAACACCATCCACCAATGTATTTAAAATGCATAAAACCTCTTAAACCGCTTTTGTAATACAAAAAGCGTTCATGGATAAGCCTACCACTATGTGACTTGTTACCCATATATATTAATGTAACAGAGGTAAACTCAACAAGGTGCTTCCCGATTAGCCCGAACTTTGGACCGGTGTTTTAGAATGGTAGAAACATTGGACAATTTATGACTTCAAAAGTTAAGTAGCCAAAATTTCTTTGCTTAGACCATACAAGTACTTTGTTCAATTTATGCATCACACTGCATAGGTGATGATCACCGCATGTGTGATGATCACTACAGAATATATACAGGAATGGTCATTTATCTTACCGTTAAAAGAAAACTGGCAGATATATACACAAGGAAGTCAGGCAATGCATCACCTTCGGCAAGATATGTGTCCAATAATCGGCTGACAAGGTGGAAAGGAATCTACAGACAAATATAGAAATCACTTGAGTCACTGAATTGTCACATTAGAACATCATGACATCAAGTGTGGAAGAAAAAAAAACTACCAAGATAAAAAGTAACAAGTAGCATACCTCCCGTATCAGAAGACAATTGAACCAACGAAAAGAAAATTGAAGAAAATCAAGCCCTTGCTCTTCCATATGCCTTGATATAGGTTCTAACCACTCGAAAAAAAATTACTTGTCAATAGCTTTGGAAAACAAAATATAGGAAACCTAAGAATCTAAGATGGATATACCCAGGTTATTATTTGCAAGGTTGGAAAACTAGTGACAGGGAATCGCCTGGGGGGGGGGGGGGGGGGGGGGGGGCTCGACTCTAGTGGGATTTTATATATAGAAATATTATTTGTATAAGAAAATTAAAAATATACTAAAAAGTTCAAAGTTTAACATAATTATTGGGAGATATTAACATAATACTTCGAATTTCAAGCTGAAACGATAAGAAACATAAACATATAACTTTAAAAAAATATAAAAATGAACGACCCACAAGAGTTTTGACCGATCACCCGAGTTTTGACCAGGTGGCCGAGTTTTACTTGTTTAGGCCGAGTCAGGCTGGTTCACCCACTGCTTCCGAGTCTGAGTACTCGGCTGAATTTTAAATGATTTAAATCTTAGTGATCTCTTTGATGGCTGGTTATAGTGCATACTTAGCAGGAATGTTATATGGTAAAGAAACCAAAAAGAACATACCATCGATACGTTTGACCAAGTCCTTGAGCTTAAATACAAGCCGTTGGATCCCGGGCTGAGCAAATGTGTAATGGTCTTGCATACCATCAAGTAACTTAGTTAAACACCAATAGCAATCAGCTTCAATATTGTAGATAGTGTCTGGATGTAAATCAGCAAGCAACCACTTATCAACACTCCCTTCTAAATGTTCCGACAAAAAAACTACTAAAAAAGGTGTTACAAGATCATTTATTCCCTGCACGTATCCGCTTGCAGGATGTCGAATCGCCCTGAAATTATGCATAACCAACTACATTAAGCATCTATAAAAACTTGAGAGCCACATTGTTAAGAATCGGGATCCGTACAAGTGCAAAATAATCCAACCATATATAGAGTATTCTTTCCAAGGATTTCTGGACTTCTACTTGTTGGAAAAAGGTAATTTCAGGCACAGTTCTGGGACAATCAACAGCAATCTATAATAGAAAGAAAAGTAAATGATATTCTATTAGAAGTATTACATAAGCAATATAAGTAGTGGGTGACATAAAGTAACTAGATATACCATACCTGTCTAAGCATAGTAATCTCTTCATCAGTACGTTCATTATCTGAAACATCATAATATTGAGAAATGTAATTGAAATACTCCGTGCGCTTTCTTTTTAGAACTCCCTCCCTTCGATCTAAATTAGTAGGTGCATATCCCTGTTGTCAGTTTGTATTTAAATTTAACACATATAACAATAGTTCAGGAATATCTGCTGTAAAAGAATCAGTTAATCAGTTGATAAAAGTTAGGTAGTTCGGCTAGTTTACATTTATCTCAGTAATCAGGTTTAAATGCAGGTTCTTACTTTTCCAAATCTTCCAATTACTAACCCAAAATAATCAAAACACAAATGTAGAATCAGCCAATTAAGGACAGTGATTAGAAAGTGATGCATACCAGAAGAAGCCTCCACACATTAGGGCGTATGTAAGATGGCACACCACTCCAGGCTAACTCGCGTAACTTGTCTACAAGATCATAGTTGGTAAAAGTTAATTTAACACCTCCACTAAAAAAAGACAAAGATTATAAACTGATGCAGTTATGTGTGCAATCAGATGGCTCAAGAACGCAAGGATAATCAAAGACCACAAATACGAACCAAAAGGTTCAAAACAAAGTTCTTTACGTAATTTTAAAAATCTCAGAATGATACAAATCAAATGGTTGTATCGATATAAAACTGAGATAGATAATCGATATTCGAGAGATCGATCAACTCTCCTAATTAATAACTAAATTACCAATATATTTCACCCATAATAAAGTTACAACCCTAATATTCTATTTATACTAATAATCCTATAGCTTGGCCAACAAGTTAATTAAATAAATAATAATAATAATAACACTTTCCTAATATTAATACCTAATAATAATAATATTAATAATAATTATAGTCTTGATCATATCATTACTCCCCGCCGCAAAACACACCTTGTCCTCAAGGTGTGGCTTCAAAGATTGCTTCAAATGATTCCGGGATCCCATATCCTTATTCGAACCGACGGCTTGGCAACCAAATTTCTTCACTGAGAACTCTTGTTTCTGATTCTTAAAAACAACATCTGTTGCAACTAGTTTTGGGTCAAAGGTTGTAGTTGTTTTTGTCACATGTGACCAGCAGATGGTAGACATTAAAGGGGAATTATGTCCTGTTTTTGTATCACGTTTTGGATCGAAGGACTTAGTTGCCTTAGTGACTGTTGTTTTGAAGGTAGACATCAACGGTACGGTCTTTGGTGGAGTAGGAATAGTTTTTGGTGGTAATGATGGCACGGTTTGCGTGGAAATTGCGGCTGGTTTTGGTGGATTTGGTGATATTTGTTTTGGGCTGACTTTTGCGGGAACTGTTGGTGGTAGGGCTGAAATGGATTTGAAGGTAGATACCTACGGATCTGTTTTTGGTAGAATAGAAGTAGGGGCTGTTTTTGGTGGAGTTGTGGAGGTAGCGGTTGGTGTTATTGCTGCTGATGAAAGCGAATCAGACACATGGAAGCCCCTCGAAACCGCTAGCTCCCCTGATAACCTCATGATCTCATTGTATTGCCTTGCACTCCGTTCCATGTATTCCTCGAGTCTCTTATTGAAATCCTCCATACTTGCCGTTAGGATTTTTTTCTGGATAAACAGTAACGATGAACAGTGCAATGGACAGTGATTTTTTTAATTTTTTTTTTTTTAATAATTAAAGAAAAAACACACCACAAGTTGCAAGAAGGATAGCTCTGATACCAATTGATACAAATCAGATGGTTGTATCGATATAAAACTGAGATAGATAATCGATATTCGAGAGATCAATCAACTCTCCTAATTAATAACTAAATTACCAATATATTTCACCCATAATAAAGTTACAAGTGGTTGGACACCCGGACTTTTGTCCAAGAGGTCACAGGTTCGATACTCTCGGCCTGTGATTGCCCGCCAGGATTTTGTCCTGGCTTTCGTGGAGCTTTTACCGGGTGGGGCGGGCGGGGGGGAGGGGATCGAGCAGGTCCACGGTATCCAGTCCGGATACCCGTGATGGGCCATTGCTGTTCTAAAAAAAATAAAAATAAAGTTACAACCCTAATATTCTATTTATACTAATAATCCTATAGCTTGGTCAACAAGCTAACTAAATAAATAATAATAATAATAATAACACTTTCCTAATATTAATACCTAATAATTATTAATAATAATTATAGCCTTGATCGTATCACAGAACTATCAAACTACAGAAATATAAACCCCCTACGGAAACCGGTTGTCACATAGAAACCTCCCCCATATAAAACCGGATCAAAAACAAGAAACAAGTTCCTATATCCCTTAAAACCGGTTTCCTTTCTTTTGTAGGTTTCTATATCCCTTAAAACCGGTTTCCTTTCTTTTTGTTCCCTTAAAACGGATTTCCTTTCCCATAATTGCGCCTTTCACATTGTCGGCCCGGTTTCCTTTCTTTTTGTTCCCTTAAAACGGATTTCCTTTCCCATAATTGCGCCTTTCACATTGTCGGCTTGGGCTTAGGGTATCCAAGGTCGCCTGACTCACCTCACCTGCTTTTACGCCTAAGCACATGAAGCGCTCGCCTTTGACAAATACGAGTGAATGACATAATCTCAAAATTATTATTATGATGGTAGCATACTTGATGAGAAAACATATGAAGTAATTCGTCTGTTGGGCATGTAATGTTGTTCAAATGTATATCCAGGAAACTATAAGTCTATAATTCTAATCAGCTTATAGGTTGAGCATTGGAATGCAGTAGTTTCAAAGGAATGCACTTGCGTTTTACTCTTTTATAGTATCTAAATTGATTATGGAGATGTTTGATGTGCATTTGTGTTAATGTCATACAAAACTAGCAAAATTTAAAAACATATAGATGAAGCATGTTACAAGAGATAGTGTTAGGATATGCTTGTGTGCTTCTACAACTAAAGATTGTTATCATCACTTTCATAGGAGTCAAGTGTTTAAAAAACCTAATTATTAAAGAAGTAATAGACGATAAATAAGTAATTCAACCATACCCTTTGACAATCAAATTTATAGCAGAGTATCTAAATGACAACTTGAACTCTAAAAATAATCATAGATCATAAGTAAATGTAAATTACACAGACTAAACTTAATCCTGTGAAATCAGTAATCACTTTCAGCGTAGTTAAAAAACCAAAACCATACCTAAGGTGAGAGTTACGTCACCCAATACTTTCGTGAACTTCATTAGCTTAGCAGTGTCCATAGCTCTAGGGTTGATGCCAAACCTCGGAAGCTCCTCAGAGGTATTATCGGGAACTATCGTTAATGATTTAAACTGAGTTGCAACAGCACAAGCATTTGGGTTACTTTTATGAACTTGATCCTACACACATAAACACAGAAGTTTTAAGATTGTGGCTAGCAAGATGCATATATCTTTCTTACGAATTTGATTGTATTTATCAAAGTTACCTCATTTGTATCATTACTTTGTTCACTTGACCCCTCATCGTTTTCTGACGGACTACGATCAATGCTAGGAGAAGGTAAAAATGTAGCATCCATTGGATCTGATCTTCTTATCAACACTTTTCCAGGTAAACTGCGACCCTTTAACGACCTATAGAGACATACAAGCCACATATCAACAGACACAATTTAATCATGGTATAGACAAAAACATGAAATCACATGCATTATATCTCTATATATCTAGAAATGGATACAAAAAGTCAAAACAAATATATACAAAAGCCAGATTCTTATACAAACACACATATACAAAACATTTCCATATTCATACATATCCAGAAGAATACAAACACACAAATATATACATACACATATAAAAAAAAATTAACAAATTTTGTCCTAATTATTCAGTTTCAATAATGACTCATAATGATTCTAACAAAGATGAATTATCAAGATTAAAGTAATAAACTTTAGATCTATAGGAAAATAAAAATGAAGAAGAAACAAACCCTACATCTATAGGGGATAAAAAGGAAGAAAGAAGAGCGATCTGGTGGTGTTGAAGACCGTTGCCAATCGGAACCAGGACGCTGATGAAGTGGCGAGATCTCCGTCGTCAGGTGGATCTACCGGAATCCGGTTTCAGAAAGAAAAAAAGAGATAGAGAAAAGAGCGGGGGGTGTGGGAGTGGGTTGGAAATTAAAGTAAAAGAGAAAGTGGAAAACTTGAGTTCGTATCTTTTTAGTTTTTACATCACTTTGTTGTACCATGAGTTGTTATGATTACTGTAATTAAATTATATATTTAATCGCGCAATGAGGCGACGGTAAGAATAGCGATGGCAGCAGGCGACAGAGGTGGAGGTGATGCTCACAGGTGGCGGTGGTAGTGTCGATCGTGGTGACGGTGACGTGACGTTGGTGCAGGGGCGTGATGATAAATGAATGTAAAAGTAACTGATTTTAAAAACGATAGTATAATTATTTTAAGGTTTGAGAAATCGATATTGTAAATTATTTATTAAGGTATATTAGATAGAGATGTTTATTTTAGTTAATAAATGAGATGATTATGTTTGGTTTTTCAAAATATAAAAATTTAAGGAAAAAAAAAACATTGGTTGTTTCACTAAACCTGCTATGCAGGGGCCCAAGAGAGTTTACTCCAAGGTCTGGAGTTCGAGCCTTGGTAGGTTTTTCACGACGATATTTTCCAATAAAGGAGGTGGTATGGTGAGAAAGACTATTTAAAATCAGCTTAGTGCGGGATCCTTTCGTTGTGTGATTAGTACACATCATACACATTTGAGGTAAAATTCACTTGTAAAAAAAAACATAGATACATATAAAAAAAAAAAAGTAAAACTAAAAGCTTTTAACAATGCACCATATTACTTGATCATACTATTTATCAATGTACTTATTACAACAATAATAAGAATATATAATTTCTGTCAATAACCTTTGATAAATTCTCAGTACTTTACTCACAAAACTCGATGGAATATGTATGGATTATATGCTCTAATTCTCACAATCATATCATCTACGTAATCTACATGAAGTTGAAATTGTTCATGGGTTGATGGTTTATAATGAGACCATTTTTACTCACAAAGAAATGACTTTCTATCAACTAATTTTCAGTTTAAGTTTGTCATTTTGAATAAACTATATGACAATATTGTAATTAATACCTGATTAAGTTTCTTTCCCAGAATATTAAATTTTAAGAACCATGAGCATTCAAGAGTTCGGTAACAACTTACAAATTCTAAACGTGTTTTAAAATGACAAACCCAACATAAACGTGTTTTAGATTGATACTTATACAAAACACACCACTTACAAATATATATTTTGTAATTGTAATATATGTTATATTAAAGTGTACATTTTTAAGCTAATATTTAAAAGGATTAATCATTTTTCCATTTTGTAATATATGCTCTATTAAAGTGTAGATTGGAGGGAACACTTTAATCCCCGAAACCGCCTTGGATTCCGATATGTACCGACCGCTCAACACATATCCCGGTGAACCACCCGACACATGAACCCAACAAGCTTCTGGATTAAATCCGTCTGAGACTAAGATTCGAACCAGCACCATTACAACTTCCAACTGTGGGTCATGTGTGCATTGGTGACAGCTGACCACTGGGCTATGCCCAAGTGGTTAATTATATGCTATACTACGATTAACTTAGAGAAAGAAATCCATAACGATGTTGAACCAATGACAACTTTTATGCCAACATCTTCATGCTTATCAATTCAAACACTATCAACAACAACAACAACAGGACCCAATCCCTGCGCAAGGTATGGGGGAGGGCCTGTAGACAGTCTTACCTCTACACAAATGTAGAGAGACTGCTTCCATAGGGACCTCCGGCCACAAAGGAGTGCAAGACGAAAAATGAGAAATGTTTAAAAAATCATACCTGTCTGCCGAGAATCTGAAAAGAAAAAATACCTGTCTGCTGGGTCCGGCTACTATGCGGGTCGAACGTTTATCACTCATGTGTCCTACCGATATCTTAGAAACATGTTTAACAATACAAATACAAATACGAAAGCAACCATATTTGGCATATTAAACAACATAAAAGTAGCAAACTAATACGTAACTCGTACAAGTAGTGGGAAACAACAAGACAAACATACAAATAAATAAATAAATAAGAAATGACAAAATCTGAAAATATCCCGATTGAGCCAAGACAGTAACTACTTCTAAACAACCTATGGAAAAAAGGACCTTAGGCCACCTAGCTATCCTAATCCTTTCACCTGCTCTTCTAAACCAATAAACTAGTTCTAAACCCCTAGTCCTCTAGATAAACTCTCATTGATCATGTCCTTCGACAACCATTTTGGGGGAAACACTATCAAGTTATTACAATTTACAATACACCCTGTTAAAATAATACTCCGTATACAAATGATCGTTATGATACAGGACACACGTGTTATACGACCATCAAAGTTGTAAACAATCTGAGATTACATATATTACAGATAATTACCGGAAAAATACAAGAATTTAGATACAAACACATGATCAAATCCGATACTACAAGCCGTTCGGGAAAAAAAATAATAATAAAATAAAATAAAATCCGATAATACAAGCTTCCCATATATGAGTATATAACAACGCCATTTCTGTTTATATAGGATCCTCCTTTTAAGCATATATTCTCTGACAAAGGAAAACAAATATAACTTGTTGTGAGAGTAAAGTTACATACCAAAAATCATCTGGGCTGTGTTTATTTGATAACGGGTCAATTGGATAAAATACGAGTAAAAGAAAGTAGCTAAAAGTGAAACGGGCTAAATGTATTGAACGTATCAAACGGTGTCTTACATGTATTCAAATGCTTACAACATTCTAACATGTATGATTTATATTTGAAAAAAAAAAAACTTATAATTACTAAATAACTGGACAATTCTACTTTGTATACCCATCGAACTTTCTAGCAGAAAAAGAAACTATAAGTAAGGTATTGTTCCTTGTTCATGTTGGCCATAATAATAGCCTTAAATGGTCTTACCAGGCATGTTTCAACTCATTAGGACAGCATCAAACATATAAACTAATTCTTTCATATGCATCAGTAAATCCAGTATGTAGCTCATTATTCTGCAATGATAAAGATATGAACATTAAATTAAGTCAGATCTAAGGGTGCATTCCCTCTAAGTCACTAACTAGTTAGCTAAGATTCTAAGGAAAAAAGTGACCTGGGTAAATTTAATCCGACCCAACCTGTTTCTCCAACCAATGCTAGAATTAACCCTTTTGATCTGAATCCAGTTTGACTCATAGTTCAAGTCAACCATCCAGCACCTTTTGTCACTTCTACAATGCACCCCCACCCCCACCCCAAGAAAACTAAAAACTACACAGATCTTAACAAACATTCCGCCTACCGCCAAAATGAAAAATGAACAATCTGATATATCTAGGTAAACACGTTATACAAAAGCATAAATACCTTAAGCACCTTCGTTGCAATAGTAACACTTGGAGAGCTCTGCTGAAAGTAGTTTCTGACATGATTAGGCACTGTAAATTTGATTTCCTCTTTCTGGAACACAATGTTCAGATGCTTCAAGTTGTGGAATGGTGATGGTTGAGATAATATATCCGGATACAAGAATAGCGACTTCACAAAGAATTCAAACGAGACAAATTAGAGATTTACAAGTGCATATATTATCAAGTTCAAAGGTCCCTACAAAAACTAAACATGAATGCATCAAAACAATCAAGGGTGCTTGAGAGGAATACTATACAGTTTACTTTAAAAAGTCTTTGTTGCTTCAGTTAGTAACCGATCCAGGACTGACATAACAGGGGATGCAATGAAATAAATTCTCCTTATTTAAATTAGTTTGCATTAAAATAAATCCTTTAATTTCATGGTATGCACAACTGACCACAAAGGCACAAAATACTATACGCAATCATCATGACATAACAGAAGCAAAGTAAGCCTAAAACATCAAAGTAAGCCAAAAAGTAAGTCATATAGGAATTTTTCATATGATTCTCATTCGCATACCTCAATGGCACATGCTTCAAGGTTAAGGAACTTGGCACTTTGAAACTCCTGAAGCAATTTGACAAGCCGACGAGCATCTTCCTCTTTGAAACTAGAATGTGGAGTAGGCACATGAAGATAAAGATCCACTTTATCTAAATGCCGGAGACCAATTGTCGACAGGGTTAAAGGGTACTCCCCAGTATAATCAAAAGCTGTGAGATTGGGTGCTGAAATGAAAATCTTGTTGACTTGGCACTTTTTGATACTCACCCTCTCAAGTCGAGGAGCGGATACAATAAAAACCTTAACCGCTGCCATGAAGCACTCGGTTAAATTTAATATCTTCAAGTTTATACACTTGGAGAAGATATCAAGGGACCCTCTATTTGCAGATCTTGCATCAGAAAGCACAATTTGATAGAGATTCAAAGTTGTCAAATTGGGAAGATCCCATGGATACTGTGGTACAATGCAATAATCTTCATGAATGTTCATCATGGTCAAGTGCTTCAGAGATTGGGACTCAAACATACAAATTGGGATCTTTCGATCTCTCTCAGAAGTGTAAATAGTTAGCTGATGAACACTGTGAGAGACCACATAATTTAGAAGCACTTTTAGCAAAATCTGGCTGAGTGTTCCATCAAAAGTGAGTTCAAGTGAAGAAACATCTAGTTGATTGTCACGGCGAGCTATGACATGCCTTGTAAATCTTATAAACTGACCTAGTTCTTCAAATTCCGAAGTTGAGAGTTTGATATGGCGAAGTGAGGTCCATATATGCTTCCATTTTGAAGACAAGACACAAGTTTGAACAGAATATTTCATATCCATTAAAGATAGAATATGACGAATAAGATCAAGAGGCAAACTGCTTAATCTATCTGTATCTACCACATCTTCATCGAGCACAGAATTCATCATTTTCCCTACCTCAGTGTAAAAAGAAATTCGATGCAACTTCTACTATGGATCAAAAGACTTTATTGATTCTTTGTTGCTTTTTGTCTATCTCCCCGTCTCTCCGCCCTTAAAAAATCCAACTCCATACCAAATGCTGATCTAATCTGCAGCTGTTATTAGACATACAAATCAAAATCATGTAAAATAGTCGATTAGATATGACATATGGGCTCAATAATAATCAAATTAAAGTAAGACTTTGGACTCAATTTCAACATGCTGGCACTTCATGTTGGCCATGAAGCTGTAAGTTTTGTCTACAAAATGCAGAGAGGGAATTAGACTAGCTAGGTGAAACATGTAGAATACAACTGTAGATAAAAGTTATGATCTTAGACCCCGGGTAGGTTTTTACTTACTTATAGTACATTTCTTTTAATCTGAAAGAATGTACAGATCACAGTACAAAATAGCTTAAAATTGCACTTCCAAACTCACCCTAAATAGTAACTTCACTAGCATAATAACTTAGTTCAGTTCAATAATAATTAGCAACATTTGAATTTAGATCAAATTAGCAGTATTTTAGTTAATACATTTACTGTTGGGGAAATTTGAGATAACAAACAGATAACCGGATATAAATCAATCTTTAAAGGCACGTGATCGCTTTTAGATTGAATCAATTTGACGGTTCACCCAAACTATTCAATCGGATACAATCAAAGATTAAGAATATTCTACATAGAGAAAGAAAGAAAAGAATGATCATAAAAAAAATTCTACATACGGGACACATTTTGACATATATATCTGTTGGTCCATAAAACTGCATAAACGGCAGTTAACAACATGGGTTTTTAGAGTTGCCAATTTTGGTCCCTCAAGTTCCGAAAATAAATTTTCTGAGGGATTTTTAACAACATGGGTTTTTAGAGCTGCCGCCCCTTGGACCCCGCTCCCAGGGGCACTGCCCCCGGACCCCCGTACCTTAGGGGCTTCGCTTCTAAGGTCATAATAAATTCAAATAGGCGTGCACTCCGCACCACCAATCCTATATGATGTATTATTATGACAATACTGATCAAACAAGTTAACCCAATTACACTAAAATATCCAACATTTACTCAACTATATGCAATGTGAAGTAAAAACAAGAGTTGGGAAAATTGAATTCAAGAAAAAGGAAAAGATGTGTACCATTATATAAACTAATATATTGATATGAATGTGTGTGTTTATGTAGTAATCAGAAAATAAAAGTGAAGATCACAATGCACAGGGGGTGTCACTGCTTTTGTAGGTGTAAGAAAGAAAAAGTAAAAGTAAAAAAGAATAAGAAAATGATAGAGCTACTTTAGGGGATATATTACATCACAAGTTACATATTAATATTAAATCTATCCCCATTAGGCTTTATTTATATTTTTATAATAATATCACAAGTGTGTTTACTCAAGATAAGAACATAATAAATATTTTTAAATCATTGACAAGATCTGTTTTAAACTTTGATTTTGAAAAATACTTATTAGCATTTACCAACATAAATTAAGGAAACTTAGATGAAAAACATGCTAAGATATCTTTGTCATGACCAACCCAAGTAGCCAACCTAGGACATGACATCAATTTTTCATTTCACACTTTTTTCTATTTTTATGAAGAATATAGATTTTCTCAAGTTGGTTTACATCAAGGGTCAAGTTAAACCAATCATAATACTACAACATCTAGGCACAAGTTAAAAGAAAAATCACAAATACATGATCAAACTCAGGAGATGTTACTTTTAAATTCCTGAATGAGAAGACCAACAGAAGTGTAGGATGAACCTCCCTCCCTCACTGTGGCTCTACTTACTAAGCCCATCTCTGTCATTTTATGTCTAACCCTCTCATTCTCCATCAACTGTTTTATTCCGCTCACTATCTCCTCTGCGCTAACAATATCGCTCTCTTGATTAAACAAATCCTTCTTATGATCCATTTTAATCTCAACAGCCAGCCCCAACTCCACCACCATTTCAAATGCATTCATCTGCTGCTCGGCGTAAATTGGCCATGTTGCCAATGGTAAACCAAACCATAAACTCTCCAATATCGAGTTCCACCCACAATGTGACACAAATCCTCCAACTGCCCTATGAGCCAAAACATCCACTTGTGGGGCCCACCCAATCACTTTCCCTATTCCAGCAGTGCGTTCCAGAAAACCTTCTGGCAATACCACTCCTGGATCCTCGTAATCTGAGGGAGCTCTTGATGCCCCCTCTGATAAAGGAGGTCTCCGTAGGGACCACACGAACCGGTGTCCACTTTGCTCCAAAGCATTTGCAATATGTTTCACTTGATCCTCATTAAAACTTCCCAAACTTCCAAAACACAAAAACACCACTGAAGAAGACGGTTGACCGTCCAACCAGCTTATGACATCATTGTTCAAGTTCCCCAGTCCACCTTCCAGGTTGAGTATGGGCCCAACCGGATACACACGGGGTATGCTAGTGTCAGCTGACAACGACTTGATTGCGTGTGTTTCCAATTCCAAGAATGTATTAACCATGATTGCTTTCGCCTTTTTCATTTTCTTTGAAACCAACAGAGCATAGTCCAACCCTTCTTTGGTGTCAAACCCCGAAGGAAAGATCTTCGTTGGTACCGCCTTGGAAAAGCTAGGAATCAGTATTTCTGTATCTGAGTTGCATAACTCAATTACATGATCTTGATTCCTATCATCACACAAAGTTTGAATGTAATGCTCAAAGCCAAGATAAGCAGCATTAGAAGTGAAGAACACATAAGTTGGAACATTGAACTCATTAGCCACATCCATCATTCCGGTGCACAGCATATCAATAACGAACCCTGCAACCCGACCACAGCCAGTTTGGCTTATCATTTCGGATACAATTTTTCTAACATATTTGCAATGACTGTTTATGAAATCATTGACAAAAGTCATAGGTGCTTTTGGGTCACGGTTTGGTAGGATTTCGTCTTGAGGAAGTTCAATGAAACGTATACGTTCGTTATTAGCCAATGATTCGATATAGGTGGTAATAGCTGATGAGCCAGATTTCGAGCCAGAAGGCGGTTTTATGACTAGGACAATTATCGAAACCTGTTGATCTCGATTCACGAGTACTTTTGCCATCTCGATTATCGATATGATATGACCAAGTACTGGTGCAGGGATGAGTACAAGCTCTGCAACTCTATTTGCCATAATTTCTTTTTTCTTTGAAGTTAGTCTTCTATGTATTATCATCATAACATAGATTATGAAAATGAATTATGTGAGCTGATGTCATCGCATTGCTGGCAGCAGAAGCGTGTCAAATCTTCTTACCCATGGGACCAGTCTTAGATCAAAGATAATCTCCATGGGCCGGCCCAATTCACTATGCCAACATCAGTTTTTTTTTAGTTCAAAATTTTGACTATGAAACAATAAGATGAGCAAATGAAACTGTTTTATTTTTAGTTCAAAGTTCGAACCATGACACCAGCAGAAGACAGTATACAAACAGTGGTGTACACAAAGGCTATTTTATAAAAAAAGGTTCATGAGAAAAATAGTATGTGGTTCACGTGCACTACTAAGTACCTCCGCAGCGGCTATATATAGTATGTTGCATAAACTACATCAATAATGGATCAAAGTCATGCATCTAAAGAAGTAATATGCCTGCACTGTATATCGGAAACCAGAGAGTTTACAAACTAACAGTAGGAAGATGTAAAACATTGTATACATAAGTACAAACCTAATTATATATAGTTAGCAGCTTTATGAAGCCAATACCTTAGCTGCCTCTTAGAAACTTCCATACTAATACCCAAGTATTGCTTAGAATTCAAGTTCCAAGCAACTAACAGTATCAGCAAAAACAAGAAAACCAGAACCAGATGCGTGAAACCGGACACAGAACTGGCATTGCCCGCCATCACACTAACCAGACATCCTGATGATTTATTTTCGGGTTGCGGTTGGTGTCTGTTAACACAAGATGATGTACTTTCATTTGGTTTTCGTATCTTTTGACGTTTCAGTTTTATTCTTCTGACTGCAGTTCCCTGGGATGACACGGTATCTTGTGGTAACTTATCCTTGCACTTGGTTGAAAGAAGATCCCCAGTGAGGACACCATGCAAAGCAAGAGAGTGCGAGGCAGACTCGTCGAGTTTAATTATGTCATCGTTGATTATATCCGCGAAACAGTCATCATCGTTGTCATAATCCTGTGAAATAAACACACATTAGACTTCACTTGAACCACTAGACTGTACAATTATCCGTACACCTGATTTAGAGCTGGAAATTTTAACCCACTTACTTAGGAATTGGTTAATTTGGTTTATGTTTTCTTGTCTAACAAGTTGGGTGATATATAAAGTAACCCTTTTAACGGGTCGGGTTGAAAGTCTTAAGAATGTTTTTTTGTGCCTTCGTCCTCCTGTATTGCTTTATTCATCAAACTGCGTTCTTATTGTAATGTTATATAGAGTATTTAGCCCAGCGCATTTCGGCCATCACAATTGGTTACCAGTTTGACCCATTTCCCAACCCGTAAGAGCAGCCAAATGTTGCCACCTTCACTTGAAAATCGATAACAGAAATCATACCTTATATGGATCCGACGAACCATGTGGCGAATCTTGAAAGGGCTGTTGATCAGAGTCGGTTTCTGAATCATTTTGTGCGACTGACTGGGACCTGTAGCTGCTAGTGGATTCTTTTGAATAGGACTTAATAGGATTCCCATAATTCTCAAGCCCATCAACTTGGGTATTGGCATTCTCATTCATACCAGAGTGGCCATCATCGGCAGTTGACAAATTCCTATGATCAGAAGAACCTTTTGAAGATTCAGTTAACCGGAAATCACCATTTCTTCTAAGCCGACAAATGACCAAGGATTCCTGTAATACACAAGGTCAAACATTCATTGAACAGTAGATCTCCATAAAAACATCTAACATACGTAAGCACAAACACAATTAAGGTCATAAAATCTTCCACACTTACGAGTTACACCAAATTTGATCCCATGATCGTCAAAACTAAATGTTTGATCTGTCCCCATTATCATACAAAATTTTATTGGGGGTCTTATATGAACTTAATTTAAGGAAATATTTTCTCATCTGAAAAGCATGTCCCCTTCTTGTGAGTTTTTGTTCGATCAAATGTCATATTTCTTGTGGTGCATAAACAGGAATTGTTGGATTCTATAGTTATGACCGTAATCTACCTGTTTGGTGTCACTCATGCAATATTCATGCATGATCCATTCTGTCCTTTCTCCTTTAGGAGCACGACCCGTATGGAAAACCAGTGTCCTCTTTGTGCCAATTACAACGCCACCAGACTTTACATCCCGTTCTTTGCCAGTGGCTTTCCAATATCCAGATTGTGTTGCCCTTTTGCTCTGTGAGCCATTTGGATACTTCCTTCCCCGTGCCGAAAAGAAAAACCACTCATTTTCGGACCGAATGATGGAAAGAGCTAGTGACAATAGTTTCTATCAAATTTAATTGGGTATATTCTAAAATCGGTCAACATATAAATTAAGCAAAGTTATACTGTAAGATAGTAAATCACAAACGCCAGTCAATAATACAGTTATGCATTTATGTGCATATGACATGAAAATTTTTCAATATGGGGTATGAACTTTAAGCACTAGCAGACTATCTAAGTAGAATAATTTAGAATAATCACTGGCATAATGTTAGCCCATTAAGCAAAAGAAAACACCACACATGAAGGAAACCCAAAATTTGCAGTTGCAAGTAAGGTACCAATTAAGAATATGTATCATATAGGATTATGATCGAACATGGGCAAATGTGTAGCAGCATTCTTGATCAAGATATATGCCAAAACCAGAAATCGGCGGCTTTTCTTCCAATCAAGGAATTCCAATAATCGAATTACAAATATATAATTGCGCTCTTGAAACCTAGAGTCTTTGGTCTAGTGGTATTTGAGATGGATGGGTTCGTAGTTTTCTACTCGTAACTTTTGACTCGACGGGAAAACATGACTTTTTGGCTGGTAATCACTACATAATATTGTATACTCTTACGGATTAAAGTAATTAAATATAGGATGAAAGTTTTATCGATTAGTCCTAATTGGGCGATGAAAATACTAAAGATTAATTACATGAACATATATTCCATAGAGGTGAAATTAAAAGTGGAAACAAAATATATTGGTCACATAAATCACCAACGTAATTAACCATGTTTTGTTTTCTAGAAAATTTTCTCAATAAATATAGAAAAAAAGATAACACATAATTTTTCATTTTATAAACTAATAATATTAAAAAACAACATTTTCGTATTTCCATCTTCCATAGATTAAAATAACCCTCACCACCACCCCATTTTGGACATGTATTTATATTTTTCTAATTTTAAACGTAGTGTTGTCAGAATATTAATTTATTTTCTGGAGATACATACAAAAGTACAAAACCACTTATATTCTGAAAAATTAAAATGGAAAAGTAGGTAACATTTTATACAGCTAAAATCCATTATACTAATTAAAATGATGAGTATTTATTTATGGGTCAAGTGGTACTAATTACATATGAAATAGAATATAGCAGTACCTGGTAAATCCCAGGGCTCATGCCGACAAAAATCGACTTCTGGAATGATGTCAACACAAGTATCGGAACCTTGAATTTTTTTCTTCAAGTAATATGATATCAGCTCATCATCAGTTGGCGAAAATCGAAAACCCGGAAACACAGAAGCTGATGCCGCTATTGAGAGTTGCATCTCTCTCAGCCTCTTCTGATCCTCATTATCATCATTTCTAGTACCTTCGATCAAATTATCCATCTATATATTGTAGACGTACCAACGATCACCCACCACCTTTTTGTTTAATTTTATCTTATTATAGGTATAGGTATATAATATTATTATAGAAGCATTTATTGTATTGGTATTCTTTCTCTCTCTATATATATATATCTGAAGTTTGAAGAAGAGGCCGGGAAGATATTATGAAGTATGACGTGCAGTAAGGGATAACGGGAGACCATGTTATTATCCACTACAAGGTACCGCGCAATACAACGTTGGTAGTGAATAGTGACGGCGGTAGCGATGTGGTATATTAATGTAAACGTAATTTATTTTTAAAGCCGATGTGGTTATTTTAAGAGTTCAAATATTACATGTAATAATTTCATTAACGGTGTTTTAGATATATTAGGTATATATATTTATATTTTAAAGCAATTTATCTTTGATTTTTAATATTGAACTTAAAATTTCAATATTGATTTTAAGTTTTAACCATGTATACATTTTATTGCATGATGTACAATACATCATAGCCAAATTTCATCAATAACTTCCACTACTCACCGGCGCCACAACCACCACCATCAATATCAACCACCACCACTGCGGCTACCGCTGCTCACCGCCACCGTCGCCGCATCTCCATCACTGCCGCAACGCGTGGAACCGTTCTCATTTAAATTAATAAATAAAAGAGAGTAATATTTTAAGTATTTCAATGGTTGAAAGTTAAAAGAAAAAGAAGGATACTTTTTTTTATATAAAGATTAGAAATAATAAAATAAAGATATATAATATGAAGAGTGATAAATCTACGACAATTATTCGTCATTTATAACAATACATGTTTTACGCAGTTATAAACTGTGCATTAAAATATATACATTTGTTACAAATGGCCAAAAAATGAGTATAATCTATAGAGGGTTGATCCTTAATGAAAAAATATATATATAATTTTGGAAAATGCTAAACGCAGCCTTAAGGGCTGCATTTAACGTGCATAAAAAATTTGTATCTTTTTATATAAAAACTCACCCTTGAATTTTATGGTAAATGTACAACTATTTAATGAAACTTAACTACAATACTAAGAGTTGCTTTTAGCAAGAACCCTTTTTTTTTTCTTTTATTTAATGTACAAAGTTACAAACTTAGTCTTCGGTATATATATGAAAAGTAGCAATATCTAAAATTGCGTAATGTTATGAATGTATGGTACGAATGATGTCACCATTTATTTCTTTATATACTATACTATAACATATAGATATAGTTGGAAGGATTTTTTAAAGTTTAATACAGGATTTGAATTGAATTTGTAAATGTGAATTCGCATGTTTTTAATTAAATATTAATATTTTTATGGAAATGTAATAGTAACATTGAAATAACCCACGTACGTAAGGGGAATCACGTGACAAGTATGATCACGTGTCATAGACAGAGAATGTAGATGAGACACGTGGAAGGCACAAAGTAGGCTACTCGTCGACGGTATGTTGACCTGCAGTCTTTCTGTAAATTTCGATTATAAACCAAGTGTTTTTAATTACTCGTATTACGTCCTTTCAAACCCACCAAGTGTTTTGCCAACAAACATCCTATCCTAAAACATAGGACCAAAGTTCATTGTTGGCTTGATAACTTGATTACGGTTAATTTTTATTTCATTTTTATTTTTATTTTACTAGCATTTGGCACAATTATTACGTTTATGTTTTTTTTTGTTTTTTTAACAACAATATATTTCATAAATAAAACAAACAGGGTGCTTGTATTAACAAGAGAGTCAAGATGAAACATAACAAAACATATCAAATAAGACTAAATATTAAAAGATGTCCAACTATTCCGATCGATTGTGCCGAGCTTAGATCTGGTAGATAGCCACATGAAGGTTGTTTGTATTACGTTTATGTTTATTCTTGATTCGATTTCGTTATACTAGTTACGGTTAAATTAAGACTTAGAGTTCTATTATTAAATAATTAGATATAATATGTGTGTGTTACAAAAGAAATATAACCCCACAATCCCACATAATCAACAGATATATAGCATTCGTGCATATAGCCTATTCTTTTACTCTCTTTGTATTTTGTCGTATCAAATATACGTTTAGTTAAGAACAATATATGACAATTACGTTCGAAAGTTCATCTAATTAAATATAAAATTCAACAACAAACGAAATTTATCCTTTAAGTCTAAACGATAGTAATGAATGGTGGCGGCGAAGACCGGTGAGGCCGGTAACGATAGGCTAGCGATGTACTGTAGTTATTAATGTAAAAGTAATTTAGTTTTGGGTAGAGATCCTCTCAAATTATCCCAATTTGAGGATAAAGTTTGAAGGATCTTCACCCTTGAATTAAAATCAAGGGTTAAGATTCAAAAATGATTATCAAATCTTGCCCTTTGATTTTAATTCAAGGGTTGAGATCCTCCTAACTTTACCCCTCAAGTTGATGATAACTTGAGGGAATCCCCACCCTTTATTTTTAGGGGTGATAGTTATTTTAATAGTTGAAAGATCTATGTTATAAATAATTTCAAAAAGAGTATTAGGTAGAGATTTTATTGTACAGTTTACAACTACATAAAACATGCATTATTATAAGAGAAAACGTTAGGTAAAACATGCAGTACCTATCTTAGGTAAAGCAGGGGGGATTATGTAAAATTTGGGGGAGGTTATGTAATATTCAGGGGGGATAAGTATGTTTATCAAATTCAAAGGTTTTTATAACTTTTTTTAAAGTGGCAGTACATAAGCTTATGTAAAGTTTGCATTACGGGTCATTTTCCATTATTATAAATGTATATTTATCACTCTACATATTATATATCATTATTTTTACTATTTCTACTTTCTTATAAATAAACTATTATTCCTTTTTTAATAACTTTTAATTTTTAAAATATTTTAAAAAAAAAATTAACTGCAGAAAATAAAAAGTACCTTTCGACTAAATCACGAAAATAACAATGACTTTTAAAAGTTTTCCTTTTTAGCAATGAACTTTTACTTATTCACGAAAATAGTAATATTTGACACATGTACATGATGACGTGGAAATTTTTTAATTACGTGACATTATTTTTAATGACATGACATTATTTTATAATTATTTATTATGTACTTTTTATCAGCCGTATTATTTCTCAAAAAAATTACATGCCTTTGGTAAGGTATTTTTTCTCGTTATTTTCTTTTAAAGTTAATTTCATCTTAATTTTATTGATTTTTATTGAGGTTCACCTTATTTTAAATATTGAAAAGCTGAAAAGCTATGTATAAAAAGATTGATCCATAATGGAAAAAAAATTCTTAAAATTTTATTAAATGTACAAACTTTCATCTTCGAATTTGAATTGAAATTGTAAATGTAAATGTAAAGTAGCACACGTACGTGAGGAAAATCACGTGACAAGTATGATCACGTGTCATAGACAGAGAATGTGGATGAGACACATGGAAGGCACATTAATGGTGTTATCTGCTGCGTAGGCTACTCGTCGACGGAATGTCGATGTTGCAGTCTTTCTGTAAATTTTGATTTTCGTCACGTCCTTTCAAACCACCAAGTGTTTTGCCAACAAACATCCTATCCTAAAACATAGGACCAAAGTTCATTGTTGGCTTGATAACTTGACTATGTTGTTATAGTGAGAATATTTCGGAAGTTAAAAGGGCTAATTTTGTCAACTTACGAATTGAAACATGCATAAATGATTGACAATTAGGCAGTTTATGGGCTATGCGTTTTACATATATCAAATATATACAACCCATATCACAATTCTGATCAATCTCTCTTCTTCTTTATCTGGTTCTTTTCTCTCAAATATATACACACATAAACTTCTTAATCTTTGATTATATCCGATTAAATAGTTTGGGTGAACTGCCAAATTAATTTAATCTGAAAACGTTTACATGCCTTTAAAGATTATTTGTATCCTATTATTGGTTCGTTTATTGCGAAATTCCCCAACAGACTATGGTTAATATTTATTTTTATTTTACTAGCATTTAGCGTTAGCACAATTATTGCGGCTATGTGTATTCTTGGTTCGATTTCGTTATACTAGTTACGGTTAAAGACTTAAAGTTCTATTAATAAAATTAGATATAATATGTGTGTGTTACTAAAGAAATATAACCCCACATAATCAACATAGCATTCGTGCATAGCCTATTCTTTTACCCTCTTTGTATTTTGTCGTATCAAATATACGTTTAGATAAGAACAATATATATCAATTACGTTCGAAAGTTCATCTAATTAAATATAAAATTCAACAACAAACGAAAACTGATCATGAAAAGAAAAACTCAAAGATACAAAAATATCTGAAAACAAACAAACAAAAGTTATAAAAGTAGGCTAAAAACTCATAAAATATCAAATTTTAGTTGTGCCATGTGTAAGTGCTAAGAACGAATAAGCCATGTGTCATATGAAGAGGAAAAAAAAATGCAAAAAGTGTAGACTCAACTTTGCCACCTGGCATGGGTGATATTTATTTCATTGCCTCTTGGATATAGAAATATCTAAATGAAAATAGCTTATTTTAAATTTTGTAAGCCTTGAAATAAATTAATCATAGTTTCTTGTTTAATTTATTCGGCAAACAACAAGCTCTATATTCAAATTAAGTTGGCATGAGAAATTACGGAACCAGATTACAATTATGCAAAAAATTGTGCCAATACTTAAGTACTTGACATTAATTGGGAAAAAAATTATGATATGATACAACAACAAAATACGTAAAAGCAAGATGGATCCTTCATAGTTGTGCGGTGTTGATTTGTGTGCATTATAAGTCGTATTTGGACACTAGTGTTGTAAGTTACTCCATTTGTTTAACGATAATATATTTACTAAGTAATATGTTTATTCTTTTAGCTGTTATTATCGTAACTCGTAAGTGCAAGTGGATTTGGCATATGAGATAGGTGAGTGGACAGGATGAGCCTTGAGAAGCCACGACAATAGATATGCATTTGCCGAAGGTTTATGTTTGTTACATTACTTGCCTATATTTTAAGAACTTATTTTTGTTGAGTTAGGAGCTGCCTAATTGGAAATAAAGTCGAGTGGTGTGGAGTATGTTTAGTTATATATAAGTAAGTTGTTATGGTTGAAAAAGAACAAGTTTTTGATTTCAAATAAGGCATTAGTCTTACTAGACCCGAATCAGAATATGTATGCATCAATTTCAAACAAAAGGTAATTCACCTCTCTTTTTTTAAATTGACATACTTATATTACCTATCTTATCTATTAACGATCTTAAATATCTTTACTTGATGTAATTGTAATACCCATAGTAATTTATTGTTTTTTTGTAAACAATTAGCAGTGTAACGATATCAAGCTACACATAACTATACAAAGGTGAGGTTATACCGATTCCACTTCTTCTTATAGGGTTCAATAGATAAGCAAACATTTTAAGGAAAAACCTGATCTGAAAGGACTCAAAACCAAGAGGTAAAAAACATAAATGCACCAACTAGTTAGATTAACATCATTTGCCCTTACTAATTATTATAGTTCGTTATTTGTTAGTCAAACTTTCTTTCTCATATAATTATCAATAACTTATATTTTATGATTTTTAATTATAATAAATAATAATAATTTTTTTAAAATCTATCATAACATTATTAATTTTTTTATACTTTGCGATATTATGCTACTATATCTCGCACAAACGTTTGAGTTAAAATTAACACCATCATAAATATCTCAGATATTGTGTATTATCCCTACCTTCAATGGCTCAGATATTATGTATTATCCCTACCTTCAGTGGCGGAGGAAGTGTACAACCAGGGGCACAGACCCACTCTTAAAAACCAAGTCCAATTGATTTTTTTTTTTAGTTTAGGCCCATACTAATTTGCTATAAAAAATTTTATTAGGAGTTAGAGATTAATTAGTAATTTAATAATTTAATATGTTGCTGGTGAGTTGTTGTGAAATTATGTATTAGTCATATACTTGTTTTTTTTATTTATTTGTTAGGAATCATTGAAAAGTATCTCAAAAGAAAAGACCATCGTCAAGTGACGGTATTAGCTTAAAATTTTCATATAATAATATGGCTAGTAATATAGAAAGATCACCAAAAATTTCTATACCTACAATACCTAAATTAGCTAATTTGGATAATCTTTCATGGGATCCCATTGATAGGATACGTATTTTGGATTATCATCATAATCAAAGATATTAAATAAGAAGAAAATATTGGGTTAATGGACCATGTCAACCACATGATCATACATTCCCAAAGAGAATTATAGGGAATATAGAGAAGACGTTTTTGTATGGAGTGGTTTGAGAAGTATGGTAATTGGTTAGAGTAGTGGCGTGCCTACATGGAGGGGCAAATGCCCCCCTCCAAAATTTAGATTTTATCATGTATTTTTGAAATTTTTATGAAATTTTTAAATTTTCCTATAGGTTTTTAACATTTTGACCCTTTTTAGAAATTTGTTTTTTAGGACTTTTAATTTTGCCCCCTTTCGAAATTTTCCTTGGTACCGCCTCTGGGTTAGAGTATAGTGTAAAAGCGGACAAAGCGTTTTGCTTGTGTTGTTACTTATGTGGTGATTATGCAAAGAACCAAGCGGACAAAGAAAGGAGCTAATGGATCTCACCAAAATCAAGCAAGTGGTCTTTTGAAGTATTTAAAATCATTTGATTGTGTATTTTTCACAGTTATATACTTGCTGTTTTGAAGGTTTTTTACAACTTTATTGATGTGTTGGTTGTTTTTTGGACATGTTCATGGCCAAAAAACTTTTTATTTTTTGCCCCCCTCACTTAAGTCTCTAGATCCGCCACTGCCTACCTTATCATCCAAGTTAACATCTAGTTTATATTGATTAAGACATATTTTATGTCTAGTTTTAATGTTTGTTGGTTACCATCTTATTACCATTACAACATACAAACTGTGAATCTTTTACAACATTCTTTGATTTTTTTTTTTTAAAGTACATTCTTTGATTCTTTCACAACATTCTTTTACATGTATGTACGTAGAAAATGGATATCCAAATGGAAATATTTTTTGTTGTTATCTTTCCGTGAATATTAAATCTGATTTTCAAATTAGTCGGGACCTATTACATTTTTATAAGTATATATAAATATAAATATAAATATAAATATAATAATATTAATATAAATATATAAATACTACCTTCTACATCCCTTCTCCCCCCGGCCTTCCATCGTCTCCACCTCGGCCATCGCACCATGTCGAACCCCAACTCACCTCTGGCCAACGGCGACCAAACAACAACCCCGATCAAAATCCCATCAGATTCCGAAGATCTAGTCAATATAATTGATGATGACCCGCTTCTTGGTTCCGGATCTTTTATCGATCCAAATCCAGCCAATGGAACCCCACATCATATGGAAACCCCATCAGCAGAAAACAACAATAACCACAAAAACACTGTAACTGACGACTCTTCAGTTTCAGCTAAAAGAACAAGACCTGATTGGTTGCCTGAAAATTGGAATATGATTTTAAGAAAACGAAGCTCTGGTGCTACCTTGGGTACTATTGATAGGGTCAGTAATTATTTATATATTTTTTAAATATATACTTATATATACTTAATTTTTTTTAGTGTAATTTATTTCTTAAATTTTGTTAAAAAAAAGTTTGTGTTTCTTTATATAGTTTTTTGGTGATGTATGTAGTAAAGTATCTATCTTTATAGGTTATAATACCTGTTTTAATGTTTTAGTTGTAGTTTTTGTTAAAATAAACTTACTTTTGGTATTTCTATATAGTTTTTGGTGGATATATGTAATAAAGCTTCTATCTTTTAATCTTTTATAGGCTATAGTTATTTTTTATATCCTAATGTAGTTAGTTCAAGATTGTTTTATGGATATACTCGTAATATTCAAGGTTTTGTTATTAATGCTTTCTTTTTGAGTTTTATAGTTTTTTGGTGGATATATGTAGTAAAGCTTCTATCTTTATAGGTTATAGCTGTTATAATGTAGTTAGTACAATATTCATCTATGGTATGAAGTATGATGATATAAGGGTGTGTAAGAATTTAGTTAGAAATGCTTACTGTTTGTAATTCTTATTTTATTTTATATAATTTTTGGGGTGAATATATGTAGTAAAGTTTCTATCTTTATTAGTTATGATTGTTTTATACGCTTTATGTGGTTAGTGCAAGGTTGATTATGGATTTGTTGATATTAGGGTCTGCAAGAATTTTTGGTTAAAAAGCATAAGTTGAATAACTTAGCCTTTTGTTATTGGTGGATTTCTCTTTAGAGTTAGGTTTGGTCCATTTAGTATCTTTTTTAAATGAGTTTATGTTACATGATATGATAATTGGTTAGTAAGTATTGCTGCATTGGGGAAATTTATGGTTTTTAAGCCATTGATGATTTATGTATGTATGTAATGTTTGTCGCTCATTCTGGTTTTGTGTTTAGTATGTTTATCATTAGCTTGGCTCAGTGATTAGCATGTTGTAGGATTTAGTAGGACTTTTTAGACTGTAAACACCACCCCCATCTACTGGTTTGCACGTAAGTTTTCGTGGATAATATAGATCCAAAAGGTTTCTACCGAGACGTTAAGTTTGGTAGTTGCATTAATGATCTAGATACGTTTAAGGACGTGATAGGTATTTGATACAAGGCCAATTAAGGTAATAGTACACGTTTTGGTGGAAGTTATAGAACACTTTGTAAGAAGCTAGTAGCGTCATGTCTCTGCTGATAAAGACGAATTTGTAGAACGAAAACATATACGAAGAGAGCTTGTGTCTAACAAATGATTGTATTTCACTTTTCGAATTTAGAGTTACGTCTTTATGAATACAGTTCCAAGTAACAGTCAGATTTATTGCTATAATAATGTTTAGCTGTTTTGCGTGTGTTATTTGGCAATATCAAGTGCCACATAAAATGTACTTCATTAGTTGTCTTTATAGATTTAAATTACTTGATGCGTGCTAGGAAAACAAAACTGATACTTTATAAAGATGTGTCTTCCTTATTAATTGATTTAAGTTTTGATTTTTATGCTATAAACATATTAGGGTTTGGTTGGACATTGGACTAAAATTTAATGAGTTAGTGATGTTATTTGACGACGAATGGATAAAAAAAAGATACAGTTTCCAATTAAAGTCATCAAGTGATACCTTACATAAATTTCATGCTCTTATAGTTATTGATGGTGTTAACATAATATGATGGGAAATGATCCCTATACAACACAATTTTACCATACACAACAATATATGCATTAAAAGGTTGTACAATACAACTGTCTGATGCATGTATTGTTGTGTATGGCAAAATTGTGTTGTGTAGGGATCACCTCCCTAATATGATACTACTGAGTCGCACACGCTTCACTTTTGCTATTTTTAGAAAGCCCGTTTAGCTATAATGATTTATAGAAAGCCCATTTAGCTATCAATTTCATTGATTTTTCTGGACTCGATTAAAGTTGATAATAAGTTTGTTGACATTTACATTAACTCTTCATTTCATAATTATTAAAGCTGATCCCTTTATGAACAAATCCATGAGTAGACTACCAGATGATGTGCAAAGAAGGTATTGCTATGTTGTGATTACTTTCCTATCCCAAATTTGATTTGGATAATGGCTGAGTCTGTTGATGTTGTCATTAGAATATGGAATGATTTGTCTAGTATAAGTGTATAACACACATATGTATCTTTGGAATGTTCACATTGCCTTTTTTATAGAATGCATGTATGTGTTGGAACATTATTATGAATTATGTTAAGCTAAAACTATCAGTTTCTTCATTATGCGATCTTTGTCATGAATCACTTAACTGGTATGTAACCTAATAACCTATAGTGTACTATTAATGCGATAGTGGCAGACTGGCAGTCGTAATGCATGCGCGGTTACCATCTATTTTAGTTTATATATCTGCACTTAGATTGAGTACGTAATGCATGCGCGGTTACCATCTATTTTAGTTTAACACCATGACTAACTTGCAAATTTATTATTTTTGTAACCCCAGTCTAGTTATGATGTTTATAATAGTAAAGTTATGCCTTGAGTACATATGACTTGATGACTATACGGGTTTCTTGTATATCTAAGGCTTTGTCACGAGGATATGGATGCACGATACATGCATACCACGTTTGGGTAGGGATTCGGGGTCTATATGTATATTTTGTGGGACATACACTTAAGTACATTAATATACACTTTATACAGGTCTGATACCAAACCACTACAAAATGTTTTTTTTCGGTAATCCATTATTATTGTATATGTAAGATTCAAGATACAGTCTACGCCTCCACTTTAAAAAACCTATCATATTTACTTAGTGTATTTACGCTGTTCAGATGGAGTTATCCCTGTTTGTTTTTTTTTTCACTTGCACAAAGCTTAAGCTCGATTTATGTTTCAGTGAAAATTTCACAAAGCATAGGCCAAAATAACAGGGTCAGGGAGGGCTGTCTTGTGAAAATTTCAGTTTTTTAGGGTTATGTTATTCGTTTTAGAAACAAAACCAAACAAAAGATTATGTTTGATATAGTTTGAGATTTCTACATTAATTTTAGGTCTGTTGTTCTTCTTTCCTTAATAGTATTCTTTTTATTATTAAACGCATTCACATGTTTTTTTATTACATACTAACTGGTTACATAAATCAACTTGTCTAGCGGTAATTTAAACTTTTATGATACCAATTTAAGAGTACATACCTGTTTTTATGCTTTCTAGCCTTTAAAAGTAAATAATAAGAGTTATGATTGTTTTTTAGCTTTTATCATCTCATTAATAAGAAGTTTGTATTCCCAGTTAGAATAGATCGTTGAATAAACTAATTTTTAGTTAAAACACAATTGTTGAATCTTAAAACTATAGAAGTCATTTTATAATATTTTTAGCTAAAATGAATTTTGGCCCCACCTCCCTTGGCTCAGTTGGCTGCATACAAAGGGATTAGAATTTCTGGATGATATACTTGTTCATTTTGATCGTGTTGCTACGCGTCCCATTCCCATAACCTGCCTTCGATGGGATTGCGTATTGTTGCTGTCTTGCTACACATACTGAATGATCATATTTGTTCTAAAAATATGTTTCTCATCGATAATTGCAATGATAATAAATCATGCTACTTGTGATTCTTAATCGTAAAGTCTAGAGATTTACATATACTTGGACTATCTTTTTTCGCCTTTTTTTTTATTAACCAAGTAGAATAAAAGACTACAATCTGGGTAATGGCTTTCACTTCCAGCTAAACTGATCTGTCGCTTAACAGAAAAATGATTGGAATCCTCTAAGACTGTAGCTGACTAGTTTCCATGTGTCTGTTTATACATCTTGGCATTAAGTTTATCTGTTTATATTTATTTTTTTTAAAAATTTTTAATTTTTTTTTATCTGTTTATATTATATTAATAAATATATTCTTCATGTCTACTTTGAGCAGTACTATATTGCACCAACGGGTCAGCGTTTGCGCTCAAAGAATGAAGTGATGACCTTTCTTGAAACAGGGAGCAAACGGAAGAAACCATCAGTTGCAAGTCCTGATGATGCTGTAAGCTGCTCAAAACATGATTTTTTTTTATTGGGCACATTTCTAGTTAAAGGAATACATTTTTATTCAGTTTTCATTTTAGGGAAGGTACTTTCATGATCAATTTATAAGGGACTATATTATAAGGTTATGATCAGATAAGGGATCTCCTGGTTTTCTAAACCAGATATGTGGGTTATAGCAGTAAGTATATTACCAAGGTCCTTAAACATTGATCAGCAAGTACCCTCTGTTAAATAGAACTCGAGTGAAAACACCTACCCTTCAGTCTTTACTTTCAGTTGTGTCCGTATTACATTAAATCATTCCAGTTTAGTTGATTTACGTTATGATCTTATTCTTCAGACCCCTGAAGGTTCAGCTCCCCGTAGTAGTAAAAAGAAGACCGTTGCAAAGAAAAAAGTTCACGCAGCTTTCACATTTGATTTCAGAACTCCACCAGAAAAGGTTAGTTGGTGTTTGACCTATGCAAGTGACGATGTTTGGGCTCCTCGTATTGGTGATTGGGAAGTACCTCTGTCCACTAAGCACGAGTGGGCTGCTGTATTCAATCATGTATGCCAAAGCTAGATGGCCCATTGTTTTGCTAGCAGTAGTTAAATGTAGACTTAGTGAAACTGGTAACTATCCTTTTTTGAGTTTTCTGTGGTTGTTTCAGTGGATAACGTAAGTAGTAAAAGGTAACTTGTTGATTGCAGCTAAATATTTTCGTTGGCATTTATGCTTCTTTTGAACTAATTATTTAGTATCTGAATATGACATGCTAAACTTTACAGATCCTTAAAGTTTTCGCTATAACATTGATGCATTTAAGTTGGTTAGAAATGTTTTAACTTTGTCTGGCTTATTATTAATAACTAAAAAAATATATCAAGTTCGATTATCCGGAGCTTAGTTTTAAATGGCTTGTCAATTGACATATATCACCCATATGCACTTTTGGTATTCAACTATTAAAGGATAAACCTGGTTTTATCGAACATTTTTGATAATGTTTCTCTCGTTTCACATTTTTATTATACATTAACCCCTTGGATACAATAAAAGTAAAGCACATACTCAGATTTATTCTTACCTTTTAAAGTAATCATTTATAATACAATATAATATAAGATTACACGGTTGAAGGTAAGACCAGATCTAGCTTGATGACATGTCACGTGTACTTTATAGGTTTAGTGCCTTGGCGACATCCTTTCTTATTGAAATAACTTGTTTAGTGCCTTCGCGACATCCTTTCTTATTGAAATAACTTGTTACACATGTGAGTTTACATCTTCTAGTCTTGTCTTACGCGTTAAACGTATCGTATGCATTTATCTATAACAAAAAATGTAACTCACCTATAAAATAAGATCATGTCTGGTCTACCTAGCTAACATTATCACACTTGTCGCCTGTACTAACTTAAATTATTGTCAGCCTCGACCTTTGTCACCGCTTAAGAAACCATCTACCATCAAGTATGATTCAAGTGTTAAAAAATCTAATCAACATATATACAGTAGTTACATATAAGGGAAATGAAAAGAAGAAACAAATTCACGCCACCTGTCGTACCTTACTCTTGTTGCTTTAGAAATAAGAAAAACGGTCGTTTTGTCGACTGCTTTTACACTTTGCGCGTTATTCCACTAAACTATTCGAATTATAGATCCGTTGAGGTAGCCCACCCCCACCTAATAAACACGGTTTCCTTTCGTTCCAATACGTTATAAAAGTTCGGTATAAATTAGTAAAATTTAATATATTGATGACTAATTTATAAATTTTTACCTAGTGCTGCAACATGACAATTAAATCATAATCACGTTTAATGGCCGATGACATGAAAATCACCAACATCGAACCGACCAACTCCCTTGATCATTTTCGACCTTTTTCCCTGGCAATCTCAAAGATATACGCGTAGAGAGATTTAAACATGAAAAATCTATAAGATTATTAAGATGTATACTTCTTGAACCATCTTGTTTATTTTTAAAAAAAAAATGAATTTCGCTTGAAACTTCGTATCGCAATTCGACAACGGGAGGTCTAACATGTCTTAACTGGGTGTCTGGGTACGTGTTAAAAAGTTCACCGAAGTAAAATTGTCTATTTTAAATATAGGAGATACCCCTACTAATGTATGTCTGTGTGCTTACGCACCAACCAAAAAGCTAACGGTTACATTCCAATTTTGCCTCTTTTTTTTTTTTTGTTACAAGTTCATAATTCTCATGTATCACCAATTTCATCTTTATATCAACGGAAAGAGTTGTGATTTGCAATATCTAGCCGTCTTCTAAATTCTTGTCAAATGGTAACTATGTAATAACAGTTAAAACCTTGAGTAATGTTTTAATTAATAAGCATATACTATTAGCTCGATAGTTGTTGAATCAAACCTATGTCGGTACTTTTTTGTACTCATATAAAGTGTCGTTATTGTGAGAATTACTTACTGCGTCATCATCCATGTTGGTCCACTAGATGGTATTAAAAAGTGTGACCGAGCTATACTTTGGATTATTTTAAACAAATAACGTTACAATATTAAAATCGATAGATCCGTTAAAAAGGAAGAGTAATTGACAAACCTAATCCATCCATCCATATATGTTGGGTATATATTACCAAATCGCAATTATGAAAGCGCGTTATTGATTGACCAAGCTAACAGCTAATGACCTCTAAATTTTAATAATCGTCACGCTCCCACACACCTCCACGACAATGTATTCTTTTATGCCTACTTTTCTTAATTGTTTATTATATGTACTTATTTATCTTTAAAAGTCACTGTAAAAAATCATTGTAAATGCTAAAGTATATAAAGAGGTACCGCATAATGATGCAAACTCCATATTTACCTAAATAAATTTAAACCTCCACCAAATAAATAAACTCCATATTCGCAAGTCATGGTTCATTTTTTTTAAAGAATTAAAAAGGTCCATATATTTTGTCCCCATCTCTACGAATCAATTTGGATCCACTAAATCCTATAAATAAAGGCTTGCACCCAATTCAAGAAAATTTATCACCCCCAATCCCGACCTCACACCAAACTACACTCCTTTAGTCCTATTATAAAAACTTGCATTCTCCCCCTTCACTTTCTTCATCTCCACCATACAAAAACATTAGCTTCACAGCCTTAATTAATTGTTGATAATCTCGTGTATAATCAATCAACAATTAATAATAATGGCTGCAATGTGTTCAAGAATTTTCCTATTTTACAATCTCATATACTCAATGTTCCTATATCTACTTCCCAAAAAACTCAAACATTACCTCCCTAATTCCCACACTAGTACTACTCAACAAGTCCAAAATCAACTTGATAACGTGTCGAATACACAAGTAGTACTAAAACAACAACCGGCGAATATTCATTCGTCGTCGTCTGCTCGAATGGACCAACACGAACTCACACGGATTTTCCAAATGTTTGACAAGAATGGTGATGGCAGGATAACAAAACAAGAACTCAATGATTCCTTAGAGAACATGAACATATTCATTTGTGACAATGAACTTGTTCAATTAATTAACAACATTGATGCCAATGGGGACGGGTGTGTTGACATTGATGAGTTTGGTGATTTATATAAAACTATAATGGATGATAAGGAGGATGAAATCAAGAATAATGAGGAAGAAATGATGGAAGCTTTTAATGTATTTGATCAAAACCGAGATGGGTTTATCGCGGTTGAGGAACTAAGAGATGTTTTGGAGTCATTGGGGATTAAGCAATTCGGCCGAAAAGGAGATGATGAGTGTAGGAAAATGATTATGAAAGTTGATGTGGATGGAGATGGGATGGTTAGTTTTGATGAGTTTAAAGAGATGATGAAATCTGGTGGCTTTGTTGCTAATACTATTGCTCAAAGTTAATTAACATTTCATAATTTCATGATTATATATGTATAATCAAATTGTTCATTTAAATTCAATCATCTTCATTTCTTTATTGATCATTATTGATTAATTCATTTTTATAGTGTCGTTTCCGTGATTTTGGGACGATGTGTATAGTTTAATTATTAGTATCATTGATTTTCATTAAGCAATGTTGTTTTTAGTGAATTAATTTGTTTAGTTATCATTCCTAAAATGAAATGTCATTAGCTTCTTCTTTTATCCTTTGTGTAGTTTAGTTTCCATGATATTTTGTTGTTTGTGAACATTCAGTGGTCCAAGATCCCTTTTTACCTTTGTATATAATGTACATAACTACATATGATATTTTATTTTAATATATGTGATCATCGTGGGCTTGTTGCAATAAACCAATATTTATAACTCAGATTATATGACTTGATCGGGTCATGTTCGTATGTGAATCCTTTCTTGGCTGCCTCCAAAATGTATAGTGTTATAAAAAAAAAAATGACCTCTTCTAGCTGTTCTAAAAAAAAGAATTAAAAAAAATGACCTCTTCTAAAAATATGAAGAAAATAAACATTTCTTTATTTTTGTGACCGTTGAACAGAAAAACAAAAAATAGTACTCCGTATTACTTTAATACTTTATGTTTCCTTGGTTTTTATGTCATTATTATTATTATTACATAATATAACGCGGTTTCATGACTTCAACTAATTTTCACCAAACATTTTGTCATGTAAATGCCATGCCGTCCGCAGTGCAGCAGAGGAGGTCCAGGTTAGTCTAAAGTTAGAATAAAATAGGACCCTTTTTTTGCGGAAAAAAGAACATAAAGGCTCTTTTTAGTTGAGATTTTGAAGATTTCTCCTTGTTACAATGTTATTGATATATGTTTGGCTAAATACATCATTTTTACTCACCTCTTTGTTCAGTTGACCATATCACACTTTGGGGTATAGATCCAATCATCAAAACTCACCTCTTTGGTCAAATCGTGTTTAGTCGGCTGGTATGGTCCAGTCTGAGAAGTATAAAGTCGTTTCCTCGATTTATTGGGCAGCTCCTATCAAAAATAAACAATGAATACCTTTTAGTCATCTTCAATAATACATGTTTTTTTAAAAAATGTTGTTGTAGACGTATTACCCAACATTTAACAATTTACAACGATACATAAACTATTTACTTGGAATAAAATAAAGTCAAACAAATGAGCAGGTAACAATCTGAATATCTGATGCGAAATTTGTTGCACCGTTGTCACATCACTAGCCACAGTTGACAATATGTATAATATCACACACAAATCTAAATTTTAAATGTAACATGTGCGTATTATAATATCTTTTCAAACTGTGTATTATAATTTATACACTTGTTACATTTGTATGTGAGATGACTTAAAGGCTGTAAATATTAAGAAAAACCAAAACATTTATAAACAGTATTCGTAGATGGTAGATCTTGACAATATATCATTACTAAGCATGACCAGTAAATACTGCCAAATAGCTCAACGGGATCTTTCTTTTTAACTCTTATGTAACTCGGTTTTCTAGCGTATAATTTACTTGTTAACATCATCATTATGTTCAAGGATTAAAATATGCTACTATTGCTAGTTAGTCATGCGTAGTTAGGTACTTAGGTAGTTTTTATAATACAGAGAAAAACAATTTATCAAAGTTGTTTCTATTCTACATGCATATATTGCAGCATAAGGCGATCAAAAATTAAATGACTGTTTGTGACGCAGACACCAGTCACACCACGTTTTAATTTAATGCACAAGAGAACAGTATTGTTGTCGAAGTTCCGCACCTGTGATAAAAATACTACTCGGTATTTGAGACATTGCCATTCTTGGCCAATTCACTTCTAATGTTTTGCTAACAGAAAACAAGGGTGCATTTAAATCAACTAATTAAGGACCTCCAAGTAGGTAAAATGCAGTTACACCATCTACAACTGATTTAATGATGCTTCTGTAGACAGTCTCTTGATCTTATGTCAGCCTGCAGTAAAAAATTCTCTTCAGCTCAAAAAGCCTACAACAAAACTGATCAAACCCGGGAATCTTTAGTGTTGTAAGAAGCTGCGCATTGACCATGACTGGGATCTTTCATTTTATAAATTGGTAACACTTAACTTTTATATGAATATATATGCTTATTATTATGCACATAGCTTCATTATAACATCTTCAAAATGACACAATAGAAATGCTTAATTTACCTGCCTAATAGGCTCTGGCACACGGTATTTGCATGTTCTTTTTACAACTTTAACAGCAGAATCAAGAGATATACGGTGACCAACTGAAACAAATATTGGTTTAAATGATCCTTTACTTGAAAGTATTGCCTACACAGCAAAATTAATGCACTTGAAAAGACACAACTTTTCCATATAGAAAAACATATAACATCAAACACCAACTTTTAAAAAAAGATTAAGTTTATAGGTTCAAACTCTTACCCCTCCCAAAGTGTTGCCCGAGTCCCCAATTAAAGGGATGTAGTCTACACTGAAGTTCTCTTCCGCTTCCAGAAGCTCCCTTACTCTGGAGTTAGTAAGACCATCCACGTGATGCAACTGATAAAAAAGAAAAAAGAAAAGATAACATATATACGCAGAATGAATGGTTTTTGCATTCAGTAACTCAATACTATTCGTTGTTTACACACTTGAAGGCAAAAATCATGTACTGGTTACATCTGTGGTTGATTTCACTAATCTAAATGCCCAATAGCCAGCGATCTATGATTTACTGTATAAACAGAATCTCTCTTTCAGCTATTGACGCTTTATACTCCTTCAAAGTTGACTTAATTTGGTTAATATAGATGACAATCATATAAATAATGTAGCTTATTTGATTGTAACTTAGTGAGAATATAGACAATATTATTTTAAATCAGTTATCAATTCACCCATTTTTCAAACTTATGCTTAGACTTTAGAATCTCACGAGCCACGACTATGATTATAGAGGTCCTATCAAAAGTTATAAATACTAGAAAGAAAATGAGGAGTACTGCAGGGTGAAAGTTTGATAGATCAAATGGTAAACAAAGAACAGAAGAAATGGTGAACCCATAAGTTGGTTTCATATGACTTACATTCTTCCCTATGCCAATTGTAGGAAGATTAGCCAGAACCCCAAGATGGCAAGCTGAGCCAAACCCTGCATACAGAGGTTCATTCAAGAGTTCAACAAAGGCAGCTAACATGTAAGTGGTACATACGGTCTTAACAGATTATCGCTCATTGTGTTACAATGTGATTAATTAGATATCATTATAAGAGGAACACAATCCCTTCACAATCGGTAAAATTTCCATTCTAAGAAAACTCTATGTTACTGATTTGAAAAAAGATGACCATTAATAAAACTGAGTCTTCAAGAGCCAACTCAAGCCCTTAATTACCATGAGAAATTCTGAGCGTCAAACAAAAAATCGGTCAGTAACTAGCTAGTAGCTAACCATATAACAACCATGAAAGTAACTTTATTTAGGATCATAAAATTTCCATCCATCCAGACCATCCTCTTAGTTAATAAGGATATACTTTAGGGACAACATAAAATATCCACAAAGTATAGTCAGAAATAGCTTTTACAGAGACCTTGCCTCGAGGATGAAGTATTCCATTTCCATCAATCATCAACAACTGTGTATTAAAAAAAATTACATGACACAGTGTAAAAGTGGATTAAAATTAATAAAAGTGACTTGAAGGAGATAATTTGGTAATAAGATTTAAATTCTATGTTCTCATATGCCAAAATCACGTTTGACAGCTGCATAGCCCAAAAATTATGTCACGTGTTGTAGGGAAATCTTTTTCAAGATCAAGGACAAGCATCACCTGAGGGTAGAAAGGATGAGCACCATTCTGCATTTTCTTCAAAAGTTGCAGAAATATTGGAGCCTGATTACAATAGATCATTGTGAATTATTAGACGGGTACTAGTGAACTATTAGTAAATTTAATTCATGAATCTACTCAACCGCTATTTAAGAACCATGTTCAAGATTGATAACATTCACAACAAAGGTCTGCAATCCAGTTTCTCAAAACACACACATATTTAAATAAGAAACAATTTAACGGTAGATCTCACTACTTTAATCACCCGCCATTCCCACTTTGACTATTTTTTACTTCCTCGTATTGTGGTTTTTATAATGCATAAACATTGGAAAACAAAGCAGATTTTGCATAGCCATTTGCATATAAATATAAATATGAAGGAACGAAGTTGACACAATCCCCTATTCCGATGCTTATATATAGGTTTCTCGATTTAAGCTACTAGAATACAAAGGCCAATAGAATTACAATTTCGATAAACAACAAAAAGAAACAGCATATAGATACAACATCATATAAGTAAGGTGGAACTAAAGTAAGTAAATAATAATGATAACGAATCGAAAAGAGAGTGAGAGAAAGACATAAGACCTCTCTGAAGGCAAGAAAACCAGCAACATACGGAACATCGATTTTAACGACAACGGAATCCTCGTAAACAACGTTTAAGGTATTGAATTCCAAAACAACTAGAGTTCCACAAGCTACAGAGGGATCATGTTTTGAAAAACTTATATCAACTCCACCTATATATTTCAATAATAATAATTCAACTCCATTATTTTTACTGTCGTCGTCTTCTAATTTCCAAGTGTAATCATCTTCTGTTATCAGATTCTTCTTTAATGACTCTTGATCCCTGAAAATGGATTAAAACTTTTCAGAGATTATTATAGAAGTTGATGATTAGAGAGTCATTAATTAATGGATTATAATGATAATAATTCTGCTTACTGAATCCATTTTGTCTCCATTCAGTCGAGACCTAGCTAGGTCGTTTATTTCTTAGAAGATATTTTGAAAGAGCCGGTGTTGGATGTGTGTTTTTTGTAAGGGAAGAGGATTTTTGGAAAAGGGTATTTTTGGTATTAAAAGATGTCCAAGGGTGTTTTCGGTATTTCAAAGATAATTTTTCTAAAAATAAAAAAAGGGGCTCTTGATTTATTAAGGAGTAGAGATTTATTTAGTTATAAAAGTATGAAAAAGAAAATAAAAAATAAGTTATTTAATTATAATACTGTCTAATTTGTTAACAAGTAACTAAATTGCTGTTTAGGCTTGCAATATTATTCGAGTTTAGTGTCTAAAGCTTGAGTCCGGGCTCGTTTACTCAACAAACTATAAAATTAAGTTTGATGGGCTTTATATTCCATCCGTCCTAATTTAAATGTCATGTTGACTAACTTTGACCGTAAATAACTTTGTTTGTACTATATAATAGTTGATGAAACTTATATGAATGAAAAGTACATTAAAAACTCAATCCATTCATATATTTTATATCAAGTGTTACATGACACAAACAAAGTTATTTACGGTCAAAGTTAGTCAACATGACATTTAAATTGGGACGGAGGGTACTTATTTAACCTCGACTTGAGTAGCTTGACTTTTTTTACGGCTCTATGTGTAATGTTAGGGCATTGCACGGGATCACCTTTTTAATGTTCAATTCGGTATTCTTATAAAGTCTTCGTTTTATTAATAGCCCGTTCATCTATTTCATACACGTCAAAAATTATTTACATAAAAACACACAGTATTGCCAAAAACCTTCCTCGTATAATTCAACTTTAACTTACAAAACATGTAATGACCTGCATAACTTAATTAACTGATTAACATGGATATATAATTGTGATACGGGGAATAAGGTTTCCTTATTATTATTATTTAGATAAATGAGTTTAATAAGATTAAATTAAAGATCCGGACGAGTATTTTGATTGGAGGCTCTTTTTTGTATACCGGCCGATTTGATAGGCGGTAACGATTGTAGTTTGGTAGAGTAATTTGAGGGGGTCGCTTCATGGTTTTCAAATATGGAAGGCTCCACTTTACGTATGAAAGTGGATACTTGAATCAAAATTCATTAAAAATAGATTTTTTAAAAAATTTTCTTAGAAGTTATGGACATGATGACTTTATCATAAAAGAATGAAAATATGCAAATATATTTTAAAAATTGAAATTGACACGGTTGGTTTTAACTAGTCGCAACTCACTTGCAATTCAAGATTATTCAGTTAAATCGTGATAATGATTCGATATGCGTGTATAGTAAAAAGAGCCAAATTAATCATCTGGAACTAATCATCGATCAATCACTTGATATGAAGCCCTTACTAGCTAGATCCAATTAATTACTACATCAGCTAATCAAGCCGGCCGGCCATATAAGCATGAATATATCTAGGAGACAAAAAAAAAAAAAAAAAAAATGTTGCTGTACGTACGTGGTGATCGATATCAAGTTATCAACACAAAACTAACGACTAAATTAATAAATACATCGATCATTTGTATTTCATTGGGGTATATATACTCCTATGTTACCTGCATTTGAAAAATTAAAACATAAAATAAAAAAGTAGAAGTACGTACATGTCTAGCTATTTAATATGTCGTAAGTACATTAAGTAGATATATTATCCGAGTATAATTAAAATAAAAAAAAGCTATATATCTAAATTCGAAACAACTAATTAATTATGATGTATCGTCTCTAGCAGGTACTGGTAATCCCTTCTTTTTAAGATCGTCACAGTCAGGTATGTATGTCTCATCATCCCAGCGTTCCTGAATGCAATCCCTTCGTTTTTCTTTTATGTAATTGGTGACGATGGTGTTCTCGATCTGGGCTCGTGCAGGAGTTCCCTCGGGATACTTGTGATTAAACTTGTCACGTGATTTAACATAAAACTTGATTCTGTATTCCTTGGTCCTCAGGTGTGCTCTACAGTGAGCTTCTTTGTGAAGACTATATGGATCACAATGCAAACCAAGATAATACCAAAGAGGACCAAGCACGGCGCATATGCATACCAAACAGAAAAGGAGGCATAGGACCGGGTCACGCCATCTGCAGTCCACACCACGGCGTTGTTGTTGTTGTTGGGTTGATCTGCTGGACCGGTACGTATGATCACTACTTGGGCGCTGTTGATTAAAGTGAAACACTTGAGGAGGATTAGTACTCTGAAGAAAGAATGAACTAGGAATTGTTATCTTAGCATCATCTTCGTTAACTGCTGGAGCAACATGATGTTTATCATCATCTGATGAACCGGGAAGAATAGTTGTCCGATTATGATACTTTTTCTCATATGCCGTATTAAAATCATCAATTGCTTCCATAGTGTATATATGTGATTCAACAAATCCTACCTGGGGATTAATTAATTAAACATAAATCAATGGCCGGTAAGTTTTTTGATCAAATATTATGGTACCACAAAATAATTACCTAATTAAACGCTAACTATTTGATTAGTTAATGTTCAAAACCATAATAAAATATATTTAATAATTAATTACTTGTGATATTAAAGGGAAAAGACAACGCTCTTTGAAACATACGATCGAGTAATATATATGACATACGTACGCAACTGTTGTATTGATTCCGTCGAATGAGAAAACAACCAAAAAAAAGACAAGAGTTTTGGTTTGGGGATTACTATCCTTTGCTGTGTTCGATCGGAAGATTAAAAAAAGAAAATAACTTTTGGGGTCATTTTTGTATAAATAATAATGAGGCGTGTGGCTTATATTTATAGAGACAAACGTTTAATTAGAGTTTGTATATAACTAGGAAAGATAGATCATTATCAAGAAAGAATTCTAATGGGATTATAAATCTCTTTGACCAAAAATTGCTTGCTAGTGTGACATATATTTAAAGGACTAGCTAATCGAGTTCAACCCGAGATATTTAATTAAAATTTAAGACCAAAATAGATGCATAAAAAATTAAAAATATACTCAAGTTTTGTCTTGTGCATAAAAAAACTTAAAGCAAGTTAAATGTAATAAACCAAAATACACTAATAAAAACCTTGCCTAAATGAAGTCTTCTACAGGCTTCTACCCATAAGGATGAAGTCTTAATACCTTTTAGTAAAACCTTACATGGAGTCGTGTTACAGGGAAAATCTAACAGGGTTACGACATAATACGCACCAGGAAATTTTAAGGTTCAAACCATACGTTTTTTATCATGTGTCGATAGACATTTCCAAGAAACTTGTGTTGAATTTAAGAGATTATTTCATAATATTATGAATGAAACTAAAAACATTGTATTAATGAAAATATGAACCTTTTTTGCTTTAAAATCTTACCAAAATAGTGGAACAAACAAAATACATCATATGTGAAGAAATATAGTTGTACATTTACCTCATTCAAATCTCGTACTTACATTAAACAAATTGGCCTTTTAGAAATCATCAAATCAGAAGATGAGTAAATAAAGGACTTGAATAATGAATTATAAGTTAAATTGGTCACCTCCTGTGCATAGAAAGGATTGGAACAGTTTTGAGAGCTTCTGGTGGTTCAGGATTTCTGGACTTGGTCATAAATCATGCATGTTAACTCAGATTTTCCGCGACCATATTAAATTTTGTCTCTACAATAGCAGTACCCGCTGCATTTGGATAGTTAATGGAGAAAATGATCCTTTTAATCCTTCCTTTTCAGTGTACTCATAGAAACCAACAACTCTCGTAACCCTTGCCAATCGATCATCTTAATTAAGCACTCTTAGGCCTGTTGGCTCATTATCTTGACGTACTGTGGCAGGGTATAACTTTAACTCCTTGTATTCAATATCAATAGGTCAACCTAAGGTGCGTCTAGATCGTACCAGGCAAAGTTGAATGCTTTATCCGCACTTAAAGATTGTGGTCAGGCTAATTAAAAATAGTTTATTTAGTTTCCAAATGTTGGGTTAAACTGAAGATTTAAACACATAAATGAACACAATATTAGAGGTTTTATACATTAAAAGAATGCCATAAGAAACTTCCAACCCGTTTAGCCTATTTCCTTTAAGCGGGTGATGTTAGCTGTTTGAGATAGTTGAGTTGAAATTCACATCTTTATCAATCAGCTCTAAGGTTCCAACCACCAATAGTCTAGTTACCAAATGGTTTTATCAAGTTGGGCAAGAGACGTATGCAGTCAAACAAACTCGACCTCTTCTAAAAACTGACCCTATTTTACCTGAAACTTTCAACTCGGTCGGTTACCTTAACTTCATGGTAGTACTTTATGGGAGCTTTCAACTGATGCACTGTTGGTTCATACAAAAATATCTGCTCAGCAGCATAGCAAAGCTCTCCAACCTCGTAAGAATCAAGAAAGAACCTCCTGTTAACAGGAGGTTTCCAGTTCCTGGGCCTAAGCAAAGTAGATATAACCTGCAAAAAGATCAATTACTGTTATTCACGATCCCAGAAATCTTAACGTTTTTGACCTTTTAACACACTCACCGCTATAATAACTACTTGCGTGGCAAATTGGGTGGGTCAAGCATATTGATTTACAGGTCTAACGGGATTTCAGTTGAAATAGGCCATGCTTATTACAACATAAAATGAACTTGGGTAACCCATTATATAAGTTTTTTTTTCTTTTGAATAATTAAAGCTTAATTAGCATTAAAATTTCAAATAAAACCTAGAAGGTTGCATCCATAATAGACTTTAGATACATCTTAGATCGTTCAACCCAAATGACCCATTTATTTGATTAGGCCTGTTTAAAATAATGAAGAACACACATACTAAATTGAGCACTATACGATTAATCGTACTTAATGAGCTCACAGCTCTTACCTTCTTATGCAACCCTTGTGGTGACTTTTGCCTAGTGAACTTTTTGGCAGAATATGCCATGTCATCTTGCAAAGGTATCATTTGCCTACTCTCATTTTCAAATTGATCTAAATGACAACTGCCTCACCAATCCACCATGGTTACCTACAAACTCTTTAGCAACCACAACCTAGCTACAGTATATTGGCAGCATTAGAGGAAGCAATTCAGACCGCATTAACTTTCATAAAGTTACTCCAACCCAGAATAATTATCCTACACGAGAAATTAGGAAGTAAGGGTGTACATTTAATATGGTTTCTAGTTAAGCAGAATGCCACTTTTATGGGTAGAATGGGGAACTTGGTTAGCTATACCTACGCATTCTTGGATGTAGACAACTATTTTAGGACAAAACTAAATTTAAAAAGTAGACAATAAATCTAGGAAGAATGGATGTAGAAAATGGGCAAGAAGTGTTTCCTGATCAACCAAATTCTCCCATTTAGCCAACTCTAAAAATCTTTCGTAGCCTAGAGGATAATATAATGCAAAACAAAATTGAATAGGTATATTTTACGGCAAGTAATGCCAAATTTCAATCAATTCCACAACCAACTTCGAATACTAACACATACATTATTGATGATATTGCTAATCATAAAAAATGGCCCCTACACTATTACTGTTGTATTCCTTTTTTTACTTAAAAAAAAGAAGAAGAAAAGTTACACAGCGAAAGGACATTTGCAACATTGAACGACAATGAATAATCTGGTATCCACATATATTGAATTAGCGGAAAAATAAAATCATTAATAGACATAACTATATAAGAGGCGGAATTACTTTTTATATATATATATATAAGAACCCTACAAATTAAACATAAAAAAGCACTTAATCGAAAGCAGGAATTGGGTACCTGAAATAGATTCAGTAATCTTGCCCTCTAACAGGATCATCCAAAACAATCTTAAAAACGAATCCCTGTAAGTGGAAGTGACCCAAATAAAAATCCATGCTAGCTGTATGAATGTAAACAATCCATGAAAGCTGATTGTTGATGCAGCCTTTTATTGATAATCCCTTTTATTCATAATTAGGTTTTTATAAAAGAGATTATTTTGTTTTTCGGAAGGTTTGCAATTAATTTCTCCCTCATGTTTAACGTTAGACGGGATTTTATGCTAATAAAAAGGCCAGGCTGCCACTTGGCAGATTTTGAGAAGGGATTAATGTTAAAAACCTTGCTTTATTAAGGAAAAAGATAAGACCTATTACACATATCACGTTTGTTTCCGATCTTTGGTGCCTTGGCGGTGCTTTCTAATTAAAGTGAATTGTTGCACTTACGAGTATGTGTTATTGTTTGTATTTCATTATACTTGACGAAACTATATTATTATAAAATACATTTAAAACTGCATCAATTTACATATGTTACATCAAATATTACATAAAACAAATAGAAGTCTAGAAGGTCAAACTTGTCGAAACAAAGTATGTATGTATCATAAAAGATAAACATATCACATTTTTACAGTATTTTTTTGGACACCGGTAGTGATATGTATAACATGCTCCTTATTAACGTATGGAACAGCTACCGAAAGTTCAAGCCACTTCATCTGTACCTTGTAATGAGAGTCTTCAGAATCGGTATTCTTTTAAATGACATCATTCAATTCCAATATATATTTACAAGGTACTAATAAGGCCATACAAACACAATAAGTAAATTTAAAAGATAGTAATAATAATGGAAGCTAGTACATCGTTTGTTTTTTGAATCATTAAGTGGCTGAATTGATAAAACCATTAAGTGGCTAAATTGATAAAGTGACTGAATGGATATATTGATGACTTAATGGATTAAATATTTTTGATTAAGTGAGTTAAAAACAAACGCTACCTATGTCGATTGTATATCAGTTTAAATACATCTTATTTAAAATAACAAACAATCTAAGTAATTAAAAAGCTGGCTAGCTAGTCTTGGTAATTAATTCTTCATGTAGTAGGTATGCCTTTACTTTGAAGCTCGTCACAGTCAATAGTTGGCTTATTCTTCAATTCTTCCCAAAAGCAAGCACTTCGTGTTAGTTTTATCCACTCCTTGATGATGGTGTTCTCGATCTGGGCTCGTGCAGGAGTTCCCTCGGGATACTTGTGATTAAACTCGTCATGGGATTTAACATAAAACTTGATTCCGTATTCCTTTGTCATCGAACACTTCCATAATAGTGTATATGATTCAAGAAATCCGTCGAATGAGAAAGGAACAAATTTTTTTTTTAAAAAAATAGAGTTTTGGTGTTGGGATTACTTTTCTTTGCTGTGTTCGATGGGAAGATTAAATAAAGAAAACAAATTTTTGGGTTTTTCTGCGTGTGGCTTATCTTTATAGAGACAAATGTTTAATTAGAGTCTGTATATAATTAGGATAAATAGATTAATGGGATTTTAACTGAAAATTGCTTGTTAGTTACTGTATTTTTGTGAAACTACGATTCACTTAATTTTACAAAAATTTAACTGATCAACATTAGTACTCCGTAAATATAAATATTAATGTATTCAAATCTTGCCAAAGTCAGGATTAAGTAATTACCTTGACACTATTTTTCCTTGAGATTTATGTGTGTACCAAAAAGGTACATTGGACTAAAGAGTTCATATCAATTTATCCTAGGGGTGTTCACGGTTTGGTTTTTACACGGTTAAATTGTAAACCGAGCCGTTTAAAAAACCGAAAAAAACCAAACCGTTTTTGAATTTGGTTTTGGGTTTGGTTTGTAACCGAAACAGAATTATATATTCGGATTTTGGTTTGGTTATGGGTAAAGGATAATGAATTTGGTTAAACCGAAAAAACCGAATGTATATTACTATTATGTATTATTAAAAATATTTAATTCGTATTTTTTTTTATGGACAATTATTAATGCATTTTTTACTTTATATGTCTATTTGTTTATCATATTAACTTTTTTATGAAATTAGATAAATTTAAATGTTGATGAATAATTTTTAATAATGATGACAAACAAGAGTTTAGTTGTTTCACTTATGTTATTTGTTTATCCATATGGTTTAAATTTACTACTTTGGTGAAAATTGAAATTATGAACCTATTTTGGTTAATCACAACTTAGACAAAAAGAAATGGTAAATTTGTGTTTTTCATATTTGGTTTTTTCGGTTTTAGACCGAAACCGAACCGAATTCTAATTCGGTTTTCACTTTGGTTTTTCTATTTCGAATTAGGTTTTGGTTTTGAAAAATAAAAATAAAAAAACCGAAAAACCCGAACCAAATAGACCAAATAACCGAAAAACGAACCGATGAACACACCTAATTTATCCTTTTAGAAAATTTAAATTTAAAGACAATAAAATGTGTCCCAAATCCGTTCTTTGTTTTTTGTTGGATTTTTGACGGATTATGAGGAGCTCTAAAATCTGATAATATTTAGCGACGGATTTTTTTAGCGACGGATTTTTTTACTGGAACCTGAAATTTGCATCAGATTTTCGAAGGTACTGAATGAAAAAACCATTAATTTGCATTAATGATTCTACTCCCCCAGTTCCAAACTGCCCAAATAAGAGAGACAAAATCCCGGAAAATTCTTTGAGATACTTTATGGTCATTCCAATTGAAATTGCAGAATGCAATTTGATATAAAAACAGAATTGGGGGATCCATAATTTTCCCAAAAGAGGAAACACATTTTCACGTTTAACTGTGATCCACCATAATAGTCGATTAGAAATTATTTAAGTGTTTCAAACAAAATATTTGAACTAAGTTTTGCTACGCGTCCTCTAAACAAGTAACGTGTATTTCGGGGAACAAAAGTGGCACGTACACTGGTAACAATTGAAGTCATGCCATAAATTTCCAACTCTATTTCTTGTGTCCAAAACCATATAATACTATGAAAAACTACAGGATTGCTGATTCCAGAATGATTAAAGTTAAAATGAACATGTTAAAACTTAAAAAGAAAACACATCGGCACCGATGATACAACAAAAGACTTTCAATTCCTAATCATGTAAAACGATATTACATCTTTCCCCCAAGACTAGTAATCCCAATCATATTCTCCCCTTCTATGATTACTTGAATTGCCAAATCTGGATGAAGAGGATTTATGTTGGTATCCATTAGAACTTGAAGCTTCATAATGAAAACCCGACCCATAACTACTAGCACTATGATTTTCATGAAAACTATTATAAGATCTATACCTAGCTGGTGTTGAAGGAGATCCCCACTCGGCAGTGTTGTAATGGTTATCAAGATCTTTATCGATCCACCCACCCCGATGATTCTGTTGAGATGAAGTTGAGTATCCATTTTGTGTTGGAGGTCCCCAATGGGCACCATTGTAACGGTCACCAAGATGTTCATTTATCCATCCACCCCTAGACATTGGTTGAGATGAAGCCGAGTCTCCACGTTGTGTTGAAGGAGGTCCCCATTGGGTACCAATGTTGTAGTGCACAGTCTCTTCATTGATCCACCCGCCCCTTCGCTTGGGTTGAGGTGAAGGCGAGTGTCCATGTTGCCTTTTATTCCTCTTACGAGCCTCACCTAGCTCATGAGGTGCAGACTTAACGCCTACATAATCATTGTAACCTTTTAAATGATCATCCTTGGCAGTATTCCTCTTTCGCTTCTAAAGAAAAGAAAGGAAATCATTTATCTATGTTAAAATGAATTGAAATACTAGATAATAGACTTAAAGAGTTAAAGGATTCAAAAAGGAGAAAAAAGAAAATATGACAGCCAACTAACTCAATGTAGTAAAATAAGAGGGAAGGGTCACAGGTAGAAATGGGATTACTTAAGTGTGGGTCAAACAGGTTGGGGTGCACCAATCCACAAAGGTAAATTTGATCAATTTTCACTTGAATTTTGAAATCAAATAGGGTCCATAGGGACAGATTTGCAAGACAATGATTGTTGTGTACACTAACCTCTTTCAGACAAGCAATTTTGAAGGTTTTTATTAACAGATAAAATTGTCCGGAAAGCACGTGAAAAAAGGAGTGAAGTTTTGTTAAATCGGTATAAAATTAGGTTAAAGAACAGGTAACTTAACTGATTCTATTTTTATCCTTAGATAATCTCTTCTATTACTGATTATTCGTAAGATACAAAATCCGTGATTCAAGCACTAAAGACTGATCATTGCATCTTCAAGTTGCAAAAACCAAACAACAATTTCAAAAAGCAGATCCACACACCCCCTTCGCTAAACATCTTATCTTAACCGATTGAAGCAGCCAATTATAAGTGGATTGATCAAAATTACACCTCTAAAAGTTAGTATAGCAAAAGCAGACTTTGTTACCTTAGCTGAAGTTTTACATTTGCGTGCCTTATGGCCTTCCCCTCCGCATTTATAGCAAGAACGAGGTGATGCTGTATTGGTTGTCTCTACATGTGCACGTGCATTTGCTTTGGCACCAGTACTCGTACATTCCTGTCAAAGAGTAACAGAATATGAAAACAAAAGAAATGACTGGAGGGTGTGGAGTAGGCAGCATGTTATGTAAACAATATATTTAGTGCAACTGAGGTGACAGTTTCGACCAATATAATGAGCGGGTGGATTCAGGCTTTGGTTGATTCTTTGAAAAAAGGATGTTTTCGAATCAATATTCTAGATTGTTGGATACTTGGATGTATTTGGGTCACAATATCATGTTTAGCTACCTATGATATTTATAAAACTGAACAACAGAATGTGTCAACCGAATCTGACCTGCAACCTGTCATAACAATCCCTTTATATAGCCCATACAACCTGACCCGCCCATTTGGACCCTTACCCATTAACTGGTTGCGCAGTACAACCAAATCTGCCCACCATATTCCTAGTTCATAGCTCACCAAAACACATGAGTTTTTGAATTTGATCCTTGAGTAAGAAAAATTATCTCAAGATAATAGGCATCACTAGCTATTTGCAACAATATCCTAATTCACCTTACGATTTCCTTAAAGTAGCTCCTGGATAAACTTTAAAATGCTTTCTAATTCCCTTCTACCAAGTACCAAAGAGTAAATTATGCTTAGACTCATAAGAAGGTCTGCAGAACAGTAGGGACAAACCACTTATGATAAGTAGCTTGGGTTGTTAATTGTCATTTGGATAGGTTTAACTATAAATCTAATAAACTCCAGCTTTGTCTCAAAAATTTTAGAAAACCATTTAATAATTTAATCCAACAAAACACCCAAACTGGATCTCATAAATAACTAAGGTGTGAATCAGGAGTTATGCACATTCTAAATTTGAGCATAAAGTCTTTATTATTTATTTATTTTTGAACTTCTACCTCATCTTTGGATCAATAAATGATTGACGGGAAATCAAGCATTGAAATCAAAAATAATTGGCAAGTTACTTTAAGTATGCAAATACAACGAAACTACTGCAATAAAGTATGAAAAGTTGATATAAATGGATATCATACCAAACCAATATGGCCCAACTGACCACATCTGTAACAAGAAACTTCGCTTGGACCTTCACCATAGTCAACACAACAAAGATGCCCAAAATCTTTGCAAATGTAACATTGCACTTCCTAAAAAAGTTAAACAAGCCATCATCAGTGATTGTGTTCTTCGTAGAGTTCATTGTGTAACGCTTAGGTTAAATATTACGAGTATTAAAAATTGAAAACAGCCTACAAGATGAGACTAACCTTGAGGTCGTCCAAGGAGTATGCACTATTGCATGTGAACATTTCATGCCCTGAATCACCACACTTTAAACATAATTTAGCGTTTTGCAATCCTGCAATAGATTTTTCTGGGCAGTTTTTTGCACGATGACCACTTTTTTTGCATATGTAACAACCCTTTCCCTGCCAAAAAACAAAACTATAATGAATAGCTAGGAATTACTTCATGCTTATACAACAGCTGAAAATAATTATTATCCTTATAACATTACATTGCACAAAAGCTAAAGAGTTGGCAATTGTGTAACAGGTCAAAACGAAACTTTTGGTATTGTTTAAAATGGTGCGGGTTGGTTTGAACCAGAACATTTAGTGCATCAATCCTTACTCTTGTTAAATAAAAAAATTCAGGAATCATTTCTCTTTATGCATTCAACAATCAACTTTAACAGACCCATTCGACCAATTTGACTCGTTTGATTCACCGGTTTCAAACAAAAACAACCTGTATCAACCCATACATAACTAAAAGGGCAAAAACCACGACCTCTAATATTGATCAAAGACTCTAACCTGCCTGCATTTCTTTGCATTGTGGTCCAAACTTCCACATACAAAACACGGCTTCTTCCGTTTAGCCGCCGTACATTTAGCAACTGTATGACCAGCTTCACCGCAATTAGAGCAATTTCCCCAGTTATTATCCTGAGGATCAAAATACCTCGGTCCACGCTATACATACACAACTAACTCATTAAACAACCAATCATAAATCCAACATTCTAATTCATTAATATCAACAACTCAATGTAAAATGCATTTATTCGAAACTTACCAAAAGCTTTCTTAATACAACATTATCAGATTTCTCAACATTTGGACCTATTTCCAAAAGCATATCATTTTCTTTTAATCCACCATTATCTTCAACCTAATGGAAAAATAAAAAAAATTACATTCTTTTCATAGCTAGCCATCTTTTATCAAAAAACATGTAAAAGAATCCAAGAAAATTACAAAAAAAAGCATAAAAATACAAACTTTGTGTTCCAAGATTGGAGAAAGATGTTGGGGTGGTTGTTGGGAATCTTCAAATTGAGGGCTTGATTGAATGGGAATTGGGTCTTTGATATCAGATGAATTGGGCATGTTGGGGATTGAGAAAAAACCCTAACCCCAGGTGGATCTGCAGGTAAATATTTATAGATATAGATACAGGTTTTTTACAACTATTGGTATTGTCATTTGTTAATCTCTTTTGTCAAAGATAATTCAACATTCAGTCCAATATTTTATTATTGAACAATATTTTTGGGGAGTCCATTCGTATAAAACTTTTTTACTATTACATATTTGAGATCGAGAATGATTGGTACACTTGAAACATAAATTTAATGATATGTTTACTAATTAAGACTAGCACGGTACCCGCGTAATGTGGCGGTAACCGTAATAGCGGTTGGTGTCATGGGCGACAGGTGGTGATGGTGGCGACTATAAGAGGTGGTGACAATGTCGAATGGTGTACTTTGATATAAATATAAAGATGATGGTCGAAATATTTAGAAAATAAAGGACTCATGATGTAAATTAATTTATTAAGGGTAAAATAGTCATTTTGTAATTATTCTTTTCAACAAAAAGGTGTATACCTTTATATAGTAGTATGGAAGTATAGATTAGATGTTTGATAAATTTTCTTTCTTTATAATCTTTACGATTCGTAATAATCACTCTATTTTTTAACCTATTTTTAAACCCACCAACTAGACTTATTAGTCACTTTCCATTTATGATTCATGTAATTTATTTATTTTATATTGTCATCCATCTCGTTGATTTCGTCATGTAGTGATATTGTTGTTAAAATAATATTTTATTACTCTTAAATGTGTTTGGAATGCAATAAAAATTTTCTAGATAAATTCTTTTCAAAAGGTATATATTATAAGTTATACAACATTACCGAAAATTGAAACTAAATCAAACTAGACCAAGTAAAGCTTTCTTTTTATTTTTTATTTTTCCAAACTAAAAGAAGGATAAAAACTTAATATCCTGCACTATCTTATCAATCTTGATAATGGAACTTATAAATCTTTTCTCATTTTTGTTTTCCAAATACACCAAGAAGTCAACATGACAATACCTTTAAAAGCGTTCCTTTCTAAATAATTTTTTAAGAAATGATAGGTTTACAAACTATTTACAAACATAAAGTTACAAACTGACATAGCATATGAATTAGACCAATGATATTTGAGTGTGCTTTCTCTCTCCTCTTCCTCTCCCTGAATTTAATTGGTGGGTTATGAGTTTGTATTTTGTTTGTCACTCTAGCATCTCTCTAATTTTTTTCGTGACAGGCATTATTAACCGATTTTTTCTGTACATGCTTATGAAAATAACTTTCAAAATGGTCTTAAGGGTCATAAAAATAATTATATCAATCATATCAAAAACTCATCCTTCTTTTTTATAAAAAGTATAAAATTATTTAATATACCTAACGAAGTTCTTAGGATTTGGTTGAGCATAACCCATGTATATACGGTGCTTATTACGGGTAGATTGAAAGAAGAAGTAAAAGGCCACACGCATGTCTTAAAATAACAAAGTAATCCATAGATTTCAAACAAAAGCTATATATAGAGTATATCGTACTACTATACGTAACAAGTAGTTCCTATATAGCTATATAGGAGCTAAAATAAAATTAGAAAAATCACAAGTTTCAAAGGAATTATAGCTTTCCCATGCTGCGAAGCTTGTCACGTACATTGAGGAGTTGGAAAATCTGAGTTTTTTGAACGCTTCCAGAGTTCCCGACTGCAAACTTTGTATGCCGTTTGGAAGTAGTCCACGATGATGGTGTTCTCGATTTGGGCACGTGCCGGAGTTCCCTCGGGATACTTGTGATTAAACTTGTCACGGGATCTAACGTAAAACTGGATTCCATATTCCTTAATTGGTCCACATCTCTATCTCATACTCACCATATATATACTTTTTCGAGATGATATGGAGCATGATCCTCGATCAGTTTCATAAATACACAAATTAACCCACCACCATGATAACAAAACTTGTCACAAACTTCATTATCATCACAAAGATTTGGCCGCCAGTCTCGATTATTATTAATTAGGGGGACTCATGATGATCTCATCAATATTATGATCACTACTACTACTACATCAATGGAGAAGGATCACTAGGAATAATTGCTATCTTAAGTACTCCTTTTTCATCATTGCGCCTGGAAGAATTGTTATCCTGTAATCTTCACATCCCGTATTAGAATCACCGGAACGTTGCTAGCTGATCAGAGTACGTACTCATGTGCTTCCATCATATATATGATTAAAGCGAAAATAACAGGAGTATAATAATTACCTGAAAACCAATTAAGTGCCAACTTAATTATGCATGCAAATTCTAGTATTCCAGCAGCTGATCGAATGAATATCGATGGTTTGACATGAATTAAACAATTAAGGTTGTCAAGCGTGCGTGCGTATGGATATATATCTTTCCCTTCCTTTATATATAAAGTAAAAAAAATAACTACATATGGACATTACTAAACAAATTATTTATAGAATCTACGTACGTAGTAAACAAATATGGAAATTAGTAGACAAATTTGTTATATGTTTAGAAAGTTATTAGAAACATATGAAAATTAGTAAACATAATTTAACTTTTTTACTTTCTATTTTTGATTTCAGTACCTCGTCCATTAATTTTTTTATACAAGCTAGTACTCGTAAGTAGACGTGCACAAAAAAACCGGTTAACCAAACCGATTCGAAAGTTAACCTATAATCGTAACCGATATAGTACAAACCGATTATAGGTTAAGAAAAACCGCCGGTTAGTAATCGATTTGCACTTTCAAAACCAAAAACCGATTCCTAATCGGTTAACCGATAATCGGTTTTTATTTTTAGTTTTAACAGGTTAATCGATTAATTATATATAATTGGGATTGTTTTCTATTTTATACTTACCACTCACCACTTACTGGGTGATATATATATATACATCGAGAATAAAAGAAAATGAAGTCACATATATCTGGAAAGAAAGAAAAAGCATCGGAGACCGGAGAAAGAACCAACTGATCACCTCTTCAAGATCCTCCACTGAATCACCTCTTCAAGATCATCAAAAATATTACGTACTGTGTGGTTGTGTGCCTGTGTGTGTATGTGTGTTCCACTAACCGCCCAGTCATATATATATATACATCGATATATTTGGCGGCCATGAGGGGTAGATGATGATGAAAAAAAGTGGTGTTATCAGTGGTGTTTGTGGGTAGATCCGGATGGAACAACTTGTTTTATGTTGAAAAAGAAAACGTCTTTTGGCTTATATATTATTGATAGTGGGCGGCTAAAAAAATAACCTATTAGATTAACCGGTATCGGTTAACCGGTTATTATTAACCGAAACCGATTACACCGGTTATAGTTTTTTAAAACCCAAACCGGTTATTAACTGGTACCAGTTAACCGTAATCGGTTTTTTTTATAACAAAAAAACCGGAATCGGTTACTAAAAAAAATAACCGGAACCAGTTAACTGGTATTTTCACCTCTACTCGTAAGTCGTAACATTTATATCTACCAATAAAAAAAGCCCCCCAGAAAACAAACTACCAAGGGCTGGCTCAAAAATTTTCTTTCTTTTATACATGTGACCCATTAAAAAAAACAAAAAAAAAATGTTATTAGGCCGACTTATAGAGGCCCAAAACAAAAATGATTGACCGATGACCCATTTAATATACTACTATTCCCTATTTTAAATGGATGGTGATCTATATACTTATCGAATTATTTTAAAGCACATTTGTAATGTAGGTTAAAAATAGGTGGTGTATAAATCATTATCCATTTTAAATATATTAAAAAAGCAATATAGATAGTACAAGTTTATATAAACAACAATTACAACTTCTATAAAATGTTAATTATTTCATCTTATTAAATATACTGAAAATAAATTAATTCTATACTCGTGTTTTATGGGAGGCTTATAAATTAAAAGTTAAAATGATTAATGATGTTTTTATGATAGTTTAATAAACTAAAGTCAAAATGTCAAAAGAAAAGTTACACTAAAATAGTGTAAAATTGTGAAATTGAATGTGAAAAAAAAAAACAATATAGTTAAGTCGCTTTCACTCCAAGTTCAGAATCCTGATCACAACACTTGTTTATTCTTCTGTGTACCAAAACTACACGTGTGTCTTAATCACTCTTAACTAACATCTTTTTTTTATACAACATTTTTAATTTAATTTGATCAAATTTCTGAAAATAAAAATCTGAAAATCTTGGGATAATAATGTATCAAAATTAAAATAACATCGCAAAAGCTTACAGAATTCAACACTATTTACTATTTAGATTCCATTGGTGTCAATGTGTCATGTTTCTTTTCATCTCTACTCTAATAAACAGCAGCCTGTTTTGACCATTTCTGCAATCAATGCCATTTGGCTTCTGTTTCACTGTATTATTGTTAATTATTGCTAATTATTTACTGTTTCATTGTATTATTGCTAATTGTATATTACTAAATGTCTTTTTGTGGGGTTTACTTGAATTGGCTAAATTTGATATTTTGTCATCCGGGTGTCACTCTGTTTCCACTTTTTTGTCGGTGTTGATGAAAAAGTTCTGAATTTTATCATAATTCTCAGCTTATGGGATGTTTTCTTGAATTCATATAAAGAATCTTGATATGGGTTTTGGTCAAAATATGTAAACTTGTTTCAGTTTTTGTAATGCATTTTGGAATTCTTGAAAAAAATGGCTACTTTGGTTCCTGGGGTGTTGCTAAAGTTGCTTCAAAATATGAATACAGATGTAAAAGTTGGAGGTGAACATCGATCATGTTTATTGCAAGTAGTGAGCATTGTGCCTTCTTTAGCTGGTGGCGATTTTTTGAAAAATCACGGTTTTTATTTAAAGGTATCTGATTCTTCTCATGCTACATATGTTTCTTTACCTGATGAACATATTGATCTTATTCTAAGTGATAAGATACAATTGGGTCAATATGTTTTTGTGGAGAGGCTGAAGGCAGCCTCTCCAGTACCGGTTTTACAAGGGTGTCGGCCTATTCCAGGACGGCACCCTTGTGTTGGTACACCTAAAGATATAGTAGCTACCCACTCTTTAGGTTTTCTCAATAATAATGGTAGTGGTTCTAGTTCTGAAGGAGGGAGATTGAATGTGAGAAATAAGAATAAGGATGGTCAAATGGATAAGAAAACTACACAAGTTTTGACAAGGTCTAAATCACACATGTCGACATCTGTAATGGATTCTGTTGAAATAAAACGGTTACAATCAAAATCGTTTAATGCACGGGCAATTTCTATGCCTCGTACGAGTTATAGTTCATTGCCTAGTTCGTTTGAGAAATTTTCTAATGGCATTAAGCAGCAGTCGCATATTAGAGGATTGGATAAAACAGTGAGTAAATTTAATTTGGGGGGAAAAGCCAGTTCAAGTGTGAAGAAAGCTGGTATGCAAAGCTCAATAAAGAATTTTGCTCAGAGTATTGATTTGGGACACAAAGCACTTAGGAAGAACTGGGAGGGTAATATGAATACGAGTACCTCAAGATTGGATGTCATCAAGAAAAACTCAAAGCTTGAAGCTTCAAGTACTTCTGTGAGTTCTTTTATCAGTTCAGTTTGTCCTTGTACTGAAAGGCGGTAATTTTAACCCGTTTACTCAGAATTCAGTCAATTGGGTTTGTATTTTGTTGTCAGAAACTGATCAATATTTAAAGTTGGCTTAAAGAGAATCAATCTAATGGGTCTTCCGGGTCAAACTTATAAGTTGATCATTTTATAACAATGAAGTTCTTATAGTCTTCTTTGTATATTATTTATATCAAAAATGAAAGTGGTGAAGGGTTGACGTGACCCATATCGACCTGAACCATTTTGACTAGTTATCCAACCTGCCTATATCGCCACCTCTACATATATGTTAATTTCTTTAAATTTACCTTTTCCTTGCATACTTTTTTAGATGTGCATTGGCAAACTTAATGAGATGTTAGTTGATTGTCAATAATTAGTTTTCTTATGGAAATGTTGCCCTTAATTCTTTAAATTTAATTACTTTGATCCTCTATTATAGAAAAGTTGTAGTCATGATAACTTATATCCAAACACTATTAGACAAGTTTTCTTGTCCCTTCAATTCTCATATCCTTTTGAGTTTCATTTACAATCGACTTAATGCAAACGATATGATACAGACATCAAGAAAATGGGCAGGTGGAAGGATGCCATCTAAAGAGGGAAATAATAAAGTAACTTCATTCGTGAAGTCATCAAAAGAGGAAAACATGGTTCGAACGCCTGCAAAGGGAGTAACTAAAGTTGAAGATATAGTTAATCATGATCATTCAAGTAAGCAAAAGTTATCATCTGAGAGAAAATTATCGTCGGAGGTTTCTTTTAAAGGATTACCAGGAAACATGATGAAGGTTTCTCTTAGTAATAAGAGATTAACAGATGTAAATGGTTCTTTGTCTTCACTCCCTTTTCCTATCTCAAAGATTGGTAAGGTAAGTTTGTAATTGAAGGCCTGTCATATCAATGAAGTGTGATCCCTAATTTTACAGGCTGTTAACTTCTTTTTTATTTTAACTTATAAATGGGTTGATTTTGGGTGTTATATAAGGTCAAAGTGGTAAAAGAAAGAAAGAAAATTGTTTAAAGGGCAACGGGTCAAAAGTCGCTCAAAGGGTATTTTTAATGCATAAATGGGAAATCCCCGTTTTAAATCATTTTATTCAAAAGATCAGATTATTATTGAATTGATACATTTTCTGTAATAATAATATTTGTCACGAAAAGTTATTCGCGTGTTAGAAATTTTGTACAAAAACAAAAAGTGTTTAGCCAACCCGTTTTACACACAAGTCAGAAAGGTTATATGTTTTGACCGGTCATTTAAACTGCCTGACCCACCCATTTTCGTCAAATCTACCTTTGTGTTTCGGTTTTGTGGTCGTCTCTGGTGTTATTGAGAGACTATGTCTAGTACGATGTTTAATACCAGTGAATGATCTGATTCTACCTTTTCAATATCCCATAGTTACTTTAAATATATGCACATCCAAACGCTCCCTTAATTGATAATTTGCAGGAAGTCCTAAAGCATAGAGATTCTGCACAGATTGCTGCTGTGGAAGCATTGGAAGAGGCTTCAGCTGCTGAAAGCATACTTCAGTGTGTAAGGTATTTTTCGGCTCAAGCCCAATGTTAACTATTGTTTAAATATTATGATATATGTTCTTGTAACTTGCTTGTCTAACCTGCAGGGACTTTCATGTGTTAGTTTTCACATCATTTGTAGCTAATTTCTTTTATTTTATCGTTGACCTGTTATAGATAAAACATAACGCAAATCAATTTGAATGGGTGAAAATTTTCACCTTTCATACTAGTGTCTTGATTAAAAATGTCTCGGGACATTAAGTGTATTTATATGATCTAATATTTAGCTAATATTGGACAGCACATATTCCGAGCTATGTTCGTCTGCAAACGAAGCCACCCCACAGGCAACTGTGGAACAGTTCTTAGCACTGCAAGTTAGCTTGAATAGTGCTTATCAGATTGCTGAATCTCTATCGAAAGTTATTAGTCTTGGTTCACCATCAGATTGTGATAACCCATTAGAAGAACACTTAAAGGTGGAAACAAACCGGCACAAGCAAGCAAATCTATGGGTTCATGCTGCCGTAATAACCAACTTATCATCTTTCTTAGTGTACAGCAAAGCGTCGCCATCTTATTCCCTCCATAAGCCTACACTTGTACTCGAGGGATCTACCAAGACCACCCCAACTAAATCAAAAGTCAACTCAAATTTGAGGTCAACAGTTAATCCAAAGGCAAGAGCGCCACCTCCAAACAAATGGGAGAAAGGAGCTTGTCTTGAAGAGATAGTACAGCTGGCAAAAATGCTACAGATGGAGTCACAAGAATGGTTCATGGGGTTCATTGAAAGATTCTTGGATGCCGAGGTAAGCCCCTGCATGTCGTCTAATAAGGGTAGGATTAGGATAGCGGGTATGTTAACTCAGCTCAAGAATGTTAATGATTGGTTAGATAAGGTTGGAACTAGTAAATATGAAGGAGAAACTTTTCCTTTCTCCACAGAGAGAATCGATCATATAAAGAAGAAGATATTTGATCATCTTCTTACACATGTAGAATCCGCTGCGACTGCACTTGGTGGAAGCTCAGCATCAGTGAAAAATGAAAGCAAAGTTAAAAGGTAAATGAAGTTTTTCTATCTATAAAAGATTTGTATATACAAGCTCAAGTGTTTAAAAGATTGTTGAGTGTGTACATGAAGTGTTCATATAGCTGATTACAGGGGGAAAAAAAAACAAAATACTTAAAAGTCAGGTTTGTTAAGATTTTCGTCTTTCTTTTTTTCTTTTTTCTTTTATAACTTTTGGGATACAAATATTGGACTCATATGTAGAAGATCAAGAATTGGTTGTTCTTGTTACATGTAGCAATTTTTAATTGTCATGATTGTAATGAACTAATGATCTTAAAGATGATGATTAGTAACAAACCCCTAAAAATAAAAATAAAAATTATAATTAGTAAGACAGACTAGTCTTAAAGAAATGTATTTCTTACGGTTTTGAAGTGATTATAACTTGTTGTGTATATTGTTTCGGTAAAATTTAAAAATAGGTAATGTTAGAATGTGAATAGGCCTTTAGAAAGAAATAAGACTCACTTAAACCAGGTGTATTTTGGTGGGTCATATATGAGTCCCAAAGTAGCTCGTTGGAGCTTTTTGCTAGATTTCCAAATGAGTTTAAAATGCCGGAATCTATTGTATACATATGTAATCATAAACATACATATGTCTATATTGATAAAAAGTACAAATAACAAAATTGTCATTTTTCGATCGGGTCTTATCATGTAAAGGCTACAAAGCCCCCAAAATAATAAAAAATTATAATTAGTAAGTAAGACCAGATTTGGTATTTAAGAGATGCATTTTTTTGCGATATTGAAGTGTCTATGACTTCTTGTGTATATTGTTATGGTAAAATTTGGTCTACATACATTTTACAAGAGATGTAGACAGGAGAAGTTATTGTAAGCATTTTGATATGAAAGGAGCTACATACATTTTACAAGAGATGCATTATTAGTAAGATATTGTAAGCATTTGCATAATCCATTCATACATAATAAACATAACTTAAATGGAACAAAAATCATGTTTGTTCTTAACTAGTAGAAGATCTAATACTCGCAATCTGATCGACCCACCGGTCCTCAGGAACCCGACCAGCCCAATCCGGAACCAACCCACTAAACGAAATCCCACGCATTGCTTCCCTAACTCTATTCGCATTCTCTTGCGTCAACGGAGCTCTACGCCGGTTCTCGTCTTCTCGAAAAGCTCTCCGCACCTCTTCCTCTCTCATCCTTTCCTCCTCTTCTTCTTCATCATCATTATCACTATTCAGATCCAAAGAATTGATTCCATTCTGTACGCAACCGTTAGATAACTGATGGGGATAGTCGGATACAAGATCGTGATCGGAGTTCCGATCGGAAGAATCTTGGCCGTCGTCGTCCTCGTCTTCTTGGATTGATATTGGCTCGTAGTAATCGTCGGAGATTGTGTCTGTGTCGCTTCCATCTGCATTATCTGTCACAAAAAAGTCGTTCAATTAATGACAACTGTATTATTTATAGATATAGATATAGATGTAGAAGAGTAAATTTGAATTACCTTGCTGGGTGGTGAAATTGTTGATTTCTGAATTTGATACTGCGTTCATTTTTGGGGATTGATTTTTGATTGAAAGAAAGCAGGTCTGGTCAGAGATCTTGTTTAACTACGAGTATAATAAATAAAAGGTTAGTCAAAATGACCCATAAGTAATATGGTAAGTCGCTATAACCCCCTCAACTGTTTTTTGTTTACAAAATTGAAATCGATAACATGTTCATACGCCCGGTTTTATATTTTAGGTTTGAGCTCGTGTGATAAATCTTTAGTTTTAAGTTTTTACAATTAATTGTTATACAACAGCACATATCTATGTATTTAACAAATTCTATCTCTGACAATAGTTTAGCATGGTTTCCTATTTTTGTTTTACACTTTTTGTATATTGAACACCATTATTTATTGGGATCAAGTTAACAATAAGAATAATAATTGGCTTATCATCGATGACAAAAAAGAAGAGGATAAGATTACACAATCTTGATTTGTTGAACTAATGCAAAACTTCTAACCAAAATTTTTTAGGCTAATTCTGACATTAATATCGATTTAAATAGGTCAAGTACTTGACCAAAAAATGAAAATATATGTAAATTAGATTTGGGTCTCATGTATATATGTATGTGTGTGATGAGGTAAAAGTTAATCACATTCAAGAATTTTGGATGGCTTTATGTATAGATGTCAGGATGGCATAGGGAGAGTGATTACTAGGGATGTGCACGGTTTGGTCTAAACCGGCTAAACCGTTTAAACCGAATAAATTGGATGGATTGGTTGGTTTAAAATTAAAAAATTAAACCGTCAATTTGCCTGTTTAATAAACCGTTCTTATGGTTTGGTTCGTGATTTTAGACTGTTATCAAACCGGATTAACCAATCTGGACCATTAAATTATATCAATGGTATGTTTATTATATATAGATAAATATATATATGTATATGTACATGTATATATTAATATTCAATATTATAAATTATAAATAACAAACTATTAGCTGGTATAAAGTTGAACATATTCAATATTTAGATTTAAAATTTTTAAAGATACGATCCCTCAATCACCAAGCTAATTAATATTTATTTTTTTCAAAAAGCTTTGTGATTCATTTGAAGTATGGGTGAAACTTTTGCAATTTGGTATCACTAAAAGCTTTTATATATGAACGTCAAAAGTATGATAACCGTTTAACCGGACCAAACCAAACCGGTTAATTGGTTTTGGTTGGTTTGGTTTGACATAATAATTTGGATGGATTGGTTTGAAAAAATGTTAAACTGTTTACATTGGTTTGGTTGAGATTTTTAGCAAAAACCGGCCAAACCGGACCACGTACATCCCTAGTGATTATACACCAAACCGAGATTAGGTTTAAAAAGGGGGTTGATAGGTGTTTTTGGTTTATTTGTTGACGATTCCTCGAAAGTAGAATTGATCTCTTTACGTCAATCAATTATTATTTGATTGCTAGCCGATTAAAATCAAGCTATTATGCTTCTAGATATGATTCGTTGTATTTAATGTATGCTTTCGTTTATTTGAGACTGTTTTTGTGAATGATCCTGAATGTCGTCTAGGTCTTTTAATCCTCCTTTTATAGGAGAATTTATCTTGGAGAGAAAGTTAAGCCTCTTTAGGGTTTGTATAAGTTTTAGGCCATGAATATTATTTCCTTAGTTATTGGTTGCAAGTGATAAGATCAAATCCCGAAATTATAAGGGAACAATTATTATCCTTTTTACCTTACTGCGGAAGTCTTCGTTACGGACAACCTTTCGTGTCGCAGGCCCTAATGAGAGGCCCTGCGTACCGATAGAGGGGTATGTCATCAGAAAGACATGATGTTCAGCCTAAATTTACCATTTGAAAAGAAATTAAACGAAATAATACAATCAATTTGAAACCAATGTTTTAAAGACCGGTATATACCGATCGGTATCACCAATATTACTGGTATTTGAGGATACTCCGGTATTTTAATCCTGATTTTTATCCGGTATTTTCACTATTTCATACCGGCCGGTATTTCCGGTATTACCATTCTGGCATTTCCGGTATTTTCTTTTTTCTTTTTGAAATTTTTTGAAATATTTTTTTATGATACTTTAGTGTTAGTTTTTGTTATTTGTGAACTTTAAACCTTATATTTTGTTATAAAATAACTATTTGGTATTATTTTTAAGTGAATTATAACTATTTTTTTGACTATTTTCGTTAAATTGTAACAAATTTTGTAGAATAATAACAGAATAAACTAAAATAGTCGTACCAGCTGGTATATCCAGTAATTCCGATAATACCGGTAATACCGCAAATTTTTTCCACACTGGTATGATTAAAATACCGGTTTTTAAAACATTGTTTAAAACCACACGGAAATAACACCCTAGCTATTTGGGTCACATGATTTTGATAATTCAATTCGTGTATAACATGGTATACAATTCGGTCGACTGAATTGCATACTCGAAAACCGAATAAAAAATAACACGCACACCTGAACACGTGAGGACGTGTCGGGTTATATAAGTTTTAATTTGAGCTGAGGAAGCGAACTTATAAAACATCGCAACTTGAGGGACTGTATCTGTCAAAACAAAGATAAATACAAGGATACTTTATGTTATAGTTATGGTGTCGTAAAAATTAAAAGTTGGAGACTTTTGCAAACAGGAGAAGGCGGCGAATATGTCCGGCGAAGAGATAGATGATGAAGAAGAAGAAGAGGTGATGGGGGGAATAGGAAGTTACAAAGGGAAAGTAAGAATGGTGAAAGGAGATGCATCAGACGAGATGATGCTTCTTTGGGGACTCCAACAGCCCACTTTCTCCAAACCAAATGCTTTTGTTTCACAATCTTCACTCATCCTTAAGCTTGATGCTTGTGGCCGTTCTCTCTCCATTTCCCAGTCCCCTTCTTCCTTGGTATATTTCACACTCACACACACAATTTTGTTACCTTTATATATTATTATGTGTGCGCATATACACAAGCTTGATTTAATGACTTAGATGTTTTAAGTACTTATTAATTATGATGCATCTTTCTCTTCTTGCAATTGGGTACTGAAAGTCGTTCCCTTTTTATACATATCTCTTCATTAACCACTTATATAGTTCAGTTTGGCCTATGTGGTTATGTACTTGAGGCTATATTTAAGGTTTTGAGGAGTGTTTGATTAGCTTATATTACGGGGATTTTCGGCTTATTGAATTTTTTAAAAAGCTAATAACCTCATGTTTTCTGGCTTAGAGTCTTACAAACTTGAGCTTATTAATTATTTTAGCCCATAAACTTATAAGTCAGAGAATATGAGTTTAATAAGCCACTAATCCAGGAAATAAGTTAGTCCAACTTTGCCCTTTAGTTCATAAACTTTGCTTATATAATTAGGAGTTATTCATATTGGTGCTTTTTTTTTTCTTGTTAAGTTAACACCTCATGTTCATATATAGTTGATAGCGGTTTCAGTTAACTTTGGACTTCACCTTTTCGTGTAAATTCGTTTACATTCCTTGGATTGTTACTTCATTACATCAAGTATGAAATTCAATCTAGTTAGTTAACTCTAAATCCATAGGTAGATGTACCATTTTATCCTAGAAAATTGATTTACTTTCCTACTAATGTAAAATATATGTGTTTGACGTATGAGATTTAAATAAGGGAAAGGTACTAATAACTTGATGGGTCAAGTTAGAGTAATTTTGACCCTTGATTTGAAATCTAGGGTTAAGATTAAATAATCATCTTTTAATCTCAACCCTTGATTTTAAATCAAGGGTCAAGATTTACCCAACTTGACTGGTCAAGTTGGATAACTTGAGGGAATCCCTTAGTGCTTTTAGTTTTTTAAGTTTCACTGGCAGTTACACTGTAGGGCGTTCCTGGAGTAACAGGATCCGTCATGTGGGACAGCGGAATTGTATTGGGGAAGTTTTTGGAGAATGCTGTGGAAACAGGACTACTTGTTCTTCAAGGCAAGAAGGTTGTTGAATTAGGTGCAGGCTGTGGTTTGGTCGGGTAATAATCTTTTTGACTTAAATTGGGTCCCTTTCCAAAAAGAAAAATTTTCTTATATAGTGTTTTCAGTTGTATTGCAGCTCTTTTAGGTTCTCAAGTTATTATTACAGATATGCCAGATAGATTGAGGCTTCTAAGAAAGAACGTGGAAGATAATTTGTATGGTGGCATACGGGGTAGTGCAACGGTTAATGAGCTCACTTGGGGAGATCGTCCTGACCCAGAATTGGTCCAACCTTTACCTGATCTTGGTAAAAAAAATTACCTTCCCCAACTCATGTTTCTTACATCTTACATTCTTAATAGTGACCAAGATTTATTAGTTGGTGTCAATGATGTGTGTTTTAGTTTAGATGCCACTAGAATGCTGAGATGTTTGTGTTATGTAGTTATATGTATTGTATAAAAAACAATCCTTATAAAGATAACTTATAATTGAAGGCTAGCTAAAGTTTCCAGGATTCATGAATTTAGTATCGTGATTCTAGCTCTATGCACAAATGTCTGCAGACCCGTGTTTGCCACTCTATCTATGCTTGATGTTTTCCCTTGCACAATGTAGAGTAGAATTGGTGTCTTCGACCCATTTACTTATAAATGTGTCAATTCATGATATGTTTTACCCAATTACTATGTGCCAAGGGTATCCAACTTGTACCGTTTTGTTATTGAATGTGCATAGTTACTCTTATTACTTGTAAAACCAGTGATGTGTCTGCATTTTTTATGATGTGGCAGATTTACTTGATCCTTTCTAAATGGGTGTTAAAGTTGTAGCTAAAATATTAAGCTCTAAAGTTTATATGCATAATGCATACAACAGTATCCTAATCCATTTGTTCAAAAAAGCGGGACTAATATTGTTATGATATACATTCTCAGTTAAGTGTCATTGTGTTTTTGAGTGTGTTTTTTTAGCAACCAAGTTCTCTGATTGCTTGATATATAATTAATGCAGTGATTGGATCAGATGTAATCTATAGCGAAGAAGCAGTGACAGATTTGCTAGACACTCTAGTAGAACTCAGTGGGCCCAAAACAACCATTATTCTAGCTGGAGAACTTCGAAACGGTAATAATTTATTGTTTAAGTTTGCACATAGAGATGTCAGATTTTAAGCTCGTTGGTTGTTTGGCAGATGCCATTCTTGAATACTTCCTGGAAACAGCAATGGAGGGATTCATCATTGGTCGAATCAACCAAACAGGCTGGCATCCAGAATATCGTAGTCCACGTGTTGCTATGTATGTGCTGGTTAAAAAGTCAATACCACAGTGATTTGGATGCTGGATTTATTATTTGTAGCCTTTTCCCCTGTTTCGGTGCATAAATAAGCTTCAGAACCCCTTATTTGGTAAATCATACAGGTTGAAGTATATTTGTTTTAAAAGGTTTGAGAAACCACATGTTATGCAATAATGTTTATTATTGTTTGTGGGGTATGATGAGAAGGTACGGAGTATTAAGCAACAAACTTTTGCTTTTTTGCAATAAAAAGTTAAAAACTGAAGTTGAAAACAAGGAACATGTAATCATTCATTCAGACTTTTGTGAAAGGTCCAACAATAAGTATAGTTGCTAATACAATCTTACAAAAAGTTAGACCTAATATCTATTTGCTGGACAGGAAATAAAATGGGTATACATAAAATTATTTAAAAATTATCCTTGGCTTGTCGTATCACGCCCAATGCCTCGGCATCACTTGCATTGGCTGGAATGTTCAATACACGGCGGATTTCTTGACTAGACGTGCGCAAAAAAGGATTGCATAACTTCTCCTTCTTTAAGGTGGTTGGAATCTGAAGCACGAAATTAATGGTCAGAGGTGCTAATTAATCACATCAACGGCAAAATAGAGAACCTATCAATATTCATGCAAAAAAGAATGTAGAGATGGCAAGATGGGTAGACAGGTTAACGGTTCAAAACAGTTTTGGTGGATGCGATCCAGGTTGAACTGCGAACACTTGTTCCATTAAAGAAACTATATTATTATGAATAACAAATATCTAACCTGCACAACTCACTTGACCCATTCCTCGTCTTTCTAAATTTCTCAATTAGATCTATTTAAAGTAAAACAAAACTGAAACGAAGTATCATAAGTAGATGGGTTAGAAAGGCCACCTCATGATATAACTAGTGTCTTGCTGGAAAAGTTCCTTCACAGTGATATCAATGTTCGCTAAACTATGTAAATTGAGCCATAGGTTGTAACAGGTAGAAGGTTAATCATTTCACTAATAAGATGCATTGTAATTTCTGCAGTAGATTTATGATTTATAATTCACTTCTGTGCTGCTGTGCATTGTTTTCCTATTTTCATTTTCCAGTTCCATTTGTTTATAATCATATGCCTTACCTTTATATTCCCTTCCTGACTTCCTAGTGAGTTACTATGAAAGTCTTAGCACAGGAATTTCCGACGGTTGACTAGTAACATATGTTAAAAAAGCAGCAGACAGCAGAACAAAAAATTTAACCATACTTAAGATATCTTTCAATTAAGTTTCACAAGTCTTGGTCTTACTTACGAATGGGTTAAATTGAGTTATGTTTCATCTCTAACAGGCCAAACTGGTAAGATCAAAATAATTAGCTTAAAATTAAAAGGGTCAATAAGTTAGTTCAGATGGTTAAAAAGTCATCGAGAGTGTATTTTATATGCATGATACATCATAAATTGTATGTTGAAGTAATTAGATTATTATCGAAATAATGTATATATCTTGTAGTCGTACTTGACACATTATATTTTTATTAAACAAAAGTGTAGATGAAGTATTTCGATCAAATCTACCAGTTTCCAGTTTCAACCAGCACAAAAAATCATGTTTAGAACAGAGACCAGTTTCACCTGTTACCTAGCTTGCCCATTTTTCTACATTCCAGCCAACACATGGTAGTCTCACCCAAAATAAATAAAATTACCGTGGGTAATTGCTTTTTCCGCAGATTGGCTATATTGGCTGCATATGATTGTAGTTCTTGATTCCCAGGCTCAACAGACAGTGCAAACCTCGAATTACTCTGTTAATAATATGCCCAAAATAAACATTTAAGCTTTTGACAGTAGACCACATGGTGAGGAAATGAGGAATGGTGCACGGGGAGAAAAAAGACGACTGACCAATGTATATTCATGACCACAGTATATATTTGTGGCTTCTGGCAACATTAATAACTTCTCAAGGGATGCATGCATCTGAATTAAAAAAAAAAAAGTAAACTCTCAGCAATTCTCTTCCCCAAAGAACAAACAAAAATTTAAACTAAATAACCCGTCACATTTGAGCAAAAACTAAAGTGACATCAACTTCTATATAAATAAGAGCAATACTATATCTTCCTACATTTTAAGCCTACATGCTCCTACACACAGCTTTGGGGTATGGGGATATAAGAAAAAAACAAATAATACCAGTGCAACTACAACTTTAACTAGAGGCCCATTAATTTCAAACAAGGGCCTCTACAATTCTACAAAATGCTTTATAATTACAGATGGAGCAGCAGTGAAGTATGAGTTTACTTGCACTAAGAAAATCATTCAAATTTCATTTAAGCATAAAGATACCAGAGCTAAAACCTTGGCTATATTAATTGAAATATGGCAATAAACAAGTGACAGTGTAAAAGATTATTATGGCAACAGTAATAAATGTACAAAAGCTTCAAAATCCGCAACCAATCAATTAAAGGTTCAAATCACCTGTTCAGGAGTTCCTTCAAATAATTTGCCACATGATAAACTGAATAAAGTGTCTCCAGTGAAAATAGCACCAGAGGCCGGAAAATAAAAGCTAATATGGCCTGCAGGCACAGAAACAAAACTTTAACAATGTATAACCTATGTTATCCTTTTTTCCTTTTTAGGAAATAACTCCATATCTTCCAATAATCCCAAGTCTAACCATTTACAGATCTGTTGGTATAATTACCACCATATGCAATATAGATTTGGTTTAATAATTCACCAATCAACGGCCCAGATTGATGTAGAAAAAGCATCAAAAACCTTGAACGATTCTCTGTAACAATACTTCAGAAAACCACATGCGGCAATGCCATAGTGGTAATTTTCTCATTATCATGACAAGTCCAAATTGATGGTTTTGTACTAATTCTAACAAGAAAAGTAAGGAAATTTGAAGTTGTATTCGGTAATTAGAGATTTGCAGAGATCAGAGTCACAATAGAGTACAAAAACTTTGACTTCTTATAAGAAGTGAGTAAAAGTTTTAAAAAAGGAACCACATGAATGCAGATTTTCAAAAATGAGTTGTTTAGATTCAAAAGAATATGGTATGTTATAAATCTCTGAATACATGGTGTAGTTTAGATGAACCCATACAGATGATCAAAGTTGATATATTACTATGTCGCTATATTCTAATTTTAAAGGATCCCATATCTAAATATATAACTAGCAACAGAGTATGGATGATGCAAAACCTTTGGTATGGCCAGGGGTTTCTATGACATGCACCTCATGCCCAGCAAACATCCAAGTGTCCCCTTCCTTTAAGCTTATATCGATGCCAGGAATCCTATCCCTGTCTATATTTGACCCGATTACCTGCAAGATGAGAACCATAATATAAGTTTAAGTATAAGATAACAATACGAGTTAGCAAATTCTTGCATTACAGACAGCTTAGAACTTTGGAAATTTCTGTGCAATGGACTGTAAATTCTTAATTTGGAATTTGACGTCAGAGTATTTTCAACAAGAAACATAAGCCAAATCCTGTGATAAGAAACTACAGCTAGTGAAACTGAGCAATGATTCTAACAAGAAAAATAGTTCGTTACAACAAACTATACAATTCATAAAAGCAAAAACATTGGTTTTAAAAAAAAGATACACAGCAACATGCTAAAGAAGCACTATACCATTATATCATGGTCACCTCAAACCTCATATTATATTTTATGTTTTTTCTTTATTAAGAAGATATGAGTTTGGGAGTTCAAATATACAATCATAGGTGGCAAACTGAACCACCAAAAGAAAAGATATGTAATATCACATTATCACTATGACCTACAAGACTCGAATGCACATCTAGAAATTTTACAAATTCTATGAGAAGGAAAAAACACGATATCCTAAACATTAAAATTGCACCAAGAGTCATTAATCATAATAATCTCACCTTTGCACCGTACCTTGCTTTCAGCTCCGCGTTCCCACCAGTGTGATCATAATGATGGTGGGTGTTTAAAATGTAGTTCAGATTCCGATTGTTCCTGCTCAAGGCATCTATTATTGGTAGAGATTCAGAAGGATCAACCACTCCAACAGTCCCAGTATCTAAATCATGCAAAAGATATGCATAATTGTCCTTGAGACAAGGCACCTAACATAACCAAACAAAAAATGAATATGATACATAGTGGACAAAATTTTGAAGCTTTTTTACCGCGTTTGCGTTTTTTAAGTTAATAACGAACATAGTCAATAAAAACTCACCAATTCGATTTGCAATGATGAAGACAAATTGGAAATGCTACACAAATGAGAAACACCAAGAGATCGACTGACTCCTCGCACGGTTTTAAATGGAAACGAAAACAACTGCACAAACCCACACATAAGGTTCTTACGTAGACACAGTTGCCTAATACCTGGCCATACACAGACCATCCTTCTCGCCTGCCACAATAGAAAACAATTAAAAAAAAAAAAACTTCAAACCTCTCCATTACAAATTTGCAATACAAACCATTTTAACAAAACACAATGTGCACGTGAATTCATCAAAATCTTTAATATCTATTTTCTATCTATCCATCCCCTATATCACATTATAATCACCAATGTAACGGTTCTTTGGCATTCCAGTTTTTAAAATAGTCTTGACAAATACTCTCCAGTAAGCAATAATATTGTTTACCTAACTTAGGAGAAAAATAAGTCACCTGTAAATGAATATTTTCTTAGTTAGTTGGCTCGGCTTTATTCAAGTTTTGACAAATACTTCCTGATCTTTCCGTATTCACACCTATATCGTCCCGCTTCCTTTCATTTCATATTTTTCCCCTCATAAATTACTAAACTTTCAACGTGATCGTCAAACCCTGAATCCTAAATCCTAACGCATTCAAAATTTCCAAATTCTTAATAATCAAAAGAAATATAAATCTTCAACATTTATATAAACTAAATTAGCATGACCTAATCCACATTAAATCACAGTAAATATTACAACAAAAAATCCATAAAGATATTTACACCAGTGATAAATTCAATTAAAACTATTGATGGACAATATATCTAACAGTCACGGTGCATATGATCGTGAAATATAATTTAAGTAAATTAATAAATTTAAAAAAAAACAATTAAATAAAAAAGAGAGGAAATATGGGGGGAAATACCTGAGAAGAAGAAGGGAGTGCAGACATGGCAGAAGGTAGGAGTGATTTACAAAGGGTTTGCATAATTTATATATATTTAATTATGAGTATTTGATATTTATATTATTTAATTTATTATTTTGGGAGAGTGAAATTTGCTTTTTGTAAATGAAAAGCACTCACTACCGGCCCTCTGATGATGAATGATGATGAGAGAGAAATAATATTATCATCATTTTTATGTTGTTCAACGGGGGGTATGGGTTACACCAACCAGTAAATTTTACATACATACATAAATAGTGTATATACATACATTGTATTGTATGTATCTTTCCACCGACCAACGTACCTTCGCACGCGTTTTCTTTTCTCATTCTCCTTTTTTCATTACCACTTTTTTTTTTCTCTTTTCATTTTTCCTTGACTAGTAGTACAGTAGTACATAACTATGTGATCTGTGAATAAAAATATATTTTTTTTAACATACATTTTAGTTTTGTCTTTCTAAAGGGAAAAAAGTATGTCACATTCAATTATTTAATCTCGTCCTCCCCAACAAAAAAATAAAATAAAATGTATTCCACCAATCAATCATTTTTTATATTTTTCTTTCTCTTTTTTTATTCATCGGTCTATGCCACAAAACATACATGTTTGTATACTGTTTATAACTCTAACATTTCTTTAAAATAAAATTTATAACTCAACACATAATACTATCCAACGTGATGTCGACCGACCCAATACACCGAAAGCTCAGCTTATCAACCTTAATACACCGACAGAAATATGTTTGCTCTTATATTGTTTTTTTTTATCTCATCAACAACGTATCATGTTTACGCAAGTTATGTATCGTATTCATCATCTTAAACTACCATAGACACTCATTCTTTAATTAATCTATTATTTGTGAGTCGAAGACGAAGATAACAAAGATGATGAAATGCTCTTCGATCCATGTCAATCATATCGGCTCTACAATGAAGATGTCTATAGTTGCTTGTAAACGCCATGTATTTAGAGCCGGATACATACTACTTGCCCCAACTTTAGTAAACACTTGTTCCAATTTTTAATCTTGCACTTCAGGATCTTTTAATCTAAATTCAATTAAACGTTTGACATCTTAAAATACAAAGTAGTCCCCCAAGCGTTTTCCTTATTATTGTTTTGAGGGGAAAAAATAAAAATATATATATAACAATTCATAAAATATAAAACTTGCCATACACCATATTAGTAGGGTTCCCGGCTATTTGATTTTTTTAAACCCTCACCGACCTACATCTCTGTATCCGTAAACACTATGCAAGATGGGATGGTGTTGTTTCCCTTCTCTTTCGATTATATCTCGACCGTATTATCTGTATGGAATCATACATCAGCAAATGAGTATGTTGTTCCAAGATCAATACCAATGGCTGTTATGTAGACTTTCTGAGGCATTTTTGAACCAGAAACACCAATCGATTAGATAATTAAGGCAACGAGGTAAATTATATTTGAACCAGATAAACTAAACGATGGGACAATTAAGGCAATGAGATAAACCGATTGTGTGTGAATATATATTACATTAAAACGAAGTTTGTAGCGGTGGTTGTGGATAAGAAAGTTGAGAAACGCTGAAAGGTTGTTGACAGTTACTGTTTCTGGCGAGAGTTGTTTTTCCAGCAAGGATTTGATCGAGATTGTGTTGAGTTAGGATTTGTGCGGACGTCAATTTTGAGCAGTTTGGTGTTGGTTTCAAGTTGAAACTCGAAGAAACAACAAAGTTATAGTGAATTTAATTTTTTCGGCGAGTCTCAATCGGTTTAACTTTTGCTGGCGGCTGATTTTTGAGTATTTTGGTGCGAATTTCGTGGTCTAATTCGAAGAAACGGAGGTTTAATCGGATTTTTCAGTTTTCCGACGAGTATTTATAGTTTCCGGCAAGTTTGAAAAAAAGTAATATGTTTTTTTTAATTGTATGCATAAACTAATCCCAAAAAGTTATCGTGTGCATGTCACGTAAGCAGTCAACGTGAAAGTGGTGACCAACTAACTTTTGACCCCGTCACTTTTGCATGCTATAGGACTATTGAACAAGTTTTCTAAATACAATAAAGCTGACTTAAAACTCATGTACCCAATAACTTTTGAGCATTAGTTGACTGCATTCCGGGGCACTTATCCCAAAATTATACTACACATCATCCTAACTCATTTTAAAAATTTGTAGGTGGTGTATCGGATGCTAACTGCTAACTACTAACTACTAAATCGATGATATATATATATATATAACTCCAACACGTTTGAATCGAAATTAACTTTAAAAAAAACTATAATATTTGTGATAAAATTAAAAGATAAAATTAGAAAAGGAATTAGTACAATCCATTTGCAAATGAAGCTAGTTCAACTGGCAGATGCATCATTGGTTTTTCCCACAGGTCTTGGGTTCGACTCTCATGAGTGACAAGTTTGTAGGTTTTTCCCCTGAATCACTTGTAACGACTTATGGTCTTTATTTCATAGTCTAGAGTACGTGAAGGATTTCACGATTATACGGTGAGGTGTTTCTGATATCGAATACCTAAAAATAAAGTACAATCCATTTTGATAACTTTAATAGTTTTTCTCGCAAAATCTTTTAAAAACATAAATCATATTCCCACATAAGGGTCCAAAATTTATAGCACTTGTTTGGGCGCCAAATCCTTTCTGCACGCCCACCTAACCTCCAAAATTCCCCCTCTTCTTTTGACAAAAACCTAGATAATTAAATAAAAACAAAAATTAAATCGATTCGCCTTTCCCAACTATCCAAAAAAAATAAAAACATCAAATTGCAAACCTAACCAACTTTCTCTCTCTAACTTCTTCTTCTTTGATCTAGAGAGAGAAAGTGTAGAGAGAGGGAAATGGCGACGGTTAATGACGACCAATCGAAGACGTGCGTCGTCATCGGCGGCAGAAGCTTCGTCGGAAAATGCCTTGTTAGTAGGTTACTGAAGCTCGGTAATTGGATCGTCCGAGTTGCCGATTCAACTCACTCCGATCACAACAACCGCGATTCAGACGCTCTCTCTACTGGCCGTGTTTTCTATTTCGATGTTGACTTGCGTAACAAAAATTCGATCATTAATGGTAACTTTTAGTTACTACTCTGTATATATGTGTATACATATGTGTATATGTATATGTAACTAGTTACATTTAACCGTGCGTAATTGTTACTTTAGAAAATATATGTATATGTAACTTACTACAGAAATTGTGTCTGGTTGTTAACCGTATTACTTTTCAGTTTATAATTTGCATGTGTATATGACTATATGTAATTATTTGAGTTAGTTACATTTAGCTTATTTTAAGAAATTATATGTGTATGTATGTACTCCGTAACTTATTACGCGCAATAGTGATTAGTTGTTACGGTTAGGTTTTACGGTTAGGTGGAAATTTGCTACTTCGTTGCATTCAACGGATACACACACTAGCCTGTCTTGTGCAATGCAGCACAACGGATAGCTGTAGGTTCTCACCACTATATGCAGTAGCTTATATACCTATGAACTTGAAAAAAATGTTATGGTCGTGGAAGGGCTGTACAAGGATAGTGAAAGGAACATTGGTTAGCAATGGAAGTTATAATGTGATCTGATATTGAGGGGACTTTTAATGTTCGTAAAAGCATTAGTAGGTACTTTTATTTAGAGTTTCACAGTTGGTTCAAAGCTTGCCCCATTTGTTCTATCTCATTTCATAAACTAATGTGATTTGACAGGAATAAGTAGTAATGTGACTATGCTATTATTCTGTGAGTGAGTTTTGATCTCATAAACAACTGAAAACAAGCATTGTACTACTACTTCTACTAATGTGAGTGGTCACAACTCACAAGTTGTAGCAAGTTATTGGTAAATTGCAAGGGAAAAAAGGCATGCAAATGTGTTCTATCTTAACTATTGCAATGCCAAAGACTAGGTTGCCGTCATGAATATAAAGACTTTCTTTGATAATAAAATATTTAGCAGTTTGTATTGGATGGGATGAAGACTAGCTATTGGACTATGCATCGACATCATAAAGTGCATTGGATTTATGTTTCTATTGTATATGTCGAAATATAAATTTACTTTGAACTTATTTGCCATTAATCAGGCTGAGACTAAACGAATCCATCAACTTCTTTCCTCTTTTTGCAGCCATTGAAGGTTCTTCAGTTGTGTTCTATGTAGATGATGATGATGCCTGGAATTATGATTTTTTTTCTGGGTACACAATAATTGTACAAGGTCAATCTTATAATCCCATACTTAAGTCTGAGATGGCGAGACATTATGCTTTTGTCAAAGCTCTCATATCTTATCCTTTGTATTTTATATAGGTGTGAAACATGTCATCAGTGCATGTAGAGAATGCAAAGTTAGACGGCTAGTATATAACAGTACTTCTGACGTAGTGGTGGAAAGTTCACAGGATATACATAATGGAAATGAGACATTACTATATGCTACAAAAGTATGTATCCGGATCATTGCTTCTCACTTTTGAGATATTACATGATTTCCCTGCTCTACATCAAGTGTTTGCTCTATATTTAACAATTTAGAAAGGGTTCATAGTTTAACTTTGCTTCCTACTTTTCAAAAATAAAAGTTCAAGTTTGTTCCTATGTTAATATTCCATGATTCTTTTTACTTAAAGCAACATGATGATATGGTTTTCGTTTTCTTTCCATTTACTACGTTTAAGCTTTAAACTATTTGACCACATTTTGTGAATCGGGCTTATGCTTATTTATACTCTTAGATAGATAAATTTTGGAATAAAGAATGAAGATTGTTTTTTTGCATTGATGTTGCATAGAGGCATGATTTGAAACCTAATTAAAAATTTACTAGTTTTCTGTTGTACTTATGGTCAGACATGGCGCTTAAGCATAGCTTCTTACATGAGTACATGATAATTGTTCACATGTTACAGTTTAAGAACATATATAGTGAACTCAAGGCTCAAGCAGAGGCTCTTGTTCTGCATGCCAATGACATCGATGGCCTTCTTACCTGTGCTCTCCGCCCTTGCAACATTTTTGGACCCGGAGACAAGCAGCTTTTGCCATCTCTTGTCGATGTTGCAAAATCTAGCTGGGCTAAGGTATGGAAACCATTTTGGTACTTAATTATTTTATGTACTTTTTTCATTTCTTTATGCCTATGAATTAGTCAAATCTGAAGCTTTTGATGCAATAGTTGAAGCCTCACAGGGTTATATTTAGGTTTGTTGTAGTTTTGTTGTTTTTGTTAAAAATACCAATTGATACAAAGTTAGGAGAATATGACTGGACTAAGTGTTAGAAGATCATCATCTACCATTCCTAAATGGCTTTGATAGACCAGTTAAAATTAATTGTTGCATTGTTTAGAAATGAAGTCTGGGTTAGTTGCTAAGTCACTCGCGTGCAGTTCTTTTCTTTTCTTGGAAAAGAGGGTTACCTATGTCTTTGATTTGCTTAAAGAAGAGTTGCCTCTCAATATTAGAACATGACTTAATGAATGCTTGGAGCATCAGGTATATCCATAATCCACTTAAACAATCAAATGTTAAACTTGAATTTGTTGTTCATTTGCAACCACATACCAGCCTTAGTTTATATTGTTCATTTTGTTAATTTGGTTTACTTGTGAGATATACCTGTGGCCCTTCATATCTGTTGTCTATATAGCACATAGAGCTATTTATACATCCAATATTAGCATTCAACTCTGTTCCATGTTATTTACTTGCAACATTGACATATTATGCATATTTTATATTGCTTTGGAGGGTTAGTAAATGAAGTACAGTATTGACCTAAGATGGTAGTTGCTTACTCCACTCTCAAGCCTATCGGTTATCTGACATTATGCTGATATCATGATGTTGGTGACCGTGTTTTGAATTTGTTCTTGTCAATTTTTTTTTCTAAGCTAAGTGTATATGGATATGCTTATAATAAGTAATAAAGTCTCTCATTCCAGTTTATTATAGGAAGTGATGGAAGCATGTGTGACTACACATACGTGGAAAATGTTGCTCATGGTCTTATATGTGCAGAAGCTGCTTTGGGCTCTCGTATGGTTATTGTATCTGGAAAGGTAACATTTAGTAACTAGTTCCTACTATCACAAGTACTTACTTCACCCTTTCATTGAGATTAGCAATTAAAATCCAATGTAGGTATTCTTCATCACTAATCTCGAGCCAGTGAGTTCCTGGGAGTTTTCCCTGCGCATGCTAGAGGGGCTAGGTTATTACAGGTAATGGATTTATTTTTTCTTTATTAAAGAAGATTGAATGACGCAGGACTTACTTTTTTTAGATGTCATACCTAATATTGTTGTCATTTTAGTATAACTCACTATGTTGTACCCGGTAGAAAAGCAAAATAAACCCATCTTTCAATTTCATGCATTAGAGCGCTATGTGATGTGTACATTATTATAAAACTTCTTTTGTTTTTCTGTTTTCAAGCTATCTTTTTGTGAGCTGATACAAGTTTTGCTATTCAAGGAAGTCTTTAGGAACTATTGATGCTCCTTTTTTTGGGTACAAGGCTTTACACCTGATAAATATATCACTCCAAAAACAGTTCAGGATATAGGATGTGGGTATTTCCCACATCTCAACCCGTTACATAGGCAATAAAGCAAAATATAACAGACACAACTAATGTAACACTTACACTACCTCGAAAAAAGAAGACAACCATTTTAATGCTCTTTTTGATACTTAAAGGCAAAATTATTGCTTCTCTTCGTAATTCTAGAAATGCTACTGTCAAACGTATTTGGGATTATTAATTATGTGTTAGGTTATGAAAGTAAGTCTAAGGTCTTAGAACAACTTTGTTGTTAAGATGTTCTCAAGTTCATGCTGGCTGCAACCTGGAGTCTTTTATACTTTCAGAGTACGAACTTATATCGAGGGTTATCCTCAATGATATGTTAACTCTTTTATGCCTTTTGTATTTTGATTTGCTTTTCCTTGCCTTTTGATTTTGTTTTTGGTCGATGTCATGTGTACTGGATATTTATGAACACTTGAATTTGTACATTTTTCGCCCATGATTGATCTATTTAAAGAATTGCAGGTCAACGGTCAAACTCCCTGCTGTGGTTGTCAGGCTGATTGTAAACCTCATTAAATGGATGTATTCAAAGACAAATGCCAGGAACATTAGTAGTTCTGTTTCGGTGCATAATATTGTCCAGTTAATGTCGCACACTACAACCTTTGATTGCTCTGCAGCACAGCAGCAGATTGACTACTCGCCTGCTGTCTCACTGGAGGTAAGTTTTTCTCTGATTCGTGTGATATATTGGGCGCCTTCTCCTAATACAGAATTCACAGTTCAAAATAGAAAGTGAATCTGTTGAATTTTATGATGCTTCAAGATATTTTTTTTAATACATTGCAATTGATTGTTAATGTACAGGAAGGTGCTGTAGCAACCATTGAATCGTTTACTCATTTAGCAAAGGACTCGTCTTCTACAGTTCTTGGAGAACTTTATGAACAATCAAAAATGGAGCAGCTGCTAGGTGGTGGGGAAGGTAGAAAACATTTTTTGCGCCGGTATCTAATAGTATGGATTTTTAGCTATTTTGCCTGTCAAACTGTGTATAGGAAATCTATGCCAACCATTTGCAAGTTGAATGTGACAAGATTGAAATCAGATTAAAGTTTTTTTTAGGACACCAAACAATATACAAGAAACAGATCCTGCACAAGATTGATATATTTGTTTTGAGTTCTATACTTAAGTGTGAAAACCCTATATAATAGTTTCTTTGCGTAGGTGTTATCTTAAAGTTTCTATCATGGTACCAAAAAATGTCTTTGGTAATTATTTTGAAATTTGATTATAATGCTTTCTATCTGAACATCTCTTCAAAGGAAGTTAATAATTTCCTAAAGATCATTTTCTTCTTACGTGCGCTATTTTTGGGTCTGAATAATATATGTAAATAATTAATTGTGTTTTAGAAAAGTATTGAAGGGTGTGCAAGATTTACAATCTGGTTAGAATACTGGTTTTTAATCTTTAAATGGGGAGGTGTATGCAACAAGGACAGTTGAGCTTTAATACAACTCTATGGTCTATGCAGCGTGGTACTAACTCTCTATTTTTTGTTGCTTAGTTTTATTTCCAAAATTATAAGGATTTTGTTACTGATATTGTTTTCTTAACCGAACCTCATATGTTAACCTTGTAACCAATATCTTCATCATCTGTATATTTTTTATGCTTGATAGTAACTTCTTGTAACTCACATATCCATATTATTAGTTCTTGTATGCTGAGGCGGAACCAGGATTCCACGTTGAGGGGGGCTTAACCGTATTTTTTCCCCGATCATTGTATATAATATAATGTAAAAGACATAACCATTTAATAAAATGTTAGTTAAATAGAATTTTATGATGATGGTTTACTTTTATGGACCAAATGTAAAGGTTTTACTTGCACTGTAATAGCTAGAAATTAAATATTTATAGGTTGGGGGTGGCTTGGTTCGAAAAGACCTTTATACTAATCGGTATGACCTAGCCTTGCAATGGAAAGCATGGACGGTTGGCGGGGGCTAAGCATCCGCCAGTCCCCCTACTGGCTCCGCCCCTGCTTGTATGTTATATCACTAAATATTACTCGTACTTTTTTTTCCTTGTGGGTGCAGTTGCAGAGGTCTTACTGTGGAGAGATGAGAGGAAATCATTTTTTTGCTTTATTGGGGTAGCTTCTCTATTCTACTGGTTTTGTTTGTGTGAAAGAACACTTGTCTCTTCTACAGCTCAACTGCTGCTGCTTGTCATCGTTTTTCTATACGGATTTGCTAGACTGTCACATGAAAATTTCTCAATGTCAACCGAAGTGTAAGTTCAATCCAAAATTCAGAAACCCCTGACCAATGCTTGTAGTATAAGACAGCCACATTTATGTTTGAGTACTGAAATTCTAATCAGAACTGGAATTATGTCTCTTAAACTTACTAACATCCAAGTGTGCTCTTTTTTAAAAGGTCTAGGTATGTACGGTCCGTGCTTTCTGAAATGGATATGAGGAGCTATGCGAGAACTGTAGCAAACACTTGGAATGGGGGAAGTCATGTTGTTGGATCTTTGGCACAAGGAGGAGACTGGAGTTTGTTCTTGAAGGTACTTTTGGTTGTGCTTAAGTTCCTTTCCAACAATATTATGATGGTGTTAATGTCTTTAACCTGCTAGAAATGATTAGTTTTTTTAAAATTGGTATGGTAGTAGAAGTAGTAGATTTTGGAACCCTCAAACACTTCATCACTTTGTTAGAGGTTGCAAAATGAGCAGGTTGGACAGAATGGGTGTGGGTAAAATCTGGTCGGGCTGATCCACAAGTCCCCTTTTATAATTTTCCCATGAAGGTATATGCATAAGATTTACATTTTGGCTCATTTGAGATAAAGCATACAAAGTGGGTTGACTTTTCCTTTAACTTGTCAATTTTTGAACCATAATTAATTTTATTGAGGACCCATTTGAAAAGTTTTGTGCGACACTCATCTGCTATGAGAACCGTTAACACTTCACTTTAGTCGCAAGACATGTATCATTTGCTTGCCATAAGATGGTATGCTCATAACTATACAGGTTTGTTGGCTTAAGTTGTTATATGTCAATACTTTTGACCCGTTGGACCCAGTTTTGGCACAGTTAAACACAAGTATTTCTTTAATATTGCATAAAAAGTGCTGCAAGAAGTACCTATTCTATTCGTTAAAACTCGCTTATCTCACCTCTAGGGATTGGTTTTTATCGAGTAATAACCAGCATCACGGAATGGTTTGTAATTCTTGCTGCAGGTAGTTGTTTCACTGTATCTTTTCAAGTTGCTTAGTGTCAACTCTTTCCCCACATCATTGGGAATAGGTACCTGTTTCTAATTGTTGCTGTTTTTACCACTTGATTGTAAATTTCTGTCTCTGATTATGCTAACTTCAATGCAGCATTGGCCTTCTCTTTTATATTGTTCTTCTTTTATGAGCAATATGAAGAAGAGATTGAAGGATTACTAGGGATTTTAAAGGAGCTCTTGATGCAATTTATGGAATCTGTGCCATCTTCTCTATCTAACACCTCAACCATATCCATGTAGATATCAGGTTAAACATAGCTGTATTGCAGTCTAAGCTTTGTTAGCAAGCAAGATCTTATACAATCTGTAAATGTGGATGACTATCCTGCAAATGTCAAAAGACTTCATAGTGGTTAACTGTCATCGGTTGGAAGGATTTAGATAGTCACATCTGACTTAAATAGAGCAATTAGTTGTTTTGAAACAACTCTTGTGCATGTGTAACTCCTTTTGTTCTCTATTTTTTCTCCACATATAAATGATGTTAGATAGCTAAATGAGTGCACATGTGTAATGATGTGTTGGCTAACATGAAAAAGGATTGGGTTGACTAAAGACTTTGTTGATCTAAAATCAGGTTCCGAATGTGGTGAGCGCCGAGCGGAGTTTTCCCTTTGAATTGAAAGGCCTGACTTACCTCTTTACTTGTTATTTCACCACCAAATTGTTGGCTAAGCTACTTTGATTCTTTCATTATGTTAGACCGTAGACTTTGATGTATAACTTTTGTGCCAACCAACCAACATGTTACCAATTCAAATATAGATATGCATTGCTCATAAGTAGTCCCAATTTAAAATAATTGCTGAATAATATTAACCGGAAAATTAGTTTGAAATTTCTATGAAAATGGTGCCTTTTCCATTGTGTTGAAGAAACGATATACGAGTTAAAAAATTTGGGGTATTAAAAATCAGTATTCCACACTTGTAATATGCTCATTGACTAGTAAACATTTCCCCATTCTGCATATCAGCAATGCATATCTATAGATTTTAGAAAAATTATTTACGTTTGTAGTACTTTCAAGTCCAGCAAAACTTTTATATGCATATGTATAAAATGGGAATGTAGATTTTTTTTGAAATCACAAGTCGCACTTATCAAACACGGAATGAAAGGGAATATTGTTTAAATCTACATTTCACTTAAACGTAATACCAATTCTTTGAATGGAACGTTCCATCTAAGCATTTCGGAAAAATGAAACAAACACTTACATATTATATTTAATGTATAATGTACAGAAACCTACCTATATCAGTACGAGGAAAAGTTATTTAAGAACTCACAAATAAAAAAAACTCAAGAACTATTCTGGACCACACATTCTTTTTCTCTTCAATAAAATAATAAAATTCACCCAAATCATTCAAAATGCTTTATCTCACAACCCGTAAATCGTTAGACGAAACAAAAAGCATGGGTAGTCTTAAAATTTCGTCCTCTTTCATTAGAGATCCAATTCGATATACCTTTGACGACTTTTTAATTTTTGTTTTTTTTCCTCTTGTACTTGTGTATCTACACATGTGTAGAATCATTGTTTTCACATGTAAATTAGTAAATAAACATATATATCATCTTCAATGACCTATCACCCCCACTAGCTTTGTTTATGAATATCCTTAAGGGCGAAACCCGTTCCGAATCATAATTTTTGTTCAACTTACACATGTGTAAGTTGCGTGTAAGTACCAAAAAGAAAACGAAAATTAAAAAGTCATGAAAAGTGTAACACCCAACTTTTAAAAACAAGGATTTCCAAAAACCTTTGCCTAACGACGTTAAAAGAAGCGGAATTAACTTTAAAAGTCCAAACCAGTAAAATCTGTTTGGTTTATTCATTAAATGGTGTTACTAGCCATATCATCAAAATAAGTCTAAATGGAAATCCATCGGTTGCCCAACATTAAACAACCGAACACATTATCAATACAAGTCATTACTATCTAAACATAAAGCAAATGTCTAGAGCGAGCGACCACTATGGGTAAACTATAACCAGCTTCAAGATCATCTACCCATGCCTCACATCTTCTCACATCTACCTGCTCACTATTGTTGGACCTGAGGGCACAACACATTTTAAAAGAGCAAGTGTTAGCTAACGAATTAGCTAAGTAAGATAACACATAAGTTATGAAACATTTGTCCATTTAAAACATTATATAAAAGTCATATTAAGTCGTTAAGGCACAAATCCTCAAACATATCATCACACTTACATATCATATCATCAACATCATTTATATTAGGATGGGTCATCCTAAATGTGCCTAGTCATCTTTTGCATCATCACATATCACATTTGAACATCTTTATAATCGTGACAAAAGTCACGCGTCTCATATAACATATGCATCTCGTTAAGTGTGACATAAGTTGCACCCGACTAGATGAACCACCATTCAGTAGTGCATCAATGTCGTTAAGGAATGGCAAGCCAATCCAGGAGTAGTCCGTATGTTCAAAGACATTGGTGGTTAATCACGCCACCCGGAGATACTCAAACCACGTAATTATGTTGCAAGGAGCCACCCAAGCAACCATATACGCACTCACCGGGCAAGGGCAAGTACGGGTTAAGCTTAACACTTTCACATCAAATTTACGAGCTCGATTTCACATCACATATAGTTTAGGTGTTTACACAACCTAAACAATCATCACATATACATCATTACGTTTGGGCCCTTAAACGTGCACGTGTCATGGCAATTTAATAAGTGTAGTGAACTAGATGAACAAGCCATGTAATCATGCACATTTCACATATCATCATCATACATCACATTTCATAGCGTTTCATTTCATATCATCACATCGCATACATTGTTACATCACGTACATCGTCATATATCTTTGCATATCGTATATCATTACAACATTGCATAACATTTATCATCTTAGATCGTACATCATTTCATATCATATCATCTATTAAGCATACATAACATCTCATAGCAATACGTATAATTGGGGTAGCATTTCAGGCTTTTATATGCATCTGCATAGCCCATATCACCTCCCGTATAATCCCGAATACCCATAAGCAACCAAGATATCATTAGGGGAAGTTATTATATGAAAACTATGTTTTTGTTGAACCCTCATCGTGTCAAAGTAGTGTATCTTACCTCAATGGAGTGCACAAGAAATGATAACGTAAGTTACCGAGCTTTGCAAGTATTCCGACTACCTATAATCATTAAACGACATAATGAGCTAATAAATACCCACTCACTTAAGGTCATGACTCACGTCTAAATACCTATAAACATGACTCATGACAATGCTTGATGCATCGGACATTCGATTAATACTTTAAAGCTTACATAACTCGACGAAACTCAGGATACACTCACTAAATTAACCTTTCTGGAAACTTGACATTACAATCATCTTTCAAAAACATTTCCATTAGAAAGTAGACTCTCTCACGATTCCGTGGATATCTTATTTGTCAAAAACGGAGTTACGGTTCAAAAGTTATGGCCATTTGAAAATTTCGTCGCTATTGCGTCGCAACTACCTAGTTGCGTCGCAGCTATGTGTCACTGGTTTCCAGTTGCGCCGCAGCTAGCCCCGATTCTACACAAACCTCATTGTTTAACCTCCAAAACTTAACCAAACACACCCCAAACGACCCCAAACCTTATGAACGACTTTTGCACCTCAAAATCCACCATTTTAAGACCATAATGATGCAATGAAATCATTGATTAATCCTTACTTGATTTGCATCACATAGTTAAACGTTTTAGGTTACCGAATCGATCAAAACACACGTTTTTGACATCAATTGATCTTCTAATAACCTAGACCAGTTATGGATCTGATTATATGATTGAAAGGACATAAAATCAATGTTATTATACCTTGGATACCTGGAGATTACAAAGAGGATGCAAAAGGCTTGATCAACACACCCGAAAACGTATGAAGTCGCACAAGTATTGATCAAGGAGAGGAGGGACGACCTAGGGCTTGAAGAATGTGTTTTTGGAACTGAATAATGACAGGGATTAGGGTCTAATTACCCCTAAACCTGCTGTACACACTTTTCTAAACTTACATTCAATCCCCTTCACTTCACATCTTTACATCTAAGGCTTAAACAACCTAACGGGAATACTTACGAACACTTTAATCACAATTAATCATCTTAAACACATTAACACATGAATCATTAAGGCTTTAAAACCTTACACATAATGCACATTAATCACACATAAACATTAAATCTCTTAGAGACTTAACGGACACGTTGTGTTGACTTAACGACTCAAGTCAACCGTTAATTAAAAGTTCGGGATGTTACAAAAAGTATATTAAATTGTATCTCTAATGAAAGAGGATGAAATTTTAAGACTACCCATGCTTTTTGTTTCGTCTAACGATTTACGGTTTGTGAGATAAACATTTTGAATGATTTGAGTGAATTTTATTATTTAATTAAAGAAACAGAAAGAGAGAAAGAATGTTTTGTCCATATAGTTCTTAAGGTTTTTTTTATAAATTCTCAAAATAACTCACCCATAGACCTATACTACATGATATGTTTAATTCGATAGAAGGCGTTGCTTTTAAAACACAAAATATTCAAACACCACAAGATTAATAAATAGGAATTGTCTACACATGAAATGTAATTAATGCACAATATATTCATCTTTAAAAAAAGAAGAAGAGAAATTACAACAATTATTTATGAAAAATGCATATTTCATTTTAGAAAGAAAAAAAAAATTATGTATTAATTACATTTAGTGTAATAGATAATCCCTTAATTTATAATGGTTACAGAAAATTATGATACATTCATACTTATTAAAGATTCTTATAAAAGCAGTCTTTTTATCCTCAAATAAAGGCGATTTCATCTACACCTCACTTCTCCTATAACGTGTTTATGTTGGATAGAGATCCTCTGAAGTTCAAGTAACTTTATAGGTAAAGTTAGAAAAACCTTGACCGTTAGATTTAAATTAAGTATTAAAACTCAAAGATGACTTTTTAATCTTAACCATTGTAATCCAATGGTTAGAATTTCATAAATTTACCTACAAAGTTGTCATTCTGCTTATGGTAAATTAGTAATCTTGTTATAAAAGCATTTTTTTTTAAGTATTTACCACAGTAGTTTTTTTTCATTGTTTTACTTGGCTTTTCCTAAAATAAATTTCTCTAAACATCTTGAAAGGAAAATGGTAGAAACTGCGTTCAGTTAGGATGTATGTGAGTGATCTGCTCAATGTTTCCATACATATTCCTATCAGAGTAAGATTTCCACACCTTCCACTAACAAATTATACATACATATTCAAATCCGAATAATAAATAAATAAACAAAATAATGGTGCTATGGGAGATAACATTAGGAACAGCGTATTTTTTAGGATTAAAAAGGACTTACAAACTTGCTCTCAAAATTCAGCGCCGTCTTGTTAAACGCCCTAAATTCCGTCAATTCCTTCAAAGGTATCATTACTCTTAGAGTTTTATATCTATATATATCTTATTCATATTTATTTATTATTATATCTGTTTGTATCTATGTAATTTTTCATATAGTCTGATATGTAATTTAGGGTTTTCATTTGATGAATGTTCATATCGTAGTAATAATAGTATAGTATTATTAATTGTTTGGAAAGTGATTTGTGCTGTAAATGTTGTCATAAATACGAAAATGTGAATGATTTGAATAAAATGAAGTATTGTAAATCATCATGGGCTGATTTTGTTAGATCAACAGGACACTATTATGAGGTTGGTCTGCCCGTGGGGTGTGCTTCCCCGCTTGGGATCGCGTTTCAAGAGAGATTATTTTTGATTATGGCATTTCGGATAATTAGAAAATAGTGTGTGTCCAGTAGTGCATTTATATCTTATTGTGTTCTTAGAAAGCCAAAATGCAATTTGAAGTATTTCGCTATTAGGTGTGGCTTACTTTATTTTAAGGGAAATACTGATATAGGAAAAAGTTACTCCCAATGCCGTCTTCTACGGGTTTTGTGTCCCAAATACTGTCTTCGACAGTGTATGGGGGAGGTTAAGATGTAGACAGCCTTACCCCTACCTAAGGTAGAGAGGCTGCTTTTAGGTTCTACCAATGGTAGAAAAGGACCTCCAACCTTGCTGGGCATGAGGATCGAACTCACGACCTCTGTCACCAGAGGCAAGGGCTCCAACCACTGAACCCAGTTGGTTGGAAATACTGAAATAGGCACTTACATTTAAGCCATGAGCAGTTTGGTAGAGAGAAACTGCCTGATGAGAGCTGCTTATTTTGATTATGGTGTTTCGTTGTTTGTTTTGGTAGAGGGAAAACTCAATTTCTAAGAAATATGTTAAGACCCAGAGTTTGCAGAGGTTAGTGTCGAAAATCTAACTCTTGAAAACGCAATCTCCTGTACCCTGCAAAATTGTGTGTTAAGACTTGAGAGTGCCTTATTTGATGCTGCTAAATATGTTGCAGAACCAACTGTATAAATTTCTATGTTTTTACTTTATTCTCTGATCTGTTTGTAAATATGCTTTACTCACCAATAGAGTCATTGTGTTTGATAATGTGTCAATGAAGGCTTATATTGTAGATTGTTTGTAGCCTGACATTAACGCTTGATTAGTTATACGCCAAAACATACTCTGGAAACCAAAATTTTGTAACTTTTTACATCGAGATTGGAAGCTGACACTAAATACCTGTGTTGCCAACATTTTGTTCAGGATCTAACTTTACTTGACTCCTTTATCACAGTTAAGTAGGATATCTCTTTGGATGCAGTATAGAATTAATGTTGTAACCGGGGTTAGTGAGTTTGTATGAGTTCATAAATCTTGCTAATAATGATATGGCTTTTTTCTGTGTTTGTTGTATGATAGAAAAACACGATCCATTTTTGATGTGGCACTAAAGGTTCATCGCGAGGTACAACAAAGAGACATTGAAGTTGGTAGAAATCTTGGTAATTGGATTCTTAGATGGCTGGATAAAATGAAACCAGCTGCTCAGATACGTGTAGCAAAACCTGACCCATCCAAGACTGATCCAGTCAAACCCACAAATAAGCAGTTGACCAAAGACTCCTCCGAGCAAACACCTCCACGGCGCTACGGAATAACTTATATGAGAAACAAAAATCATGATTCTAGTAAGCGTCAGTTCACTTCAGGAAATATTTGGCATGCGGCGTACCCAACTAGTGCTATGATGATGAGGCCAGCAGACCCAGCTGGAAGTCGTACTCACTACAAACACTTCAACACTTTTGAGTTAAAAAGTGCAAGGGTTGGAGTGATTCGGAAAGATATAATGCAGTGGATGATGCAGAAATAGTTGGGGTGCTATATCATGATTCCCCTTTTGTTCATGATAAATCTAAAAAGCCATGATTTAGACTGAGATTTAGATGGTTTGTTTATACGATCTTACGACTCTCGTGCTTGCTCTGTGTTGACCTTACGGCTCTTATGCTTGTTCTGTCTTGACCTTATGGTCTTTGGAGCTTACAAGCATGTAATTTTTGTTTTAGATATTATGGTTGGCTTCATAGAATACACGGATTTAGAAATAAAATTGCATCAATTGGTACTGTCTGGTTTGTGATTTACAATTACAGGTACCAAAATATGTTCCACCAATTATGTTAATGGTAAGGGCGTGTTTGGGTTTATTATTTTGAAGTGTTTTTTCATTATAAAATAGGCAGATAAGCATTCACGTAAGCAATCCTAGACAGTACATCAATTGTAAATCGTATATCTTATATATATGGGTCAGTACTTGATAAGAATACTCGTGAGTGGATGCATACAATAACTTTATGTATCGTAAGCTCCTTCTTTACCTTCCATAATCACTTTATGTAAGTCAATACCATCTAGGTACAAATGTACAATATGAAAGAAAAACCTAGCACTCTTGCACCAACAATAGTAAGCATTGCATATCTCCTTCAGAGGGAATCAACAACACGGTAGAACTTCGAGCTTCGTCTTTAAAGCTAAAGTAATTGATTGGAGAAATTTGATATGTACCACACCAGAAAACAGTAACCAATTGATAATACCAACATAATACGAAGCAATTACAAAGATAGACAAAAAAAGAGAGAAACAAAACCAACCGTAATCCGTTGTTAATTAAAGATAATCTAGTATAATGCTCCAACAACCCCTAAGTTATAAAAACCACAATTATAATCTCCATCTCTAACCCTAATGACTGGCAGCCTTATTTAAACATAAAAATCACGTAACCTAACTTGAGCCAAAGTAATTACCAAATATAATTAAATAAGTATTATAACTTAGACACTTCACCACCGACTTTCTTTCTGCTCGTATCAAAATTCTGCCCATTTTGCATGTTTTGGATTGATCCTACTTTGGCCATGTCCTTCCATGGTTGTTCCATTCATGGCCAATAAAAGTGTTCGTCTAGAATGCCAGTGGGTCTTGTTGATGCCAAAATAACCTACTAACCCCCCTCCTTAGGCTTTTCTTAGGAATTGATCTCTTAGAGTTCCCTTAGAAACACAAAATTTGTTGTTAAAGGATCATCTTGGGCAACATATGGGTCGTAAGCTCTTTCTTTACATTCCATAATCACTTTAGAAAAGTCAACATCATCTGAGTACAATTCGAAAGGAAAACCTAAGACTCTTGCACCAAGAATAGTAAGCATGGCATATGGCATATCTTTTTAAGCATCTACAACAATGTTGGAACTTTGAGCTTTGTACTCTAAAGCAAAAGTAAATGACCGTAGAAATTCTATCCATTTTGCATGTCTTGAATTGAGCTTGCTTTGGCCATGTCCTCCCGTGGTTTTTCCATTCACGGCCAATAAAAGTGTTCGTGTAGAATGCCAAGGGTCTGGTTGATGCCAAAATCACCTGCTAACCCTCCTCCTTAGGCTTCTTAAGGAATAGCCCTCTTAGAGTTCCCTTGGAAACACAAAGTTTGTTGTTTTTGTGCAAAAGACCATCTTGTACAGCATATGGGTTGTAGGCTCTTTCTTTCAATTTCATAATCACTATAGAGAAATCAACATCATCAGAGTACAGTTCGAAAGAAAAACCTAGGACTCTTGCACCAAGAATAGTATCCATGGCATATGACATATCTCCTTAAGAGGGCATATGCAACGATGTTAGAACTTCGAGCTTTGTACTTTTAAAGCAAAAGTAAATGATTGGAGAAATCTACCCATTTTGCATGCCTTGGATAGAGCTTGCTTTGGCCATGTCCTCCCATGGTTGTTCCATTTGTGGCCAATAAAAGTGTTCGTGTAGAATGCCAAGGGTCTTGTTGATGCCAAAATAACCTTCTAACTCTCCTCCTTAGGCATCTCTAAGGAATAACTCTCTTAGAGTTCCCTTGGAAACACAAAGTTTGTTGTTTTTGAACAAAGGAGCATCTTGGACCGCATATGAGTCGTAAGCTCTTTCTTCACATTCCATAATCACTTTAGATAAGTCAACATCATCCGAGTAAAATTCGAAAGAAAAACCTAGGACTCTCCTTTGAGAGAGGGCATTTGCAACAATGTTAGAACTTCGAGCTTTGTACTTTAAAGCAAAAGTAAATGATTAGAGGAATTCTACCCATCTTCCGTGTCCTGGATTGAACTTGCTTTAGCCATGCCTCAAACTTGATGGTCAGGATGAAGAACAAATTGTTTTGGCCTCAAGTAATGGCTCCACTAATCTAAAGCATGCATAATAGCATATAATTGGAGTGTCATGTTAGGAGAGATTGACATGAAATGATTTTGGAAGGATACAGTAAACGAATAAAAACATAAATATAAGACAACCCGGGTTTGCTTATGCTTTGATACCGGTTGATGTGTATCAAAAAAAAAAAAATGAAAAAGTCAAAACAAAATAAGAATCAATAATACTACTATATATGACTTATATAGTTCCTAGTACCATACCTAATAATCGGATTTAATCTAGGATGAAGTACTTAAACACCACCATGACTAATCACATTGGTGAAAGAAGATGTTATTAGTAATAAACCAACACCACACTAAGAACAATCCAATTCCTTTTTTAGTATGAAAAGTCTAGATTAGCTTCAGAAAGCTCATAAATAACACGATACCGCATGAAACCCTCCCCCAAGAGAGCATGAAAGATGAGACAAGGGGGGAGAGAAGGAGAGTGAGGATGACCATCCTCACGCATCTAGTCTCACTTCTCTCTCTCTCTCTCTCTCTCTCTCTCTCTCTCTCTCTCCTCTCAATCTCTCTCTCATTTTTTTTTTCTTTTAGTTGAAATTAGGGGGGAGAGATGGGGTGAGGGGAAGATAGCGGCATTCCTTGTAATGGGTGAGAGTAAGACAGAGATGTAAAATTAGGAGAGATGATGATGGGAAGAGAGCCACTCCCTTCCTTCAAGAGACTCAAAAACTTTTCCCAAGGTAAAACATTTATTTCTTGCTTTGAGAATGGAATATCTGAAGTCTCACAAACCATCAAAAAATGGAAAACAGATAAGCATGTAAAAATGGAACTCATTAGGGTAAAGACTCAATTAAATGACTTGAATGAGTCAAATGCTCTTCATGAGCTGAACTAAACTTGGTTCTTCCCTGTAAGAGACTTGAACCCAAATATCACAATCTAAATCTGGTCCAACACCAGTATGACACGTAAAATGAGCATGTTCTGTATTACCCAATTCCCCCACATCAGACATACTAATACTATCTACTTTTACGCATCCTCATGTGGGTCTATAGCCATGATAGTACTTATGTGTGTCTATAGCCATGAAATCCCAAGCACATCATCGTGTTTGTTGTGAATACTGTGTGAGACTGTAATCAATGAACCATTGTAACATTTGTGTTAATCTTGAAATAATTTTTCTAGAAGAAATCATTACTGTATTTGACAAAGGTGTGTCCAAAAGATAGATGACGATTGTGTAATCACCTGTTAGTCACCTTTCTTGTTTCTAGAGTTTTATCGTTTTGGTGATTTTACTGCCCCGTTGATCTTTTACTACCTTGGAAAGTGTAGGGTGGAATTGTTGGTGCAGAGGTCTTGGTGCCCTCGTTGTCATGGAGAAACCTCGTATACAAATGTATCCTGCACAAAAGTAAGTAAATGATTTTTTCCTTCAATAAGCACCATAAATCAAATGGAGACCATTCACAACTGAAACAATATCTTAGATTAAATTTTTACATATACCTTTGCAAAAGCAATCTTTAATTTTCTGCCTTGACATACCTAAGTTGCATAAAAAGTTCTCATCAGTTAGAATGTACTTTTGGTAACTTCTGCAATATGTATCTCATCTACCTTTGAAGATGGCTGTTATCGTGGTTCCACAAAGCAGCGTCTTTGTTTTCAGATCTATTAATGACTTTGTGGGCAAAACCAGTGGGTTTCTACTACTCTCGTCATCTGCAAATACCTGTGTCAACCATATAAACGTTTATACCTTATCTGTTACTAGAATCAACTAAGCTATTCACCTATATCTTGAAAAGGAAAATACCTCGTTGGTCTGGAAAAATGTTCCGTCAAGTGGGAACGACCCTCTTGTAGCAGTCCGACATGGAACCTACAAATGTGTAACACCATGTGTTATTTGGTTTTATATATAATTATTACATTTTCACACATAAATTTGCTCACCAGAAGTGTTCCAAACACCATTTCTTCTCCCTCTTCCCGTGAATCACTTGATATCAATGGATGACATTTTTCTTTCTCCTTAACCAGTGCATTCAAGGTTTCCCCTAGCGTGATATATAATTAAATTCAAGATCAAGTTAAAAATTTAGATCGTCTCCAAAGAATGTATACACTTTTCTTTAGTTTCACACATGCCACCAACATATGCCACTTTCTTAAGTTTGTAAACTGTTATCTTTTTTGTTCTAAACTTTAGGTGTCTTCTTGTTGGGAAAATGAAATTGTTCAGAGTCTTCAACATCTGAATCTTAAGAAACAGTTTTACCTAGTGGCCATATAGCAAGAAGGTAAGGAAGTCCATCATCAGGGTCTCTTTTTACCATCTGAAACACACAACCACATAATCATATATACACATATTTTTATCAAATGCAAGTAAAGTAGGAAGGCACTGACCGTTTGTACTAGTGGGTGCGAATCTGGAAGTTCATACCTGCATTGCAAACATACAGACATGCGTACAATGATTAGGATCTAGGATAGGTCTTGTTACATACCATTTCTATTGTCCCAACTTATAACAATGAAAATTACAACAGCAGTTAATATATGAATATATCATCAGATACTTACACTTTGTGTTCTGTCCTAAACCTCTCAGCAAATCTTCGGGTACTAATGGATGATGATGCTTCTCCAGAAGATACTGCAATCAATGCTTGGGAAACAGCATTTTGGTTCAGTGGGATATTCTTCTCACTCATGTAGTTCCACGCTTTTGACAAAAGCTCTCCTTCTTTGATCACTGGAGGTACCTTAGGATCATGGAACATGTCTTCCATATCTTCTTGCATAATGAGTTTACTGCTACATTCAGGAGATGGAAAATCAGGAGTAGTTAAACCTAAGGTCGTTCTGCCATGAGTAACAGGAACCAAGAAGAGATTTCGTAATTTGCACAACTGCTCGTTTGTAGATAAAAAAAATGACTTGGAATTGGCATGGTTTATAGTAGGGTACAAAGAACTTATTTTTCTATCTTCATCTAGGCCTTACAAACTGAATAGCCCATTTTGTGGAGATATGATATGCTAATTTCAGATTTTTATACACAACTTGTGACCAGTACAAACAAGTAATCTTAGCATCTTATTAAAATGTGCTAAGTTAACTCATCGCATGCCCAAAAGTTTAAAAAACTACAAATAATATGTAGCAAAAGGAGGGACTGAAACTCTGGAAGTATATCATGAATGATGGTGACTGTAAGAACATGTAAAATAAACAAAAACAAACTAGAAAGTGAACTGTTCTAAAACCTTCCAAATTTACTAGCATAATGTTTGCAATCTTCCTTAAGTGGACACGAGCCGCAATTTGGTTTCTCTTTTGTGCAGAACACCTGTGCAAATTTGACATAAAGCATATGTAGATTAGAACACATCCAACATAAACATCAGTCGATCTGCAACGTTTTATTAAAGAATTACTCTTGAAAATGCAATAAGAAACACCCATTAGTAACTTGCATTTTCTCGCAATTTGATTGTAAATGCAGAAGTTAAAAAGACTGATACTAACGGACGTTGAGTTTTATACACTTAATTATTGTTTTAAAATCGTACCTTTCCAAACGTAATCATTTGATAATGAAGTTCGTGCCTGCATTGCATAACATGTCAGTTTGTGTTAGTTTGTGGGAAGAAGTATGCAGCCATTATACATTTGTGTCACGATAAAGTATTAATCTTGAAATAAGGGAATTACAATGTGTCCACATCAAGGGTAGAAATCCTCTGTGAGAGATACTTTTGAACACGTTGAATTACAGGGTACCTAAATGTAGCAGCACATTGTTAAGGTTATGATAGCAAACAGTTATAAACACATTTAGTTTATTTGAAATAAAGGTCTTACTCTTCTAGCTGGTGCATGAGAAATCCATCAGGAAGCTTTTCGATTGGGACCCATCCAAGACGTACTACTATTCTACTCACATGTGTATCAACCTAGTAAAAATTGAACCATGGACACTGATCATATGACCAAATAGGGTAATGCTAAATTTTACAAGACTTGCTAATTATAACGAAGAATCTCACAGGAAAAGCTTGTTGACGTAAGGCCAATAATCTCACACATTCTGTGCTTTTTAAGCCCAATCCAAAAACCTCCATTATATACTCCCTGCAGGGGAAATTTAACTGTTTACGTAGTACACTGGCAGTAGTGATAACAAGTTAAGTTAAAAATCTAGAGAACCGTACGTACATAGCTTTAGCAGGTTTTGAATTTCTTAACCACTCGAGATCAATAAGCCCGGAATCATTATCATATATGCAATTAAGGAAATTCTGCACAAGTCGTTTTTATCTCTTATATAAACCAATTAATTTCTTATTTATTCATATTGTGAAATATATATGTACTCTTACCAGGATTCGTTCTGTAAGTTTGTAGTTCATGCCTCTTTCTTCGATGGCATCAGAGATTTCCTGAAATTCTGCGCATCGCACTGCATTCCAGTCTAGAGCATGGTCGGTGTGATTTTCTTTTATGTAATCTCCGCTGACAGTTTGTTTTGGAAATTTTGAAGCGAGAGACATGAAGGCAGAACTATCCAGCATTACGTAATATTATTATTGATGTGAAACAGACATAATGCATCACGATAATGAATCACTCTTGTCAAATGACCAGACTAATAAACTTACCTAGATAACTTGTCTGCTGCACTTTGAGTTAAAAAAACCCCAACGACCGAGTCCACGACAGAACCTTTCCAACCCATGAAAGATCTATTTCCTGTTAAAAGTTGCTATATTATCTTTTCTGAATACATTTAATGTAAAAGATATAAAACTGGGGCAGTAATTCGTTGAATTCAAGAAAAATTGATCTAAAATTGATCAATTTCAAACTCAACGCCGGAAAAAATGGCGAAATCGATACTCCGGTGATGAAATTAAAACTCCGGCAGCCGGAATAATCACCGGAATGAATCAAAGGAGCTAGTTCTGTGCTCTGATACCATATTACGCGGAAGCAAAAAAGGAGAGAATTTGGGAATTGTTTTGCATTATTGAAAAATTGTAAATACAAAGTGTGTGTGATAATCTATATATACAGGAATAATAACCGCCTTTTATCTCCTAACTAATTATTAAACTAACTTTAACAACCTTCTAACAACTTTTTTAATATTTACACTTTATATCCTATAGTTACAACTTGAACACTAAATACTCTAACTATGAATATTCCATATACCCCCCTCAAGTTGGAACTTCCTTCACACCCAACTTGTGACTTAAGATTGAATGTTGAGAGGCTCCCAAAGCTTTTGTCATTATATCTGCAAGCCGAAGATTAGTAGGTATATAAGCTGTCTGCAAAAACCCTTCCTGCACTTCATCTCTAGTGAAATGGCTATCAATATCTAAGTGCTTTGTTCTGTCATGGTAACAAGGATTTGCTGCAATCTGCTGAGCAGCCTTGTTATCACAAAACAATGTTAAAGGAATCTGAACCAGAATATGTAAATCCTTAATATGTCAACCAAATTAATTCACAAGTGGTTGCTGCCATGCTCCTATATTCTGCTTCAGTTGATGATCTGGACACAGTTGCTTGTTTCTTAGTTTTCCAAGAAATCAGAGAATGACCCAGAAATATGCAATACCCTGTGAGAGATTTTCTGGTCATAATACAAGATGCTCAATCAGCATCACTAAAACCAGTGACCTTAAGGTTAGTCTATACTGGATAAAACAAGCCCTTTGAAATGGAACCCTTCAAATACCTCAAAAGATGCATAGCAACTTGCATATGAGGAACCTTTGGACTTGAAACAAACTGGCTTAAATGCTGAACTGCATAGGATATGTCTGGTCTTGTCGTTGATAGGTATAACAATCGACCCACCAATCTTCTGTATGACTCTGGGTCAGATAAGAGTTCACCTTTATCTAATGACAGTTTGAGATGAGTAGGCAAAGGAAATGAAACATGTTTAGCTGCAGTTAATCCAGCATCCTTCAATAAGTCCAGTGTATATTTCCTCTGATTCAAGTATGTGCCAGATTCTGTTCTATTTAACTCAATTCCTAAGAAATATCTAGCCAATCCCAAATCTTTAATAGTGAATTTCTTATCTAAAGCCATTTTAGTGTTGAGTATTTCTTTCTCAGAATTTCCAGTGATTAAGATATCATCAACATACACCAAAGCAGCTGTGAACTCATCTCCAACAACCTTCACAAACAATGAATAATCATTCTTTGACTACTCAAATCCTAATGAGACCAGAAATTTTGATAATTCTTGGTTCCATTGCCTAGATGCTTGTTTCAAACCATATAGTGACTTTGTCAATTTACATACTTGACCAGGAGAAGCCTTGGTATAACCTTGAGGAGGCTTCGTATATATCTCTTCTTCCACAAATCCATGCAAAAATGCATTATTTTACATCTAATTGATGTAATGGCCATCCTTTAGCAGTTTCTATGGCAATAAGAACCCTAACAGTTGCAGCTTTAGCAACAGAAGAGAATGTATGCTTATAATCAACTCCTTCTTGCTGATTAAAACCTCTAATTACCAGCCTTGCCTTATATCTCTCAACTGACCCATCTAATTTATATTTAACCTTGTAGACCCATTTTGAAGAAATGGCCTCATGTCCTGCTGGAAGATCAGTCAGCACCCATGTATTATTTTGCTCTAAAGCTGTAAGCTCTTTATTCATAGCTTCTACCCACTGTTGTTCTTTTGCAGCTTGTGCATATGTAGAAGGTTCAAAAACAACTAATACTTGTGCTAGAGATGCCACATATTCTTGATTACAACACTCAAAATCAGAATAGTTGAATAAAGGATAGACAATACTAGTAACATGGTTAGTAGCTGATGTATTAGCAGATCTCTTTTGCTGAGTAACAACAAAATCCTGCAACCAAGATGGAGTAGTAGCATTTCTTGCTGACCTTCTTAATGGTTGAACAGGGTTTGAAGAGATAGGAGGAGTAATATTCTCTTAAACAAATTCACTGGACTGTGCTTCATTAATATTGTCAATTGTAGAAGTAATTGGAGCAGGGGAATGATTCATAGTAGGCAACATATAATCATCCTCCTCAATCGACAATGGCACTTCTTTGAACATCCTTGTATTAGACTGCTTTCCTAAGGAGGCTTGTTTCTCCTTAAAGGGAATTGTATAAGAAATAACCCTTTTGACCAGGAGGATATCCTAAAAGTACACACTTCTCACCTCTAGGATCAAATTTATCTCTATGTCGTTTTGTCACAACAGCATAACATAAGCACCCAATAACCCTTAGATTATCATAAGAAGGTGCTTTACCATGTAGAACCTCAAAAGGTGTTTTCCAATCCAAGTCCTTGACAGGCATCTTATTAATTAAGTTGCAGCTAAAACACAATACCCCCAGAATCTTTTTGGAAAATTAGCATTAAATCTTAAGGCTCTAGCAGTTTCTAATAGATGCCTATGCTTCCTCTCCACTATCCCATTTTGTTGAGGTGTATAGACCATTGATTTTTGATGAACAATGCCATGAGTTCTAAAAAAGGCTTGAACCTCCCCATTTACAATTTCAGAACCATTATCAGACCTCACAAATTTGGGTTTTGTATTGAAGTGGTTTGACACATAAGCAATGAAACTGGATAAAATAGGAAAAACTTGATCTTTGGTATGCAACAAATAGGTCCAAGTACATCTACTATAATCATCAACAATTGTATAAAAATATTGAGAGCCATCTAGAGCAGGTGTCTTATATGGACCCCAAAGATCAACATGAATAAGCTCAAAAGGAATCAAAGACTTAGATTGACTTCTTGAAAAGGGTAATCTGTGTTGCTTAGACAGTAAACAAGTATCACAAAAGAAATGAGACACATTTACATGCTTAAAAGCATCTACATGTATCATTTTGGATACAGAAGTGTGACCCATTCTAGCATGAAATAGATCAACAGACACATTGTTTGTAGTTCTTGCAACATTATTAACAAAACTATTTACAAGAGGAAATACAGAATCAGAAAATGTTGCAGAAGGAACACTTGCAGAAGGCTTGCAAATGTAGAGTTTGTTGTGACCTTTCCCAACTGTCACCGGCTTATTAGTGGAAAGGTCCTGAAAAGCAAACCAAGTAGGACCAAAAATAGCAATGAGAGGCTTTGAATTGAGTAATTGACCAACAGAAATCAAATTTATTTGAAATTCTGGCACATAAAAAACATTGGTCAGTGTGAGGAAAGGATTAATTTGAACATCTCCAACTTTTGTCACCAATTTAACACTACCATCAGGCAATTTGACTCTAATAGGATTAGAACGGACTTTAATGTTTTGAAGTAAATGTAAATGAGGTGTCATGTGATCAGTGGCACCACTGTCAGTAATCCAATCATTAATCAGATCAATGCTCACATGACAGGCTAAAGCATGAAGTCATTCATAAAAAGAAGCATCAATACCTGCATGTGGCTTAGAACCATTTGTTTCACCACCATTATCAGTCAGATCACATTCTTCCCTTTTAGCATCTTCATCATCTCAGAACATACTGCAGCTACCAAGTTCTGTTCAAATTCACCTTTCTTTTCACCTTGCAATTCATTCTCATAGTTATAATCAAATGGTGAATCTTTTATTCCCAAATCAACTCCAACTTGTGCAGCCATTCTAGTCCCTTTCTTGGCCTTTTTGCCTTTGTACCAATCTGGATAACCAAGTCTTTCAAAACTGATCATATCCATGTCCATCTTGCTTACAATATGTACAGTTTTTCACCCTGGACTGGTCACCCTTATAGTTCCCTCTTTGATTCTGTCTAACATGACCTTGATTTGCAAAACATGCAGAGGGTTCTGGCACATTAGTAGTGACTTGTTTCTGTTTTTCCACTTGTTGAACAATATAATATGCCTTATTAATATTTGGCAATGGATCCATAGACAAGATTTGGTTCCTCACAGATTCAAACCCATCATTTAACCTCATCAAAAACTACATCAACTTAGTCCTACTATCAATCTCTAAGTATTTCTTAACAATTCCACAACTGCATTCTTGCATTTTCCCACAAACACAACTAGGTATGCCATGTAAACTACTCAACTCATCCCAATATTTTTTCATTTTATTGTAATAAGCTGCAATAGAAAGATCTCCTTGACTAACCTTACTAAGTTCTCTTTCAACTTGATAGATGAGAGGACCATTACTCTGTCCATATCTTTCACCAATTTCTTTCCACAACTCTTGAGCAGACTGAGCATACAAGAAAGCCTCTGCTATTTCAGCAGTCATAGAATTTAATATCCAGCAAATCACCATGTAATCACACCGAGTCCATCTTCCAAAATTAACATCAGTAACTTCTGGTTTAGGAGTTGTACCATCAATGAATCCCAATTTCAATTTAGCACCAAGTGCCATTTTAATTGTTCTGATCCATCCAAAGAAATTACCTCCATTAAAAGGAGTGTTAGTAAGCATCATTCCTGGATGATCCGAATTTGATAAGAAAAGAGGATCATTATTCATAGAAGTTAGGTTTTCAATTCGTTGAAAAGAAGATTCTGGAGCCTCAGAGTCAGTAACTGCCATTGTTAAAGAAAAACCTAGAAATTGGATTTCTTTATTAATTGACTTCAATTCACAAATTGAAGCGAAAATCTGGATTAAATCGATATAATGCCAACAATAAGCAGTTGAATTCAAGAAAAGTTGACCTAAAATTGATCAATTTCAAACTCAACGCCAGAAAAAATGGCGAAATCGATACTCCGGTGATGAAATTAAAACTCCGGCAGCCGGAATAATCACCGGAATGAATCAAAGGAGCTAGTTCTGTGCTCTGATACCATATTACGCGGAAGCAAAAAAGGAGAGAATTTGGGAATTGTTTTGCATTATTGAAAAATTGTAAATACAAAGTGTGTGTGATAATCTATATATACAGGAATAATAACCACCTTTTATCTCCTAACTAATTATTAAACTAACTCTAACAACCTTCTAACAACTTTTCTAATATTTACACTTCATATCCTATAGTTACAACTTGAACACTAAATACTCTACTATGAATATTCCATACTTTAAAATAACTAAATGAGCATTACACCTGCGCAATAATGTAATATTCAAGATTGAGCTTAAACAACTGGAGCCCATGTTTCTGACTAATTAGCTCAACTCAACTCATTTACACCCCATACATACAAATTGAAGTATAGAGTAATTATGTGTATTACCTTGAACAGGGCGTAGGAAGCTGATGAAAGACAAAGCTCTTTGTCGAAATAACTCATGTTCAGTTTTCCACCACTTTTCTTTTTCTTTCGCATTGCTTTCCAAAACTATATATGGACAACATGGATGTTAATAACTGCTTCCTTTTCAAATCTATATATATATATACAGTAACATATACTTAAGTACACAAAGAATTATCCGTAAGTACTACTTAAAATTTTGGTATGGGCTTTGTAAGGACTCAATGATGTCATTCATATTGAAACTTGTATAATTTTGAAAAGCAAATTTGACTTGACAATTAAGACCAGCCCCCAAAATTAACTTGCTACAAACAAACAGGAATATTGAAATATGTATCATTAACTAACAAAATGAGAATGAAAGTATATGAGTGTTACTTACTCTTCAGCTGGTCAATTACTTCTTGTTTATAGTGGTACTTGCAGACTTTGCGAGTGAAGCTAAATCCACTTTTCGTGTAAATCATCTCAGTCTTTTTCTCAATGTAACCGGAACTAAGATCCAAAGCTGGCTTCTTTGCACTCAGAGAAGCTTGTTTCGATGAGTCACTAGCCATCACTTTTGGTGTATACTTAACCTTCTTTTTCCTTTTAGTACTAGTCTGCTTCTTCTCATTATTATTATTATTACTATCACATACTAGCTCATTATTAATGTGATCACTTTTACTTTGTTCTTGTCCTTTGATCACTCTCCTACAACACCGCTTCTTCACACCCGAACAAACTTTTCTCTTTTTTGTGTCAATGTGATCACTTTTACTTTGTTCATGTGATCTGATTGTTGGTGGGGGTGGTGATGATGATTCCAGACCCATGTAGTACACTCTAATTCGACGATTTTTCGTAAACACGTTATTATTTAATTTTAACCAGTACCATTTGGGTTTATCAGCTGATGCTAGTGCTGGATCATCATTAGTATTAGTACTAATAATAATGTTATGGCTATCTTTTCTTGATCTCTTCTTTGGGCGCATTTCTACACATTTGCAGACAATAAAATGAAAAACAGAACAATGTTTTCAACTAATTATAATAATCACTTAATATATATAGATTGATTAATATTGTACAAAACAGAAAATGAAATGTCACAAAAGAAAAAAAAAAGTGCATGTGTCATTTTGTATATAACTATATATGTTTGCATGGATGTACATACCGTTGGTTATCGGAGATGCTGGTGGGATATTTTTACGTTGCTTGACCATATTATTATTATTATCTTCTCCGGCAAGCCCACTTTGTAAATATCTCACACACACACACACAGTATAAAATTACTACTGTAGTAATTAGAGCTAGAAAGGGTGTGAGAAAATGAAGGAGTTTTTAGAAGACTTATTACAACTGGCATATATAGTGGCATTGCCTTTATGTTGTAATGATATGATATTTCTGCCGGCAGGTCTAGCTAGTTGACTGCAATGTCATCTCAAGTTAAATGTATTTGATATTTTTAATGGTAAATGATAAATCCTTTTAAAAATTGGCCTAAAAATCTTCTTAAAATTTAAAGAATATGACATGTGTTATCCACTAATTTTCTTTCCTAACCTTCCACCTGATTTTTCCACATGTTATCATCCAATAGTTATGAGAATATTTTGACTATTTTGTTAAGAGAATTAATCATTTCCTATTTTTAACAGAGCATGTTTTGACTACGGTTTACTTGGTGGAAAGCCTTGTAATAATTCTTTGAATCCTAATGGTTAATATTGAATATTACTATGAGGGAGTCGGTTAATAATGATACTGACTACTGAGTATCAAAAGTGGTTAATAGTATTACTGAGTATAAGTTAATATGTAACTATGCAAGCTTATTTACTTGACCCATATTAGGCTTGATATTTTATATATTGTACACCGTTTGAGTCAAACTTATACATAAATCTTTTAGTGCTCATTCTAAATTGGCAAATTGGTATGAAAGTATTAAGATACATATGGTACAATATAAACGCATAAACCAACTTTGAATATTCATTATGCATTCTAAACTTGTACAACTATATAATACATTAACTTATACTGCTATATACAAATTATTTTCTCAGATTGAAAAGTTAGATAATGTCTCAATTCAAAGTTATCATTATACTCTTAATGAACCTCCTTTTATTGAAAATGGATTATAAGAAATTATCTAATTTGGTCTTAATGAATTAATTTACAACTTCAAATATAAATTTATACCATAAACTCTTATATGCTAAAATATTTACACAATCATTTTTACATTAATTACATTTACATCAATCTACACTACTCAACAACGCCACCACAATCAATCGTCGTCGCCATCACCACCGCTCGCTGTTACCACCAGACTGTCGACACCGCTGCCGTATTGCGCGGGTACTGTGTTAGTTATAAATAAATAAAAGTTTATGAGTCTATCACTACCCATTAAATTATTGTTAAGTCAATGGAAAACTTTATACATTTAAATGGTTATAAATTTACAACAACTTTTTATTTTCTTTTTGATATTTTTACACTTTTTATCTTTTGAATTTACACTTTTTATTTAAAAATAATCATAGATTATGGAAATACCATATATGCATCTAATAACATCTAACTCAAATGTTGTTAAAGTAAATTTATGAAACAAGAAAATCTTCCTCTTGAGAGATGTCAACTTGAAGAAATCTCCACCCGTAAAACAAACTATTCTAAACACACATATACACATATAATCTCTTATTTTCTTTTAAAAGAACCTAAGTAGGTATTTTTCTTTTGAATATATCTTTATGTTTCATTATTTATTTATTTATTTTTACAAGTTCTACTCTTATAATCCCATAATGAAAGATAGATTTCACAAGAACACATGCATACAAGTCATGTTAATATTATAAGGAAATAAATAAAGACCATTGATCCACAATTCGAAAGTGGATACATGTCATTTTGCAAAGTGTCCAAAAAGTTTACATAAAGATGTTGAAAATAATAAAGTAAGGAGGGTTGCAAGCTTCGTTTTCATTCATTGCATAACCAACTATTTAAACCAAACCAATGAACACAACTGCCAAAGGCATGCCAATGTCGTTGCTTAAGCGGCGGTCGCCACTCGCAACCGAGAGCACCACTAGGAGGCATCTTGTGACACTCAATGAATTTTTCATTCCAGCATCGGAATCGGCTCGAACCCGATCATTAAAGAAAGTGTATCGAATTCCCAATTTAAATGACGTGATATAATAACATAGAGTATTTTTTAGATAATTAAAAAAATAATAATAAACCAGATAATATATCGGCTTCCCACTGTTTTTTTTTTTTTTGTTAAATTTAGAATTTTTAATAAAATTGACTTTTATATAAAAAAAAAATAAAACAAAAAAATAATAATAATAATAACGAGGATGTGTACACCCTGTTGTGCCGGTTTTTTTTTTGCTTTACCCCTTGTGTGTGTGTGTATGTCTCACCTGTAAATAAATAAATAAAAATCATCCTTCCAAAATCCCAATCAACGTCCCTTTCAATTCCTTCCCCCATTTCCTTTTCCAATTCAATTCAATTATTCACTCCAATTTCAATTTCCGTTTTCAAATTCAGGGTTTGTTACAAAAAGTAGTAATAAAAAAAGTTATGAGTTTTCAAGATATCGAAGCGGGTCGACCGCTGAATTCAAGACGGGGTGGTGGATATGTAAAGAAAACACAAGACCCGACCCAAGCAATCGCTTCTGGAATATTCCAGATCAATACTGCTGTTTCCACCTTTCAGAGGCTTGTTAATTCCCTTGGTTCCCCTAAAGATACCCCTGAGCTCCGTGATAAATTGTATCTATCTATCTATCTATCATCTTTTCATTTTATACATATTAAGTATTTTATTTCAAGGTGTTAGATCAGTAGAATTTGTAATTGAAATATAGATATTTGATCATGGGTGGACAAATGCTTATGTTAATCACTATAAAGTTATCAGCTTTAGATTTTAGGATTAATTGTATGTATCTATTTTAACATGCTTATATTGTGTATGCAACCAAAAAGTATCGTTATTGTATGTATGTATCCGGTGTCATGTGGCACTGTGTAAGTAACTAAGTCAGTAAATATGCCACCGGTACATATAACATCAATATATGAAAGTTTCTTACATCAATTAGCAACATTTATAGTTGGATACATTTTTCAAAACACTTTTTGGCTATATATAAATGGATAACCAACCAGTCGGTGGGGATGGTCAATATGAGTGAGGTAAATTGTGTCGTGTAACCTATGATTAAAGGGACATGGGACTGGGATTTGAACCCTTAATCTCTGCTTATATGTTGTATGTTCCCCACCACTAGGGTACTTTCATGGGAACTTGTTACTTGTTAGATTTTAATTACTAATCGAGATTAATGAAACTGTAAAGATCAGAACTTTTGAAGGATTGGAAGATATTTATGTAAAGTACGGTCTAATGTTAAATGTATAAACCCTTGATATGGTGACTATATGATATATTTTTGATTTGTTTCCTAATTCTGATTTGGTGAATGGTAGGCACAAGACGAGACTACATATTGGGCAATTGGTGAAGGATACATCTGAAAAGCTTAAGCAGGCTAGTGAAACAGATCATCGTGCCGAAGTTAGTGTAAGTTATTTATCTATACCCTCTTTTCACACAAGTAAATAGTCATGATTGTTTTTTAGGATATCTTCTGTTATAGGTCTTCACATAATATTCCTTAAGAAATCATGATGGTTGTCCTTTAATCTCTGATAACTCTTATTAGTTTTTCTGATGATATTTAATAGTTAATTATGAAAAAAGTGCTTGTTTTATATGTGATGAATTACTCAGGTTACTGCATCCGATTCTTTGGAATTGATTTTTTGACTAGGTCTCGGTTACCTTTTTTGTTCAAATATGCATGTCTTTATGCTTTTCGTCATAGTGATGGTCTGGCTTCATGATGCACAAGATGGTTATGTTGAAAGTCAATATCATATTCACGTGCAGCATACATGACTATCTATTAATTAGTTTATATTTATTTTAGTAAGAAGTGGTCTTCCACATAAATCGGTATTAGTGGTTTGTTAGTACCTTTTTAGCTAGTAGTGGAGGTGTAAGTTAGTGGTAGTTTTTCTTCTATGTATGTACGTTGCATTCTCAGTTTTTATTGAAACACTAAGTAAAATACATTGTGTAAGTGTGTGTGAGTTATACTTTCTGATTCAACAACTGGTATCAGAGCCGGTGCGATTCAAGGCCGGTTTGAGAGTCGTTTTTAGAGAAAAAGTGTAGCCCTTGGCTGTGGGGATAAACGCAGCAGCAGTAGAGATGTACAAGGAACCAAGTGTTGGTTCGTGGGGCTGTGACGAGTCAATCACAGGTTGAAATCGACAGAAGATGGTGACCCGAAGGTGACTCATGTCAATCGCTGTAACAAGAAGAGTATTGGTCGATATGACAGTGTGGCGGGTGAACATCGGTGTGACTCATGGCTGTTAGTCGCCATGAAAGTAGAAGAAGAGAAAGTGCTAGCGGGTGTTGAAGCACCGATCGATGTAGAAGACCAGAATTCTGATCAGATAAAAAGGTCAAGAATCTGATCGGGGAAGAAACCTAACCAGTTTTAGTGTGGTGTCCCGTTTGAAGCTGCTCTTGTAGATTTGATGATTGGAGTCGAGTAAGTGTGTAGCGTCTCTCAAATTGCACGAAGAAAAAGTCATGTTTGTGTGTGTTTCGTGGTGTTTGCTGCTGTTGTCGTGTTTACCAGCAACAAGGAAAAACAATTTCAGATTGTTTCAAGAAAAGGTAAAAAAGTAGACCCGACGAAATCCTAATCTAGTGTTGTGTGTCTGTCCGGGAGAAGCATTGTCGGAGTACCACCGTAAGGGAGAATTCGATGCAGAAGTAGACCCGGCAAAGAAGATAACACTGATGTGTGTGCCGACAGGAAGAACCGTCGAAAAGAAAGACGAAAAGAGTTTGGTTCGCCGGAGAAGAAGACCCAAATCCGGCTTTGTGTATGCCGGAAGGGCGAACAAGAAGTATACCGTCTTGTGGTGGTGATGTGCTTGACCGGTGAAAAGGGAAGGAGACGCGTCTTGGCTTATTTTTTCTTTTAATGAAAGTCTGGTGTCTCCCGTGTGAGCTTGGAGACAAAGTAGTCGAGACTTTACAAGAAAAATGGAAGAAGTCACGTAGAGGTGTCGCCGGCAGAGGAGGCGTGCTATTCAAGAGCTATTGTTCCTTCTTGATTGAAAGCAATCAAGATATGGCAGGACTATTTCGTTTGAAGTGGTAATTGTTGGTGAGGGTGATGTAGAGTTTGAAAAATCTTGTTGTGGAACTGTTTTGTGAGAAGCAATTAAGTGGTACACCATGTGGTCCTCCTAAGTGCAAGATTGCAAGTACGTGAGATAAAGCACGTGAAGATAAGGAACCAGGAACATTCAAATAGACTATGATTTCAAGAAGGCTTCACAAATGTTTATCCTTAAAACCACATATATGATGAACCGTTTGAGTGGTTCTTCATTGGAAAATGGCTACTATTAGTTTTAGCATATATTATCTCTCAGATTTGAAGCCCGGTCAATGATGATGATCCATTACCGTGTGTGTGTCGGGATGGTTATGAATCTCCGTGTGTCGGGGAGCTATCACCGTGTATCAGGATAGTTTAGTATGTTGACCGAAGAAAGAAAACTCGTTCAAAGGAAGTTGTAAAAGATCTGACCAGATCTCGGTAATACCCTTTGATTCAATTTTTTGGTGAGTTGTGTTATATTCGAGAGATACTTGAGGGTGAAGCTGATTTGAAGGCAAGTAGCAGATTCTTTGACCAAAGTCTAAGTGGAGCCAAATTCTTGCAGCATATAATAGAAGTATGATATTGAGAGGGGGTGTTGAAAGTCAATATCATATTCACGTGCAGCATACATGACTATCTATTAATTAGTTTATATTTATTTAAGTAAGAAGTGGTCTTCCACATAAATCGATATTAGTGGTTTGCTAGCACCTTTTTAGCTAGTAGTGGAGGTGTAAGTTAGTGGTAGTTTTTCTTCTATTTATGTACGCTGCATTCTCAGTTTTTATTAATCAGAAACACTAACTAAAATACATTGTGTAAGTGTGTGTGAGTTATACTTTCTGATTCAACAGGTTACTTTGCTTTTCTTTTGAAGAAGTTGTTTTCTTATCTTACATGGACGAAAAACAGATTATGTGCTGTCTAAGGTCAATAAGTTGACATGATTTGTAGAGATAGTTTAATTCTGTTGACTATTGAGTCAGAAGTAGATGACTCCTTTTTTTTTAGTTTGGAGACAATAGTGACAATACATACATCACCAGTTTTATCTATACACCATCTTGTGTACAACACTATAAAGAACAATATGGTGTTGTATGGGTAAAAGTGGTAGCGTACGTATAACGTATCATCTCCCTTTTGCTGGCAGAGTCCATATCTGCTTTCGTGTGTGCATAGTTCTAGTTACCAACCCTCAAATTGGCTCCGTTCTTGACAATATTTGTCCACTTTATAATGTACTCGCCTTCAGAATATGCATGTTGTATGACCATATTCTTCATACAGGCCAGCAAAAAGATTACGGATGCTAAACTTGCAAAAGATTTTCAAGCAGTTTTGCAAGAATTTCAGAAAGCACAACGGTTGTCAGTGGAAAGGGAGACAGCTTATTCTCCTGCTATTCCTCAAGCTATTCATTCCTCACGGTACTTCGTCAATCGTCTGATAGTCATGGAACTAGTAGTTTTTGGGTGTCCATTTTAATATTCATAGGTACTCATTTATATAATTTTTTGTTCTGATTATTATATACTATTTGCAGTAATGAAGCCAGTGAAACGGATGCTAGCTCGGGCAGAAGTCCAGAACAGCGTGCCCTTCTTGTCGAATCTAGAAGGCAAGTTTTTTGTGATTTATGCTTCTCATATATAATGGAAATTTTCCAATAGTGTATGATTTACGTTGCACTTCAAATTTCTTTTAGATTGTTACAACTAAAACTGCTTGTAAAAATCAAGAATACCTGTATCGGTGCAAGGTCAAGGGTATACATTTTGTAAAGTAAATTATGAAGAAGCCCACATTTTACCCTTTATATACTGATTATGTCATATGCATCCAAACTTGACAGATTAATTTGTTCAAAACAAAACTAGCTCATTTGACCCACCCTTAATAAACACCTGGTCATAATTCATAATTGTTACTTTTGATCAATAATTATATATCTAGCTTTATCTGTTTTCATGGTTTATTAAAGTGTCTAATTGTCTTTTCTGCAGACAGGAAGTGTTATTGTTGGACAATGAGATTGCGTTTAATGAGGCTATCATTGAGGAAAGAGATCAAGGAATACAAGATATACAAAACCAAATTGGTGAGGTAAATGAAATATTCAAGGATCTTGCTGTTTTGGTGCATGAGCAAGGAACCATGATCGGTAAGTATGATATACTTTACCTTTCTCACTCGCTATTTACGTTTTCTTATATGTTCGATTGATGGGTGATCAATTTGTTTCAGATGATATTGGGTCCAATATCGAGAATTCCCATGCTGCAACTGCACAGGCTAAATCACATCTTGTGAAAGCATCAAAGACTCAGAGATCAAACTCCTCCATGGTAGTTTTTCGTCTCTATTTTATTTTTTCTTGAAATGACGTAAATTGTTTGATCTACTATGTGTCTATGACTGCATTATGATTGTGATTTGTGTTATCTTTGTCTACCATTCTCCAATAATAAAGTTGATTCTTTTACACTTTCGTCTGTGCAGACTTGCTTGCTCTTGGTGATATTAGGGATTGTGCTTCTCATTGTCATCATAATACTGGTGGTCTGACCTCCAATTTTCTGTTCATCTGGCAAATCAAAGCTTGTTTTATTGGATGGAAATTCTGAAGTATTGTCCGAGACCGTTTCATCATCCGTGTTTGTACAATTCAAGTTCATTGGTTCCTCTCATGATTTCTTTTTTCATCGTGTGACTGCATGCTTTGCAGGGGGGTTTCTCTTAATGGAATATTTATGTCTTCTTTTTCTTCCCATTCATTGTGTTGGTTTTTAGTGTGTTATAGGGCTTTTGGCTCATAGATAAGTTCTCCAGCCTTTTTGGTAGTGTATGTGACAGCTGAGAGATGGAATTGTTTACTGTGTTTTCTTGAAAATAAATTTTGTCAACGAGATAAAAAGATGTTTATTTGCTTTGCTTGAAACACGATATGTTCTTCTATAACATAAACATTTGAGTTTTTCAGTTGATCAGCATAATATGAATTTATTTAACATCCTTGTAAGCATTTTGGATGATAAGATAAAAGTCAGTTGAATAACTTTTTGATAACCAAATCCTCATTTTCAGGTTTACTTCTTTCTGAATTTGTCTCACTATTTCTTGTGGTCAATTTTGATTTCTACATTGCCAACTTGGATTTTTATTAAACACCACTCTTGTTTCAAGTCTTTATTATATAGTTGAGCACACAAATCAACATTTGTTTATTTGCTGTGTGCCTGGAGATCAATTTTTAACTTGCAACTCTGGAAAAGCATATGGAATATTGAACATACAAACTAGCATCAGATATTCAGATTTGATTGTTAATTACTAAAGACAAAGCAGACATGTCTGTTTCATTCTATACGAAATAAGATAAATAAAACAAACCTCATGTGCTTTCAAGATAGATAAATTTAATTTTGGTACCAATAATAAGATCCCGATCCAAAACATTCAACTTAAATCTAGAATACTTGTTTTAAGAGTACATAGCCGAATATAATTTGAAAGTTAACATTTGACCTCCTTCAACCCAACACCAAAGTACAAGAAAGTTGGGTCAGTTGCACCGTCTTTGTAATAAGCAAACACCAGGCAGCTATCATCATGCATGCTCTCCCCAACAAAACTGCATAAAGTTAACACCACACGCATCAGATTTCATGTTGTTACTCATAATTCACTAAGATGTACCCACTTTGATGCAAAAACTTTGTAATGCACCGAAATTTGAAGGGATTTATGAAAATCAGAAACATGAAATAACATAAATCTCAACTTTATTTCTCATGACACACTTCCAAAAACTCAAGTGAAACTTTCGCGAATTAATATCCATTACCATACAGATCCCTATTTTGTCACTGTTAAAGAATATTCGATGTCACAGTCGACACTTACCAACATGTTAGTATAAGAACATCGTTAGTGCTTTAAGCCAAACTAAAGCTGTCAAAATCTTGGGAGGGAATGGAAATTTCAGGTCTAGCATATTAAGTTACCAAACCAGTTTCCTTATGACTTTGGTAATTTTCTTAAAACGTAACAGTCACTATAGTATTACACCAAATATAAGAACACTTTACTCGGCAAAGAACTCAAATAAACATGTAAAGGGAACGAAAAGAAACTTACAACTGAAGGTCACTGAGCTTGGAGAGTAGATACTTGGTTGCGGCCTCAATGTTTTTCTTAAAGAATTCTTGTTTCTCAGCATCGAGCTTGGGGGTGATCAGTTTGATGTACTTCTTGATATAAGAGACAAACTGCTTCTTATCAAAAGGAGGTTGCTCCTGCAGTTATATCAATCTAAAAGTATTAAAACCAACAGATCTAAAAAGATTCCTAAAACCAACAAAGGTAGTCAAACTTTTTATTCGACCTGGAGCCTAAAGGTGTCAACAATGTCGACAACCTTCACAGCTTGATCATCAACACCTTCATCCTCATCACCTCCCTCAGCAGACGGGTTTGCACCGATGTTAACATCAACAGCTCCTTGGACAACCCACTGCATCGACAATACAAATCATTACCATAATACAATATCACCCAAATATCAAAGATTCTGAAAGTAAGGGACGGTTAAGAACATACATGTCCTTCAACTTCCCACAAAATCCCATTCAAAATTTCCTGGTATGGAAACGAGTCAGAAAGAAGCTCGTCACCTACAAAACAATTTTGATTATAAAGTTAAATCAGAATTTTTTTAAAATAAATTTAACACCTAATTCATAATTTTGAGACAGGGAATAAATTGTCACATATGAAAACATCCAGATAGATAAACAAAAGCCGAAAAGTTGTACTTAATAAGGGCCAGAGGCAATCAAAACTATGCTAAAAACCTATATCTTTTTCATGTTTTCATTATGCAGATTAATAATTATGGTCTAAGGATTTTTGATATAATTAAAGCATTAAATCGACAAAACAAAATTTTAGGAAATCAAATTATGCACCAAACATATAATAAAAATTATGCCTAAATTCTCTAAAAGAGAAACAAGGTTTCCACTTATCAATAACGTAGCTAAATTGCTTACAAGCAGATCTACAATATTAAAATAAACAGGCACACAAAATACTTTATCAATCAAATTAAAAAATAAGTGATATATAGCAATAAAATAAAAATATATATAAAATACATATATTATTAATACCGGAAATTAAATCTTGATAGACCAACATGATGACGATGATGTTTGCGGCAGCAGCAGGAAGCTAATAATTAATCGAATGTTTTGATACAAAAAGAGAAAATAAGTGAGGCGACTGGCGAGGGTTTTTATAGACAAAGAAAAAGTTGGACTTGTATTCTTTCTTACCTTCCATGTATTGGGTTAGGCCCATATCCAAAAAAAATTAGACCCATTGTCGTATGTAACACATAAAATAAGTTTTTTTTAATATATATATATATATAAATAGTAGTATCGATTGGATGTGCTATAATAGCTTAGATCAATACATATACGACATGTCGTATATGTTAATTTATGTGACATTACTTAATTGGACTAAACCATTATTATCATTGTCATAAAAATCAGCAGGATAATTAATAAACCTTTGATAAGAAACATACATACCATTCGGGAAATTATACTAGTATCCACCATTGATCAAAAAAACAAAAACAAAATATGAGGACATAACTATATCCATAGATCAGGTTTCTATAACCAATATTCGTGAATGACTTTTAGCAAAATTCAGAATAAGCAAAAACACAAAACGTACGAGCAACAATTTTAAGAATCATAGTACTAGCTATTTAACGAACTCAAAATCTGCAATACAATTTAAAGTCGATACGAGTTATCTAAATTGAACAAAAGAATAACGATAGCAATTAATTCGCTGATATGAACTAATAACAATTGAAACATTCAAGTCCATAGGGAAATTGTGTCGGCATCGGGAGTTGATAATTGTTGATGAGCAGTTGATCTTCGGGTTGCATATCGACCAAAGGAGTAGTAGTAGTAGTAGTAGGATAATCATAACGCATCATATCGGTGAAGGATGAAGAAGCCGGCTCGGGATTCACAAGTAACGGTAAATCATCAGACCACGGGATACCGAAATCAATATCATCAAGACACGAATCGTCATCAGCCATTGGGGTCAGGGGATTGTCAAGGACTTGATTCAGTAACAACGCCACGTCTACACAATCGGCATCATTGATAATCAACGGTTGTGATGGTTGGTAATTATTGGTCCAAGTATTAGTAGTTACTTGTTCCAGATCATCATATGGTAACAACTGATTATTGTTATTATTAATTACTGGATTAATCGCTTGCTTCAGAAATTGAATTCTGTCTTTCACTTGTTGAACCTTGATGTCCAAGGAACTAGCAAAATCGCGCAATTCTTGTACAGACATTTCATCAAACGACTTTGAATCATCCAAAACGTGTGTCGCATTGGTACAGAGTCTTTTTCGCTGACTCGAATCTTGACTTTTGTAGCTTCGGATCATATCGTCAAGCAGATCCTTGTCGTTGTTGGGCCATGTCTGAGCGTTTATCGTTTGCGGATACAACGATGAGTACATGATTAATCCGACATGAATGCCGCAGAGTTTAGACAATTCGTCAGCCTGTTTCTTGATGCTTCGACTTCTGTTGTGAAAAGTTAATTTGCGTTTTTTGTCTGAAGCTACGAATTCTAGTTTTGTTTTGACTCGACCCATCTTAATTTGTCTTTATCGTTAATTCCAAGAACGAAACTAATATTTGGACTAATATTTGGAAAGATCGATTTTGATGGATACGATCGAATGTATGATGATGCTAAAATTATGTCGACTTTGGTTTTTTATATATAGGTGGTGAAAAAACATAAAGTCGATTTTAGATGGTTGGTTTGGTTTGTCTTAAAATTCATTCTTTTATATGGAAACTAATGTTGTCGAAACAAATACGGATTATTACCTTGAGGGATTAAACTATTCTTGAGGCTTAAGTATTACCGTTAAGTTAGAGACACGAGTATATATGTATCGTTTAGATACGAAACTACTCGTATTTTACTATTATCACGGTAATTACTTTAAATAATTAATTGATTTATAAATTAAAACTCTTATAATAAACATTTTTTTTAATCCATTGTCACCATATGTATAGTGGTAATTTATAATTTACGACATATATAAAAAACATTAAGTCTATTTATTTTTATAGAATATATTAAATTTTAAGTAGATTATAATTATAATAGTTAATATTTTTATCATGACTTTAAATTAAGTGAATTACCAATGTCAAAATAGTATTATTCTTAATAGTTATATTTATGATACATTTCTCTCATTATTATTATATATTAACATGTTCGAGTTCTATGTTCTACATAAAAAAAAAAAATTAACTTATCAATATATACAGTCAATTCGTGCATCGTATGAGTATTAAGACTAATATATATATATATATATATGTATATTTATATATTTTGATTATCAATTATATCTTGTCAATTTGAGATGTTATATTGTATTTTATTTGGAAACATGAATTTTTTTTTCTTCAAACTCAATTCAAGTCTTCACGTTTGTATTTTAAATATAATTTGTTTGAATTTCATTATTTACTTTTAGAATTTCTTTGTAGTTTGTGAATAAATTTTAGTTCAAAGATTGGCAAACCCCACCCTTGTTGTGGTATATTTTGGCAAAAACTATCGGCATCGAAATGCGACAAAGAAATGCAAAATAAGCTAATAAACTAATGTATTAAATTTTAAGTCAGAATTCTAAAATTTTTTGATAACACATCATTTTTTTATGTCAGATTATATGATAATGTAATTGTCGTGTATTATACTTTTTAGTATAATATATATATATATATATATATAAAAGTAATTGTTGAATACTACGCTTATGTGACGAAGTAACCTCATTAATTTATATTGAGTGAGTGCATAAATAATGTATGTCTTTTTTACTGTAATTTTTACGGCAATTATTATATTTTATTTTTTAATTACTTAACAAATTTTAAAATTGCTTATACAAAAAATAAACAAGTTAAATCTCGAACTTCATTAAATGACAAAGTCTTCTATCGAATGGCTAACCATTCTCATGTGTCATGTTTATGTCTTTTAGTCTTAGTTGATCTTGATTCTTGAAGTTCTTGCTTAGTCTCGACTGGCACTCTTAAAGATCGAAAGTATGCAGTAGTTTTGCTACATTTTTTAGTTTGATCTTTCCTTTCAATTATTCAAAAATAGATTAATTAGTTTCATAGATTTATCTTTTATGTAGATAAAATAGAAAAAAGTATTTGGATATAAAAAAATTAATACTCTCTTTTTGTTAGTAAAGTCAATCCACCATAATACCGTATACTAGTTTTTTTAATTATCTGACCAAAATTTTCAAATTAATATTAATAGCTGAATAACGAAAATACTTCAATTTGGTTGTGCATGTTTGGGTCAAAGAGTCGTTTCTATTAATTTTTTCTTTTTCTAAAGAGTTTTGTTAAACGAAATATTAAGGGTTTCGTTAAGGTGTATTAAATAATTGTACACTTAGAATCAAATTCAGGGGTGTGTTTTTATATAGAAAGATACAATTTTTTTTATACACAAGTCATAAGGGTTTTATTTAACAATTTTTTTAAAAATTGACTTTCAATTTGTTTTTCTTAAATAACTTAAATAAAAACCTAACATTGAATGTTGTCAAAGGATAATTAATTGTCATAAAAGTGAAGATCAATAAATCATGTCTCTATTTATGTATTTTTTGTAATTGTATGGATATATTTTCGGTTGCATAACATCTTCTTGTTGAGAGATGTCTATAATTTCTTCTTCATGTTCTTGTATTGAGCATTGTTCAAATCTTGAAAATTTTCTTCATTCAGTAACTCCTATCACCAATCATGCTTCGGTTCCTATTGTAAGTTTTCTTTCTGTTTCAATATCGTCACATTTTTTGTCATTCAAAGTATAAGCGTATGTATTCATGTCTCTATAAGTCTATAAAACATATCCCTTGTCCATATGGATTTTTTTTTCCCCAGAATACGAGTCGAGTAGAAGAAGCAAACGGTGAGTCAAATAAGGCACATCTAAAGCTACAAGATATATGGGAAATCTACGACGAATGGAGTGCTTGTGGTGTTGGTGTCCCGGTTATATTGAAAAATGGTGAACAAGTTGTTCAATATTATGTCCCTTATCTTTCTGCAATCCAAATATTTATGAAAAAACCTAAATCATCAACCAGCTTGGAAGAAGAAATCGATGTGGTTGCTCTACGACATGGTTCACCAACCGAAGATGATGATGATGATGATGATTCAAGCCCAAAAACAAAGGAGGTGACTTCTAAAGGGTTTGAAATTGATCATAATTATTGTCACATTTTAGTTGACCGTGGCAATCTTTATATACAATTCTATGAAACATGTTCTCCATATTTACGAGTGCCGTTTATAGACAAAGTAAGTAAAGTACCAGGTTGCTTTCGAAACGTATATATATATACTAACTCTCGCACACTACTATCGTTTTTTTTTTTTACACTTTATTTTATTTTGAAGTTATTATTATTATATTAATGTATACTTTAGTGCTTTAAGCTCTAGCTAGTATTTTATTACTTTAATTATTTGTCCTAGTAATGACGATGCATTTACCAACTTTTTTATGTTCACATTTAATATTTGATTTAGTAAGTTAAAAGTTTGATAAAACCGAATATTCTTCATAACTTTGTGATGCAGATTATTGAATTGGCTCAAAGTTATCAAGGACTATTTACATTTAGCATCAACGACATATCTCCAGCTAGTTGGATGTCTGTTGCTTGGTATGTATGTATTTCATAAATTACTTTAGCTTCTTTTTAGATTTTAACTTTATGACTTCTGCATTCAACATAATTAATTAATTAGTTATCGTTGACTATTAGAGTTAATCCGTCTGAACTTCATTATCTATATTCCTTATTAAAAATTATGTACGGGTGTTGAAAAGTTTACAAATGTAGGACATGCGATTTTACCCTTCCCCTTAAAACAAAACACAAATATGTCTATTCTCTCTATCTCTCTAACAAAAGAATGTACCAAAACAACACACACTCTCTTCATTTCCGTCAAGAACCACCGCTGTTGTCCAACATCACCAACACCCCGGCCACCTCCGTCTATGATTTCCGCCGTTACGCGCGGGTACCATGCTTGTTATATATAAAATCTAACCAGGATGAAGTTTTTTACCAAAAAAATAATGACTATTAGATATCTTGTATTTGATGGAATTGAATATTACTTTTATTGTTGTATTTAACTTTATGACTTAGCACGTGTATGGTGTATTTGTTTGATTGCGATTAATAACTTTTACTTATCTACTAGTTTAGTGAAGAATGTTAATCAGCTAGAGATTTCGTAATACTCATGACTTCTGAATATTATTTAGAGATCAAGCATTGGTTTATGTATTCTGGAGTATAAAGAAAAACTTATTATTGGAATTAAAGAGAGATTTAAAAAAAAACGAAAGTCAATAAACAATTAACCTAATTACGTAACTCATAACCCCCTTTAGTTTTATGAATTCGAGATCTCATATTAGAGCGTCTCTAGATAGTAGACACCAATACTCAATTTTATGGCTGGTTTCATGGCCTTATATATTATCGAGCTGAGCTCCGTTAATTCTATTCCGTTGGAACATCTTTTATGGCTATAACTTTGAGCATCTATTTTATCCCTCATTTTCTTCTTGTGTTGTTTTTTAAGCGTTTTAATTATGTGTTTTTTTCAAAAAAAATAAACTAAAAGTAGGATTTTAAAACTGAATGATTAGAGGTACGTACAAAGTGGTTTAATATGCTGGCGAAAAAATGAAGTTTGACTTGAAGATGGTCTTAGAATCTACTCGTATAACTTTAGCATCATGCAATATTCATATTTAAAAATAAAATAAAAATAGAAAAAGTTAGATTTCAGTTTCAACGTACCCCAAATTTTTATTGATATTTTTTCCTTTCTTTTAGACACTACCAATTATACTTTGAAAAAAACAAATGGACAAATGGTAGATCATATAAGTCAACTTAATATCCTTTTCTACAATAAAAAAAAAAATAATTCATTTTTCAAAATCAGTAATTAATAGCTTGAAATTTTTTACGTAGCATTACTTGGTGAATTAAATTCCTTATATTTTGTTGTTATTAAAGTAATACTTCTGATCGAATCTCCACATCATAATAACATAAAAATTATTTTTAGAATTATGGAAATAACTTATTGCTTTTAAATGTAGTAAAGTATTTGATTGATTTCGTTGTATACTACTTCTATAGGTATCCTATCTATCATATTCCGGGTCGGGTTCAAATTTGCAAGGACCTTTGCGCTTGTTTTCTCACTTTTCATGCTCTATCATCTTCCTTCCAAGGTAGTAGTATATAAATACATTCTTAATCCAATGTCTTACCTTTTAATGAGTATTGCACTTTGATGCGTTCTTGTAAAGTTGAAGTGGTATTCAAACATTTCGCCTGTTCTTATTTCATTGGTTTATAAAAGTTAATAAGAGTAATGTTTTACATCCCCCACCCCATCCAAAAAAAATTTTAAAAAATGACTTACATCACGAAAATATGTTTCATTGTCTTTCATGTATAATGTAATTTATTATTTGTTTAGTTTAATTGATTGTTAATCTTTTTTTACCTTTAAATTTTTTTTTATATCATTTAACTTATTTTGATAAATACCAGGGCCTGCATACTTTCCGTTATAATGTCATTGTAGGTACTCAATCACTAACAATTAACTTCGTTTTATTTAAAAGAAAAATACTTAATTAATTTGATTTTTAAAAATAATAAAATAATATCAATATAGATAATAAACATTAATACTTTTCTTTAAGCTCAAAACACTATAAGTTAAATTCATTTTTATATTTAATCTTGTTAAATAAGTGAAAGTTAATTATCTTAATCTAAAACTCTGATTGTTTTCACTAATGAAAAGAGTTTTCGTAGTATTCATTTCATCATAGCGATTGTGCATAATCAAGTAAATAATTGTGAGTTAAGAAATATGTTGCTTGAATGGCAGAAAACAAAGAAGAAGGTGTACAAAATGATGAGAATAAGTTGGATCAGTTTGTTCCATTTGGGCTAGCAACTTACAAGATGCAAGAAGGAGATGTATGGAACAATAGTGATAGTGATAAGGAAAAGATTAAAGATTTGCATGTTTGTGCTTCTTCATGGTTGAAGAAATTCCATATTCAACATCCCGATCACATCTTCTTTACTCAATAGCGCTCATGGAAGAAAGTTTCTATATCTTATTTAATGTTGTTATTTTTGTTTGCAATGACTAGCATGGTTACTGGTTAGCTTCTGTGTAATTTTGTTAGTGAGGGTCATCAATGAAGGGGCTGAAACTTAACTTGACATTAAGCGAGTCAATTGTTTGATTGGTATGGACCGTCTAGGCAAAATAATATCGATTTAATTTTCAAAACGAATTTTAAGAAGAAATTATGTTAGTTGAAAAGTACTAAACATCTTTAGTCTCTTATTATTTCTGTTTCAAATAAAATGAGATGATATATTTCTTTTCTTTCTTATTACTTGCTTGTTTACTCATAATGAATTGCTTACTCATAATGAACCAATGAAATCGATCATTTGGTAATGATATAATTTCTAGTTCAAGTTCGTGGAATGCATAGATGTATATCGAGCTTGATATCTTTTTACGAAATGATGACACCCAATATTATTATACCAAAAATAAGTGTTACCTCACTTTAACAGGAAAAAAAAAAAAAACAAAAGAATCAATGATTTGTATAGATAGTTAACTTCTGGGGACTAAATATGTTAATTTTATAAACTACAGATACCATAGTTGTCATATACCAAAAACAAATACATCAACAACAACAAGGTACCCAATCCCAACATAAGTCGGGCTATGGGGGAGGTATAATATAGACAAATTTTACCCCTACTCAAAGGTAGAGAGGCTGCTTTCAGATCCACCAGAGTGGAAGGGACTTCCAGCCCAAAAGTGAAAAATAGGGTTAGATCCACCGGGGTGAAAGCCTTAACCGGATAGAGATAAACTTGATCTCAACCTCTTAATCTCAATCTCAATCTCACTCTTTGGATCACAAAATCTTAGATATAGAAATTTGTTACCGTTCGGGAGGGAGAGAAGAGAGAGAAGAGAGAGAACACGTATGAAAGTATCAAATGAAAGTATCAAACTTCCATTGATTTACTGTAGATGAGTACACAACATATCAGTGGTAAATAAACAAAACAAAATCACTGCTTATTTACCAAAAAATATTAAACATTTATTTATTCATATTTGAATGTGTATATCTATTTAGCGGAGATCTCAAATTCCTTTCTTTCACCCGAGATTTCCATCCGTACAACAAGGTTAGAAATTTTCACCTCACTTTTGATCTTTTCTTACTTTTATTTATTATTATTTATTATACCTAAATAATTAATTATACAATACAAATATAATAATCATAATAGTTATAATTTTATCTGTTGATGATTTCAAAGTTCAAATCTGCATATTTTGATTATATTTGTGTTCATAAATCAGTTAATTACAATTAAGGATTCTACATAGTTGCAGTTTGTATTTATTCATATAGATATAGATATAGATAAATGAAACTCTAACTATAGTTAAATAACAGATACTTTGTAGCTAAATGAATTGATGATATTGTAACTGTCCTGTAGTTAGGTTGAGTTTATTAGATTTTACACACTTAAGCCGAAACCCTAATTTTGTTTCTTATTTTGTGATTTGTGTTTGGTAAAGGTTGTGAATTGCTCTTTGAGCAGTTGGTGTATGGGTGGTTATTTTTGCTGAGATATATTATGGATGGGAATAAGGACGAGGCGCAAAAATGTGTCGCCATTGCAAAAGAGGCGATTGCATCTGGAAACAAGGCACGTGCTATCAAGTTTATTGGTATGGCACAGCGGCTGAATCATAATCTATCTCTGGATGATCTTTTGGCGGCGTGTAAAGATCTTGATGGTTCGAATACCGTTCCGTCGAATGGGAGGAATCATGTGGAAAGTAAGCCGGTTAATGGTAATCAGGTCAGGGGTTTGAATGCGGAGCAGAGTTATACGGAAGAGCATATTCAGTTGGTTCGGAAAATTAAAAGGAATACGGATTATTATGAGATTCTGGGTGTTGGTAAAAGTTGTTCGGTTGAGGAGGTTAAGAAGGCGTATAGGAAGTTATCGTTGAAAGTTCATCCTGATAAGAATAAAGCTCCTGGTTCTGAAGAGGCGTTTAAGAAAGTTAGCATGGCGTTTAAGTGTCTGAGCGATGAAGGGTCGAGACGACAGTATGATCAGACGGGTATGGTTGAGGGAGATGAGTACAGTCAGCAGTATAATGTTAGGCGACGAAGAAGGAGAACGGGACAAAGTATGTATTATGAAGAAGATTTTGATGCTGATGAGATCTTTAGAGCGTTTTTTGGTCAAACGCAAACTGATATGTTTCGTACGGCTCATGTGTACAGAACCAGAAGGGCTGCAGGTGCTCAGGCAAGAGAGGATACTGGTGGAGGAACAGGGCCTAACTTTATGCTGCTTCTTCAGCTGTCACCGTTTTTGCTAATCATGTTGCTGGCCTGTCTTCCATTCTCAGAGCCTGAATATTCATTACAAAGGAACTACACTTATCAGTTCTCACAGACAACGAAGGAATATGGAGTGGATTTTTTTGTGAGATCATCCGAATTTGATCAGAAATATCCTGTTGGAACACCTGCAAGGAGTAATATTGAGAATAATGTCATCAAAGATTACAAAAATATGTTGTGGCGTTATTGCCATGTTGAACTCCAGAGGCGTTCGTGGAGCAGAAACTTGCCAACTCCCCACTGTGATAAGCTTGAAAGCTTAGGAATAGCGACATAGGGTGAAGGTTAGTTTTAGTTTTGTTCTTATCATCCTTGGTTCTTATATTGAGTTATTTGACTGTGTTTTCTCATATCTAGGTTTTTTTGCTTACTTTAAGTCTTTAAGTGGGTCATAATTCAAAATATTGAAATGGAAGTAAAAGGAATTGTCAACAAACAAACTCATCTGAAGTCTGAACCCCAATGAACCAAAAATGGTTACAAACACATGCCGCCCCTCTTGCTCACACATAAACACACACACTTACGCATATTAATAACTGAAGATTCAAACCAAAAAGTTAACTTATTCTTGCTGCATCTACCATATTTAAAGCACAATGATCACATAGTGTTTAAGCATCTACAACCATCGATAATACATGAGAATAAAATACGTTTTTTTTCCCAGAAATACACTCCTTGTAAATATTAGTAAAATTACGCAATCTACTAAAAGCATGTTGAAATTTAGCTAGCTAAAGCTCTACTATGGTGCCAATGTACACCATGAAACGAGATAGTACAGGACTACATGCACATATGCATCTACAAGTTGCGGGATGTTTTTTACTTTTCCCGATAGCTTGCAATAGTGTGTAATGTAGATAGATATATAAAGAGAAAATCCTACCCAAGAATTAGTGGAATAACAGACCACTTAATTAATTAAAGTTTATCCAAAATGTTGGACTAAATTGCTCTAACTGAACCGTGCTCACTCATATGGGTCATATATATGACATGTGACTGTAAGAAGGATTACCTGTTTATTTCGTAAAATAACTTTTACACTGCACAGATTTTTACTTTTTCAAGTCATAAGTATCAAGTAAAGGTGAAATAAAGGAACTGATCTGTAATTTAAGCCCATGCTCCAGTTACCATTTCTAAACCACGATATTTGACATATGTGGAATTTAAGTTGGGTCTTCAGATAATGCATTACTATAATGTCCGCACCTTTATCTTTTACTTTAGGTTATCATATAAAAACCACATAGAATGCTTTGTGGTGGGCTACAGTTAAGGGATTACCTATTAGTAAGACTCTTTTTTTGTGTCCTTGCCTTCTTGGTCATTTTACAATTGTCTCTCAAGGCTATTCTAGTAAATAAGAACATGAAATACGGTCCAAATGTTTAAACAGTGACGGTGTACTTTTTCATGACTTATTATTTCGTACAAGGGTATTTTGAATTGAAACACAGATTTAGAAGAGTAAATAATTTCGTATAATCACAACTTCACAAGTGAGAACTTTCCAAATCATGCAACTTACTCTATGTTTTTTTCCTCACCATTTGCGCCGTAACTACAATCCAGATCTAACAACGTATTAAAATTCTTTGATTTAGTATAGGGGTAAAAACCCAACTTAACTCTAGCAATGGAATTGCAACATTGCTACTTCTTCTTATATCCTTTTTGAACAACATAGGCGGTAATTAGGACACTAATAAAAAAAAATAGGCTGACTTTTATTTGAAATTAGAACTGCTATTCTGTTTTTACAGTCTGAATGTTAACAAAGTTAAATATCATGAGGGAACTGCACTTTAAGGTATTATTCTGTGTGAGGTCTTCTAATATTTTTCAGGTATTCTTGTTTAATAATTAAAGGTGAATGGTAGTTGTTTTTACTTTTTACAAGATTTCAAGTTTTCAAACAGTAGTTGTAATAGACATGCCGAGACAGCATTGACGCTCCTTTTTTATAAATATAAGGGATCTGCCAGGCGGCATAGCACTCAATTACAAAATATATCTATTGAATAGCATGGCTAACCATTATATTTTGTAGTTCAACCAGCCTAAAAAACATGAAAGAACAAATGGTGTTACATGTTACAATCAGTGTTCTTACTGGCTATTTTTTTCTTAGTTTTTCAATCTACTTTCAATACGTACGTGCCTCATGGTCTTATGGATCAGATAAATAATCATCTAACACTAGTTCAGCCATTAGGTAGACCTGGCCTATACATTTTTAAATATTCTTTTTCCTGAAACCTTTTCGAACCTCATATTTATGCATTGTTATCATGGCATAAAATAGATAATACTCAATTGCATCCAAATGATTCCCATGTATTCTATAAAATTTCCGTAATCTATGCATTTTGAAGAAAAATTTCCCATATTTTTTGTCATGTTACAAACTTCTTTTAAGTCCAATGATTTGTCATTTGGAGTCAGATATTGTGATTTCTGGTTAAATTTTGGATATTGTGGTGTTTGAGTATGTTAAAAATATTGCATACTTATAATTATATTTCGCAGTGTCACTAGATCATGATTTTGAAACTTGTGTTTTTTTTTCTTTCCGGCAGAGCATATTCAGAGTTGATAGATGGAAAAATATTTTTTCCATTTCTCAAGAACTTCAGCACTTCAGCTGGCTGGTGCACTCTCGGAAGTTGGGTAAATTTCATATTTTGTGTAGCAGTGTTTGCTCGGTCATGCATTTAACTGCAAGGTTTGATTTAGCATGGATGTAGTAGCTTTTGTGTAAAGATACTGTTGTTGAAGGTTAGATTTATACATAATATATTATCAGAGAGGGTGTAAAAGTGTTCTGAAAATAAATGACCTCCAATTATCAGCTGATAACGAGGAGGAATGCTTTGAATTTGCAGACGAGTTCCTAAGAGGGTTTTGGGAATGGAACAATGTATAATATCTTACGATGGTAGATGTGAGTCGGTAAAAAGAAAAGAACAAGCAAGACATGAGATTAGAAACATAAGCATAAATTGTGATCAACGTGTAAACGGTGCAATATTTTGGTAGTGCAGCAGATGTGATTCTTACTTCAATGTTGATCATAAGCCCTAAGAGTAATATATCGTTAATCAACTACTTGATGGGATGGAATGCAATTTCATTGTTGGGTGTACAACTATATTTAATCCTGTCATACGTAGAGTATGTGAATGTAGAATATAGATGTTCATATTTCTACCGAGGTCAGTGAAAAAGCTCCCAGAAACAAGAGTGTGTGGAAGTATATATGCATGCATGAGGACATGTATGTGTTTGTTTGGTGGTTTAAACTAACCTCTAGTACCTCTTAAGGTTTTTTAACCACCTTCCTATCTATCTTTAAATCTTGAACAATTTATAACACTTTTATGGTATACTTGTTTCTTTAAACAATTTCATCTTTAATCATATAAAGGATAGAGATTTTCTAAAATTATTAATTTTCAAACAATACGTTAGCTTACCTATATTATTAGAAAATACTAACTATTAATTATATGAATTTTTATGAAATTAAAATAAATATACTTTTTTTTAACACATTTAAATTCATATAATAATGTAATATGTATTGTTTGTTAATATATATATATATAAATGATTATGACAGCCTTAGGGTTGTCATCAACATTTTATTATATGCATAAAAAGTAATAATTTATATACCAATAACCGTCTCCCTGAATTTTCGTAAAACAAAATACAAATTTTAATGTATCAAATTAATTAATACTGACAACTTGTCATTAACAAAACTCAAAAAAAAAAAATCTTTATTGTGTGTTTGTATCATAACAAGATAAAAATCAAATAAAACACATTAGTGACTTCAAATCGGATAAAGATTCTCTAAAGTTGCTTTAACTTTATAGTTTAAGTTGAAGGAACATGAACCATTGGATTAAAATCAATGGTTGAGATTGAAACTTGAATTTTTAATCTCTAACAATTGATTTTAATCCAATGGTTCAAGTTGTTTCAACTTTACCTATAAAGTTAAAGCAGCTTTAGGGAATCCTTTTCCCGTTTCGGTTGCTAATTCATTTTCATGAAATTTTTAGCTTAGCAAACAATTACAGCGTTTTGCCAATGACAGACATGTATCATTAACGTGCATGAATCAATTGTACTTTTAACATTAATAAAGTATACAATTTTATACAGGTTAAGCCGTTAACTCGTTAAGGGTTGTTAAAAATCTACAATTATTGTAGTAACTTTCTTGTTTTATTTTTATCTTTAGCCCAAGCCCATCTATGTCTTCAGCCCAGCAACACACTATAATTTGTCCGACTATATAATATTACAGACATATGATAAATTAGGGTTCTCCTGCTTCAACACAGCACAACAGCGCCGGAAGAACTCTTTTTCACATTTGCAGGTATCTTTTTTGTTAATTAGGATGTATTGTTACTGTTATTAATTTAATTACAACTTAATCTCTAAAAATGTTTAGTAGTTAGTGATTAATCATTATCTTTTTTTTTTTGTATTACAAAGGATATAATGATGAATACCAGTTACTTACTATTATTATAATAGTTATAATAATTTTTGTTCATGATAAATTTATTGTACAAATGTAGTTTTTTTCTTATACAAACTGTCAAATGAAATCTTGATAATTTGCCGTATTACTACTTGTGATAGTTGTTAATAATGATGATGTAAATTTGTTTTTATATTCTTGCCTTAATTGGATGTTGGTCCCTAAACCTGTAGTCGCTGTGTTCGGAGGAGCTACAATGGTGTCCGGAAAGAAAACGGTGCGTCATTTCATAACCCTCTTCATTATCTAGTTTACCTTTATCATCTCATAATAAGTATAAGTGTCTCAAGTTATTAATTTAATTACAGCTAAATCTCTAAAAATGTTTAGTAGTTAGTGATTAATCTTATATCCTTGTATTACTCTGAATGTGGGGTTAGCCTAATTGCTACAGGCTCTTGCCAGGTAGTTTAGGGTTATTTTGGGTAGTTTAGAAGTAGTGTTGATTTGCCCTTCAAAAAAAAAAAAGCCTAAAAGTTTGTTTGACTTGACAATCTATCATATTATTCAATAAATGATATAACTAGGAATATTATAAAGTGTATATATCCAACTTACCCTTAGTTTTGTTGTAATATTAAGTATTTTTCTGTATTGTATATGCAGAAGAAGACACATGAGTCTATCAACAATAGGTTGGCTCTTGTGATGAAGAGTGGAAAGTACACTCTTGGTTATAAGACCGTGCTCGAGTCTCTCAGGAGTTCTAAAGGTGTGAATTAATATTTTGACTTGGATTCTTGTTTTGATGTTGGATTGATTATGCATCTTTTACTGAAACCTTTTGTTATATAATTGATTTGAATTGCAGGTAAACTGATTATCATTTCAAACAATTGCCCACCTTTAAGGAAATCTGAGATCGAGTACTATGCCATGCTTGCCAAGGTTGGCGTCCACCATTACAATGGAAGTATGTGCATCTTAAACCGTTGTATTTATATTGGCTGTGATTTCTCGTCTAATCCATTTTTGTTGGTTTCCTTTTGCTGATACTGTTTACATTAATTGTTGGTTAGACAATGTTGATCTTGGAACTGCTTGTGGGAAGTATTTCCGTGTGTCATGCCTAAGTATCATTGACGCAGGTATTAAATTTGAGATATGATTTTCATTGAGATCATCCTTTGAATATATTTGTCTAATACGTTTTTGGTTCCGAATTGCTTTAGGTGATTCTGATATCATCAAGAGTCTACCAGGCGATCAGTGAGGTGCTAACTGCATGGATCTTTGTCTCTTCTCAAAAAATCTATGTCTAAGTTTTGGCCAAGTATATTATCAGCTTTCGAGTTATGTTATGATTCGGTTAGTAGAGTGTGCACTGTTGCTTTGTATTTGTTTGATCTTATGGGCTGGGTTTCATTGGTGGATCTGACTTTTATCTTTTGCTATTTCTATTTCTACTTGTCAATGCTATTTCATGGTCTACCAAATGCTGAGTCGTGCAAAATAAATGAAGGATTAGTTCACTAGCAATAGCTTAACCGTACAGTAATCATTGATATATGTGATATCGATCATACATGATAGTCTGCAAGTTTACAATCCTGCCTCTTAAGTCCATTGCTCTAAGCATAACGATTGTAAAAAAATTTAGAGGCTAGCAAAACAGTCAAAAACAAATATTGATTCAATTTGTCCTAATTACTACTATACAGGGAAACAAGATAGCTATGATGATATTATGATAATCTTATAAACGTTTAGTTAAATATTTTAACATTTGCGTTATTCTGACATAATGGGCTGGATAGCGGGGTTCTAAGGACTAATGTCTAAGAATATATGGAGACATCAGAATGGGGATGGGAGGGGATGGTGTGTTTGATGGTGTTGAAAGGCAGTAACTTGTCTAGCATATACATACATATTAGGGAAAGTTTAGGTAAAACATGTAGTACCTATCTTAGGTAAAACATGGGGGTTTATTATATTCAAAGTTTTTTTTTTTTTTTTCCTTTTTATTTGGATTTAATGTTATAGTTGAAATGAATGTTTAGATTTGACTATTATGTGTTTTGGTGTCGTTGGTCATTTGCCGAAAGTCCCTCACTGTAATACAACCGGTGTTCTAAAAAATGAAAACCGAAGCTCAAATAGATTCAACTTTTATGTGTAGTATGGTATTTTATTTTAGAGTTAATTACGGTTGTGAACCTCTACATGCAGCTTTCGTCCTTAAATTTAATAAATTACAGTTTTAAAACTTTGCTCCGTCAACACTTTTGGTCCTGACCATAAACGTCCATTAATAAAGAGGTCACGTGTCAGGCATGTGATAGGTAATCTCGTAATTTGGCTTTGAGTTAATTACAGATTTCGTCCCTATGTTTTAATAATTACACTAGTTCAAAAATCTATAAACATAGCATAACTTATTTACTAGGTTATCATCATCTTCATTTAACTACAACACCAAATTTATATAATCCAGAAAAATATATATATATATATATATATAACACATCTTTTACCAACAATTATTTGAAAAAACTTGATTGATCAAAAATCCATCGAACTAAACAAAAATATCTTCGATCTAAAAAAATTGGTGGCAGAAAGAATAAACAGATATAGATACGATTTTATGTATGGAGGAAAGAAAAATTTAATAGGGGTATTTATTTTGTTTGTATATATTTGAGATATAGATTTGATTCATATTAATATAAATTTTATTATATATTACATAGATATGAATTGTATTATACACCTATATGTTATGTTATATGTTGATTTGTTTTTGATTTGTTGATGAGGATGGATGGATGAATAAGGATAAGACGGAAGACGAGAAGCCGGCCACAAAGCAAAGAAGGAGGCGGAATGGATAAAGGAAAGGGACAAGGGCGGTCTTGTCTCATTAATTGTGTCTTATTTTGAATTTTTAAAGTTTTTCTTCATAAACTTTGACATTAAATATTTTAATTTGTGTTGTATTTGATGAAATTTATATGAATCGATTGAGTTTTTACACGTATATTTTATCGGTATAATTTTCATCAAATATTATATAACACAAACCAATATATTTAAGATCAAAGTTTATATAAGAAGACTTTGAAAATTTAAAATATGACACATTTAGTGGGACGGGGAGAGTATATTATATGTATAGATATATAGATGAAGAAGATAGATGTAGAAATTCAGAGTTATTTACGCTTTTGGTCCTATAGCAATGAAAAGACCAAAATACCCATCATGTGCAGGTCACGTGATGGGATTTTTAACGTCTATTAGTTATTTGGACCAAAAGTGTTGGACGGAACAAAAATTTTTGGAAACTGTAATTTTTAAAAGTTAGGGACAAAACCTGCAAGCTGGATACCACGATAGAGACGATTTCTATAATTAACTTTTTATTTTAATAAAATAGATCTTATGATTAATTAAAATCGGGATCCTATAGTTCACAGTCCAAGGCACGTGGGATGAGTTGAGTGGACATCATTGTCAAAACTACCCACACAAAAAGCCTCGCGCCACCCTAGTCAACGTCAATGACCATTTTACCCTCTGACTGAGGATTATTTTTTTCACTTTACACCCATATTTCTTATGATTCATTTACACTTACCCCCCTATCTATGGACTCGTGTTAATGCAAATATATCTTGTACGTGGATTAAACGAGATATGGTGTGACCGTTTCGGAACTTTTACTTGGCGACCTTCAAGATTGTATCTGATATGGTGTGACCTCTTGCAAAATTATAAATTGATAATCACTAAAGGTGGTTCCATAACTATGTCACATTGATAGATTAAATCATTATATCATTTTGTTTTTAATTGTAAAGTAATCTTGATTCTAGATCATGTGACTTATATATAATATAAAGGAAAACATCTTTAACTTTAAATTAAAAAGTTTTACTTTAAATTAAAAAGTAAAATATGGTTGAACAAGACATAACACTTATTAGAACCAAAAAGTTAGTGACTTAGATCACTAAGTTGTGCTGTCTAAGCTTAGGTTAGTCAAGGCTTACATAGGATGCTACATTGCTTAACTAGATGCATTGTTTACTTCGAAACGTATGTCTCTTGGCTTCAAAGTGGATTTATAATTATTTTTTTTTAAGTTAGTTACGATTCAGACGTGCTGGAGGCAAATTTAACTAAGATTTGTTGTACTTCCAACCCTTCCTCGTGTAAATACCTTGAGATGCGAAAACTCAAAACTCAAACTCGAGACATTGGGTAAAATTCACCTTCAAGGGCTACATAATGGATTTATAACTGATCTTATGTAATTAAAGAATAGTAAACTTGACAACTTTTTTATTTTTAATTTCTATTTTATCTCTTGTATTATTCAACACATATAGTATTGGAAGGAAGAAAGAAAATATGGTCATATTTGAATAATGTTTACACTTTTGTCTTAATGTCTACCAGGTCCAATTACATCCATAAACAATAGTTTTATAAACATTATTATTATGAAAAAGTAGAACAGTTTGATAATTTTTTTGCTTTAAGCAACAAAACGAAACAAAACAAAAAGAAAAAGGAACCAAACTTGAAGAACAATACATTGATGATTGATCACTGCAACTTTAGCTAAACTTGAGGCCTTGAGGGGTAAAAAGCAAACCATACATCCTCAAAGAAATAATATTGCACCGACGCATTGTGAATTTTATATACTCCTTCAAATCTTAATCAATCGATGGGTTAATAAATTAAAATAAAATAAATAAAATAACAGGTTTATGTTCACTAAAAATTATCATGAATCATGAAAATCAGTGTACATTAATATATATACTTGTTTTTCGTGAATCTCCATGAATCAATATTATCATGATCAAAGAGTCAAGGTCTTATTTGTTTTACTTTAATACTAATTTTACAATAACTAACCCCTAAATCAATTACCCAGTCACCAACGAGTTTCGAGCGCAGTACACAAAAGTCAAAATAATGTTTGCATAATATCTAGCATTAAATACAATTTTCAACCATCATATAAAATGTTTTTATTATTTGAAGTAATGATATATGCTTTTGAAAAAAAAACACATAACAATCTTCGTAATAATAGGATTACTACATGATATTAAAAAAAAAAAGCAATACTGAAAGACAATGAGTGAATTATAAGCGTCATAATATTATGATTGTAAAAGGTTTATTAATGATACACTGAATATATTTATAGAAGTAAACGATTGGTTACAAAAATCATGAGTTTCATCAGGACATACCTTTTTCAAGTTTCGCATATTGCTCAATAAAATGTCATTTTTGTGTCTCGAATTTTAACTACTAACTCAGATATTTTTTAAAAAAACTATCCGAATATATTAGAAGGATTTATCATTATTAGCAACCAGCTCATAAAGTAAAGTATACTTTGAGCAAGCAACCAAGGGCAATTAAGTCAAGAAACATATCAAGATTCAAAATTCACCAAAAATAATATCTAGATTCAAAATTCATTATAGAAAAAAACACTCCATTTTACCATTTACATCCATACCTTGATTACCTGTAAAGTAATATAATAATTTCACAATATATAAGAAACAATAAACAAAAAATAACAACAGATCGAAGAAGTAATAACTGAACTAACAAACTTGTAGATGGTTTGTTTTTGTTGAATTTTCAAGTAGCTAGCTAAATCTACTACTAGTACTACTCATCAGAATCATCATCGCCTCCGAATATCGAAAACTTATTATACAAAAGAAATAACACCAAAAGAAGCACAAGCGCAACGCCGACCGGAGATCCGCTCGCCCGATGTATAGAATTCGGTTCACCCGATGAAAAGATTCCGGATACGAAAGATCCGGATTCTGAGGACAGATACTGAATAACTAACAACAGAACGATTGGAAGTAGTAACAAACCAAACGGACTTAACAGTTCTGAGATGAATTCAGTAACTGCTTCACCGCCGTCTCCCAGGAATATCGGGATGCCGATTAGTGTGATGACTACTATTGCTAGTAGGATTCCGTAAGGTGCGCCACCACCGCCGCCGCCGCCTGGTCTTCTGTCTTGATACATTTTTTTGTTTGTTTGTTTTTTAGAAGGGGAAAAAAAAAAGAGAATGTGGAAAGAGATGGAAAATGTGATGAAGAAAAAGAAAGGGGGAGATGTGAATGGGGGAGTTCAGAGTCAGGTTTTGTGATGATGGAGATATATTAATGTTTGAAAAAGGACTACGCACGCGCTTTGCTAGAAAACAATGCTACATCCCTTTATATCGAACTCGATCAGTATATCGACTCAGTTTTATGAATATCAAGTCAGATTTTACATTAACGTTTTACACTGAATATTACATACAAATACATTATTTATTGTACATTTACCATAAAAGTTAAGGGTGATCGGTATAATTCTTTTTTATGCTTTAAAGACTTCATTTAGTATTTTCTTTATGAAAATACATCAAATTAAGATTCTTGTTTGCAACACAAATAAAACTAATACAAATTAGAATGACACATATTTTAGTTTTAATATGGTAACTATTTAAATAATGTGAGTTTTAGTTATTAACTTTTATTTTGAAATATGATAATCACAGCCTTAAAAATTAGCATTGATAGTTTTTTTACATGCATAAACCTAATGCTTTATACATCAAAAATCACTATTTGAATTTTTGCAAAACAATGTAAATAGTTTATACAAACAACCTTAAGGACTATCATTAAAAAAAAAAAAAAATTTACATAGATGTAATACCATTTTAGGATTCTTGGTATTTTTTTATCACATTTTTAAGCTAATAAGTTGTTTGACATGTGGCACTATAATCCTCTTACCAAAACTTGCCTAAAAAAAATGCCAATTTGTAACGAGTAAGCAAAGAGCCAAAATTTGCTAAAAGTTGCAAAACACAAACACAGGGAAAAAGAAAAAAAAGAAAAAAAGAGAAGTATGGGGCCACATTTTTTCCTTCTGTTTTCATTGCTACCCAACATTCATTTCAATCGGTTAAAGAGAGTCAATGTTTAGTAAACGGGAAATGATAAATGTATCATAAAATATGATGCATATATCATAATGTACAAGTTTCACAGCATATTGTATAAATATGTGATGCACAGTTGTGATAGATTTATTGCTTGTTATGGTAACGAGCATAATACCCGCGCATTGCGACGGAATTTTGTTTTAAGAATGAGATAGATTCGGGGTAGTTTAGTCCAACTGTAGAGGTGGGTATAGAAAGATGTATTAAGGTAAGGGGCATTTTAGACTTATCATGTTCTTAATGACTTAAAGCTAATTTGCTTTATAAGAAAACTAGACGGGTGCTCGCACAATGCAGCGGTGATGGTAGTAGCGACGGATGGTGTGCCGGCAGTGGGAGTGGTAGTGGCGTGGTAGTGAATGTAAATTAATTGATTTAAGAGAGGTTAATATGGTTATTTAACGGTCGAAAGATGAATGTTGTAAGTTATTTCATTAAGGGTATTATAAGTATATAAGTGAATATGTTTAAGTTAGTGAATAAAGAAGAGAGGTAATATAGTCATTTCAAAGTCTTAATTACTTAAAGAGAGGGGAATAATTTGCTTTATATAGTAGTATAGATATAGATATAAATAATATCAACTCTCTTAGCAAATATGTGTATGCCAAAAAGTGGCAATAGATAGGGTGTAATTGACACTATTTATAAATTGAATTTACCAACTACACCCTTATCTTTTATGACCGTGTTATATGGAGTTATATTTAAGGAAAAGTGAGTTTAATAAAAAATATGAATACTTTGACAATTTTTCTTGTAAGTTAATTATATTGACCTAGTAATTTTTAAAAAATTAAATTTATGGTGAATTTAAACATTATTGACGTCGAGCACTACGTACAAAGTCAAGCATAATAGACTTGAACAGAGCTTGCAAATCACCAATTTTTCTTTGAACCGTTTGATAAGAAGCCAACAAGCATATATTTTCCGAAGACATTTTATGAAAGTATGAGACTACTGGTGCAGTGGTGCATGATCTATGTGAATTCATTGAGACCGACACCAAAGTTTTCCTTAGATAATTTTAGCGTCTTTTATTATACTTTTTGCTTCACTAAAATTATGAAAGGTCAAAAATATACATATTAATTTAAAAGAAAGAAAAACACATGACATGACGTTACATAAGCAAATACTTTAATTAAATTTTCATAAAAATGGTAGATATAAGGCTGTGAGTAGTAGTGAAAGGAGGAGGAATGCCCCTCCTCCAACAAATACATGCAACGTGGCCTACAAAAGTAGTATAAGGGGAAAGTCTTCTAAAATCGAACTGGCAAGAAGCAAAATTACATTTGGAACATCCCGGAATGCCCTTAAGGGTCGATGAGGGGCGTATTTTTTGACAAGGGAATGTCCCTTAATAGGCTACTCCTCTCGGTGTAAGAGGCATATATATATAAACCATGTATTTCAAATGTAATAGACAAAAGTCACAAAACATATATGACCAGGAAAGACAAGATGAATATATAATTAATACATAGACAAATGTAATAGACAACACATATAATAATAGTAAAGGCTAAAGACAAGTGGGATGTATAAAGCAGATTTATTAGACAATACATATGTGAAACATGATTTGTGGTGCATTATTACGCTATTTTTGAAAATTTTTACATGTACCAATAACCAATGTACCATGTTGTAAGCTCTAATTTGGAATACGGTGTACTATATTATTAGTTTTACACTCCTAGTTTAATTAGTTAATGAGCACTTTTTGGGTGTTCATTTATTTATACAAGAGACAATAATTTATTGGGCGTGGTCAATGACTATAGTTCTATTTTAATCTTTTACAAAAGTGACATATTAATAAAACTATCATTCACTATAAAAGGACATAATAATATTTATTTATTTTTCTTTTTATTTGTATAGGCCTTTTTAATGTCAACATTTTATGGCATGAGGTCCAAGTATTCGATGTTTATGACAAGCAACATCGATCTGCCAAACTTCTTAGGCACAATATGAAAGTTACTTTTGGCTCTAAAAAGTGAGTCAGGTATACTCGGATTTTACTTAGAATCGTGAAATGAAGCTAGCAATTAATGTGTTCGTAGTTTAAGTCAATAATAATGGAGTTAGTTTGTGTATGTTGTTGTAGGCAACTTGTGTAGTTGTTTTCAGCTTCAAAATAATAATAATAATAATAATAATAATAATAATAATAATAATAATAATAATAATAATAATAATAATAATAATAAATAATAGTAATAATAGGGGTTTGCTAAATACAGCCTTTAAGGCTGTGTTTAAAGTGCATAAATTGTTTGTACATTTACTATGAAAATCAGGAGACGAACTTTTAATATGAAAGGTACAAGTTTTTTTTATGCACGTTAATAATAATAATAATAATAATAATAATAAATAAAAATTTTGTGTATGTTGTTGTAGGCAACTTGTGTAGCTGTTTTCAGCTTCATTTAATTTCATGGTAATTTTGCATTTCGAATAGTCACCTAAATAAAGTAATTAATTTTGTCCAAAAATAATATATTTAACCAAGCTTGCAATAAAAGAAACTTCCTATCATGGAGGGAGACATCGTTGGTCCCCCCGTAATAATCAGTGTGATAGGACCCAATAGTCTTTATCGAGTTTAATTGACGATAATATATCGACGATAATATAAAGCACAATGGTAGGTGGATTTTCGATAGGTCGACCATCTCCCCCAAAACCACAGAAAAGCACTACCAATGAAAATACAATCCATCGTTTTCAACTTTCCATATTAAACAAATAAAATCATCATCCTAATTTTCACTCTTACATAACTCAAAAACCCATCAAAAATTAAATAAATAAATAAATCATTACATTACACAAATACTATAAAAAGAAATTAGAGTTAAGTACTTTTTTCGTCCCTGTGGTTTATCATTTTATCACTTTTCATCCTCGCCGTTAACTTTTGGCTAAAATTATCCCCGTGGTTTGCATTTCGTCCCTGCCGTTATAACTTTACCGTTAACCCCCTCACATGCAAGTCACGTGAGGGGCATTTTCGTCTTTTCATCCATTTAAGTGCAAAAATCGTCCATGTGGTTTCTCATTTTTGCATTTTTCATCCTCTCCGTTAAAAAAAAATAAAAAAATAATGATAACAACTTATCCAAACATAACAAAAACTTATATATACATATATATTTGAGAATCTACTCAATCACCTTCAAATGCAAACACGTATATACAATGTTTTAAATACAGGTATATACCGGTCGGTGTTACCAGCAATACCGGTATGGAGGTGGTACTCCGGTACAACTATTTCTGGCATTTTTGATATTTTTCGGTAATACCGTTCTGGTGTTCTCATTTTTTATTTTTTTGAATTTTTTAAAATTTTTTTTGTAATATTTTAATATTATATTTTTTTGGGTAAATTACAAAAATCATACCTAAGGTTTGTTCAAAATTACACTGATCATACCTACAATTTAAAAATTACGCGAGACATACCCATCGTTGCCAAAATCTTACACTGACCATTCCTATCACTAACGGTCGTCTATTTGGCCATTAAGTCAAGTCATGTGTCGTGCATGTGAGGTATCAAAATCGTAATTTTGTGTATACTTCAGATATCATCTGTGTAAGTTACCATAATAAAAAATTATTAAGATATTTATATTTCATTTATTAAAGTAAGTAGATATTGTATATTAAATTCTCTCTCTCTCTCTCTCTCTCACACACACACACATATATACACATATATATATTTATATATTAAAAAACCTATTTCAAAATAAATAATTTATAAAAAAATGTCATCAAACGATATAGGTTTAGGCTTAGGAATTTTAAGGTTAGACTAACAGCTAACCCTTAAACTCAAACCCAAAATGCTACAGGATTGCTAATTTGAGATATACTCAAAAACGGTGACGAGTCTTCGACTTTGATTTACCCCTCTAATATGAGATGGATGTCATCAAACCATACGAGAAAATCTTTTTTATTTTATTTTATTTTTTGTTTTGTATCAATAGGGTTCTATTAAAAACAATAAATGATAAAAAAAAATAAAATATAATAATATAAAAATGAAAATTTTAGTGGTTTTTATAATTCTCATCCTTGTTATATTCACTATACACGTATAACAAAATAATAATGACATATATAATAATAAACTATATTTTAGATTCGTGTCAAATATACGAGTTTACATTGTTATAAAGATTAAATAATATTACAGTTAGTTTTAAAAAACTAATATCAGTTATTATTCATTATCTACTATATTGGATTTAATGGTTAAAAAGTATAAATTTGTGATTGAAAACAAAAAAGTGTAGATTAAAATAATTATAAATTAAGTATTTACTGAGGGTAAAAAGTGCAAATTATTGAAAACAAAAAAGTGTAAATTAGTGATATTTTTTCTACAAACATTAAAATTTAAAATATAATATTTTAATATATCTGGATAATGATTATTAGGATTTTTAATTCATAATTAGATTAATAATGACATCATCAATCCCCAATTTGATAAAATCGAGAACTATGATTGGTTAATAAGATATTAGGTCAGTTGCTTAGGTCAGTTGTCTTTTAGTATAGATAAAGATGCATTCTTGTATCAACTATTTTTCTCGATATATTTTTCATTAAAAAAACTGAATTTCTTTTCATAATAAACTTCATATTTACCAAACTTAATAATTGAAGTATAAATAAAACTCTAAAGTTCTTAATAATTATTTTTATGATGAATTACAATGATAATACCTGAAGTATGCACGAAATTACGGTTTTCATACCTCACATGCATGACACGTGACTTCACTTAACGGCGAAATAGACGACCGTCAGCGATAGGTATGGTCAGTGTAAGTTTTTGGCAACGATGGGTATGTCTCACGTAATTTTTAAATTGTAGGTATGACTAGTGTAGTTTTGAACAAACCTCATGAATGATTTTTGTAATTTACCCTATTTTTTTAATTTTTGAACTTTAAAACTTATACTTTATAATAATGTACCTATTTGGTATTTTTTGAGTAAATAGTAACTACATTTTGACAATTGAGTTAAATTATAGTAAATTTTATAACATTTTTATAAATTAAATTAAATTAGTCGTACTGCTGGTGTTAAATTACATCTTCATATGTATGTATATATAGGTTTTTGATTTGATTTAGTTTTGGTTTTTGATTAAATTCTTGTTTGGAGGTTTGTTAAAGATAAGGATGAAAAATGCAAAAACGATAAACCATAAGGACGAATTTTGCATTTAAGATGGATGAAAAGACATAAATGCCTCTGGGTTAACGGATCAAGGACGAAATGCAAACCACGGGGATGATTTTAGCCAAAAGTTAACGGCGAAGACGAAAAGTTATAAAACGACAAACCACATGGACGAAAAAAGTACTTAACTCAAGCAATTATGATTTGAGGCACACTATATATTCTTACACAAATACTGTAATTTGGTTTGTAAGAATGAGAATGAAAGAATGGACTTCATCTTCAGTGAACTCGTTGATTTATAAGGTTGGGTTTTGAAAATAGATATCAAACCCACAAAAACATCATAAAGTTTAAAAACCCACTTAAGAAGTTGGGTTTTAAATTGATTCACTTTCCCATTTCAAGGCATATAAAAACTCATACCTATTGTGATTCACATTATCAAACCAAATACTTATTCTTTAGCACATACAAAAAAAGTAGCAAATAAAACAAAGTGACACATTGGATATGATTGGTATGACTGGATAAACAATTGGATTGGTCGTAATCTTAATTTCAATGGATTGGCAGTTTGTCTTAAGTAGACGTCATACAACAAAAGATAATTCCACCACCAAATAACTAAACCATTAATTTCTATTTTCCTGTCTTTACATTATCGCGTTTGGGTAACAGATTTTGATGGAATTTGATGAAATTGGAATAAGATTCCATTCCTTAGTGTTTGGTTGTGCAAAGAGGAAAGAATATCATTCCAATGGAATGTAAACATTCCATCATTTGATAGAATCTCCATTCCTTGAGGATTAGGGAAGGAATCTCATTCCATTTGTTACTTGAATCTTCAAAAAATTAAAAACATTACGTCAAACTTCATTCCTTTAAATTCCAATTCCATTGTAAGATTTTATTCTCCCTAAAAACATTCTGTGAATTAAACACGTCATTAATATAATGTATCCAAAATATTTGTTAAAGTTTATAGTGGGAGTCCTTACAATGATGGTGCAAGGGTCATCTGTCATAATTCATGTTATACTTTATGCATTTTCTCCATTAGTTTTCATTAAACACTTTCTTAATCTCAACAAGAACATACCTCACTTTGTTTTCAACACGTTTATATTATCAATGCACTTTCATAATACGGGTAGTATTTTTGAAAAAGATTTCTAATAATATCAACATATAAGTCTTCCTTATAAAATAGGTATGGAATGAATAGGTTGAGGTTATATAATTTTTCAAACTAAAAACATTTTTGCCAATGATGTCATAGGTACTTCTGGTTTTACCTAAGGCCTTGCATTCAATCCCCATGGATGACAAGTCTTGGGGTTTTTCCCTCTAAATATTTGTAACGGTTCATGATCAACATCTCGTTGTCTAGGATATGTGCAAGGCTTTACCATTATACGGTCAGATTGTTGGAACCACGTTAAATGTGACCGTCATCGATCGTTTATCATTCGTGATATGATAATTGACGATAACTGAAATCCCTATGTCTAGTAACTATACGATGAGCGTATTTACTCTTAAAAACATATTATAGGGTTTCCCATTAAATGATTGGAACTACAGAGACTTAAATTGTACATACTAAACACCAGGAGGTTAAAGTTGTAAATGTTCTCTCTATAAATAGAGAGCCATGTACAACATTTTCAACCCTAATCTTCCATCTAATTCTTGTGTGTATTTTCTCTCCTAAATTCTCAATTCCATCATCAAACAATCATCTTGTTTTGAAAACCTGACAATCAATGCAAACGTTTTTGCTTTTATAAGGTCCTCTGGATCGGGTACACATTATTATTATCATATTTTCATTATGTAAACAATACAAATTATACTAATTCCAACACAGATTTCCTTGATTTCCTATCCCGACTGAATATTCGAAAATAAAGATTTTTTAAACATTTTAACTAAACAAGCATAAATTCATTCTTTAATATATAAACTTTCAATATACAATTTAACGGTTCATGATAAACATCCATAACTGGTGTAGTGCTTAATTAAATAAACAAAACAAAAAATGATTCATAAATCAATAATACGCAATATTGGCAAACAATATCTCCTTCATATAAAACTTCAATAATATGAGTAAAAGGGGTGCTCCAAAGTACGAATTCATGAATATGCAAGGGATGTTGCAAGTAACCACCCCTTCAGAACAACAAAGATTACCACATAGCATTTACCAAAATTTCCATGAAAAATGGTTGCACAATTCAAACATTATTGTTAACTGGAAACATGGTAAGGTAGCCTTATACTAGTGGTGCGGAACTGTGTCTCCATCACCACCTTTGGCTTTCTGTGCAGCAGCTCTTATCTGACGCTGCTCTTCTTTGTATATCCGGTTTCTTCGCTGGAACTGCCATTTTAAGATGAAACTCAAGTTAGGAAACAATATCACCATTCATCAGTTACAGGTCAGAAAATAAACACTTGTATGATGAATGAAAGAGTAAAACAAGTTTCCACTCACCTCCATTAAGGAAGACTACCTATAAGTAGTACGAGAAGATAAAAACCGTAGCTTGCTTTACAATCAGAACATGATAATCATATAGATAGATTCGCAACATTACTATAATTTGATAATCAATATGTTGGTTAAGTGCACCTTTCCCTTGAGAAAATAATAAATTTAATGTGAAAGCATTTCTACTACAGGAAACACAATACAAGTAGCTGGCGTGTTCTAAATGGGGGGCACATATTGCTAATTACATCTCCTTAGGGGAAAGGGTGTAGTCGACTTGTTTTATCGGCAAAAACCATTGGCAAGGATCGGCTTTTCGGCTATACTATAGCATCTGCATCGGCAAGCATTGGCAAGATACATCGGCTAGTTTTGGCCGATGAAAGTGAACATTGGGCAAGGCCACGTGGCCACTTTTGGCTGAAAATGGCATGTGGGAGCGTGTACTTCTTTATTTTTTTTTTAACTTTTCCCCCTCAACTTCTACATATATACAACTTTTTTTTTGCCAAACAACTGGCAAGTTTTACCACTATACCATGTCTTTTGGCTAGTTTTGGCTAAATTTTGGCTAATCCACATGTCAAGATTTCATTGGCTATAAACTTGCCAATTTGCCACAAACTTGACACTACACCCATGCCCCTAGAACCACACAACTAAAGTCAGTTTGTCAGAACTTGAAATCACAATTCACACACATGGTGAATTCCTTAATAGGCAACAAAGAGCATTGGTAGTGGAGGTTCATGGGCAGTTCTATAAGGTTGACAAGGCAGTTCATGGGTACAACTCTCCACTACAGACAATGAGACGGCAGCGTATATAATGAACCACTCCATCCCCCTACAACTATTGCATGAGCTTTTGGAGGGGTACTCTTGCTATCTTTAAAACAAAAGACCTTATATATATTTGAAACGGGTCCCAACTTATTAAACTCACAAAGTCGTATGGATTACACTAATAAAATACAAAGTTGTATAGAAAAACAATGCTGAAGTGTCAATCTATTAAACCTTGAAGAGTTGTAACCATTACTGATGCCCAACAAAGTAGCAAGCAAAAGTTTATTCAGCAACACATAACACATGGACATAGTAATCAGCTAATCATAACAATTGTCATTATGACTGCAAGATCTAGATCACCATGTGTTGCTAAAGTGTAATGTCTAGAACAAGGGTTCATGTATTATTATCACACTATCTTATTTCCTGTCTACTATTTTTGCTTCGTAATATGACATTTATTTGCCTCCAATGGCATGAGTTTGTCTAATATTCTAGATCACGGATGACTAACTTAGTAACTCGGCAATGTAAATACGTGAAGACTAAAGTTTTGACTTTCAAGAAAATACAAAGAAACTTGATAGCAGGTACATCTTCCTATTTCTCATCAGGAAACAGCCGTATCATCATAAACAATGGCCAGACCGGTGTCTTCAAATCATTAATGTCATCCAAAAAATGTCCTTTTGGACAAGCAAAATTTTTAAACTTTTGGAAGATCAATTTGATTGCTACTACATTCTATGTTCTGAGAAGGTACATACACCTACAGCATTTGGATCGGTCCATTTAACATTCATCTGGAGGACACTACATTAACTAACACATTCGACAATATGTTAAACCAAAGTCATGTTAATCATGACTTTTTAAAGACAGTGACACCTTAATTTTGGCAAAAAAATGAACATTTCCATTAATTATGGGTAAAGAAAGTCTCATTGAGGTTAAAACTTACAACCGAGGGGAATGGCATCACAAAATTACATTGATATGCCATTGATCTTGATAAACCAATCCTAAACACAATCACCTAAATCAGCTAAAACTGGATACTATCGGACCCAATACACTAATTAGAAAACTTAAGGCTAGCTAGCACAAAGATAAGCAACCGTATCATAATTTCAAAACTCAGCCGATAATAAGAGCATTCAAAAGCCCCATCTCATAACCTTTGTTTCGCTCACATGACTTTTACGAGTTTATGGGATAAATAAGCTCCTAAACCATGAGCCACTGAAGTAGCTTTGAAAAGTAACAAGCTTATGAAAAAAGTGAACTACCTTACCTAAATACCTCTTAGTTAATTGTATTTCACATTTTTTAGTTTTATCTATAATTCACATTTAACTTCACATTCATAAGCTCCATCTATTTTGCCACACACATTTGTACAAACAAAAGCTCCAGCTACAGTATCCACCTACGGTCTCCTACTCTCCTGCTACCAGCTCCAGTGGGGGTACCACATGGGGGGCAAAGGGCTCAAAATTTAGATTAATTTTTCATCGATTTTTAAAAATTTCCTATAGGTTTTTAACATTTTGACCCCTTTTATATTTATTCTTTCACGCATTTTTTAATTTTGCCCCCTCTGGGATCTTTTTTCTGGTACGACCAGCTCTATATAAAAGTCCAGCTCTACCTACAAACTGCTCAAACTATAACTTCAGATTCAGCTAAAAAAACGAAATGATCGTTTCCAAACCCTTTCCCCACCAGCAATATGTTTACCAAGGAAGATTCGAACCCCCACCCACTTGATAATTATGAAGTGATGAAACTGACTTACACAAACTACACAGTAAATTTTGCATAACAAGATTTAGTACATCCAGTTATAAATTAATATCTTAATATTTTGTGAATGCCTAAGAACCATCAATTTCATAAGTTCGATTGCATACCGATACAAAATCAAAATAAAATCATAGATATACATATACAAAATATAAATACAAACTGAATCGATTGATAATAATAAAAAGATACCTCTTTGGAGTGATGAAGACACTCGAGATAATCTTCACGGAGAAGACCGCAGTCTTTAGGTTCTCTACAACGAGACATACACTCACTGAAATCCATCCAGAAATCGTAACACCGACCTTTGTTCCCTGTTATCCCCCATCCTGACGCCATCCTTCCTTCCGATCTCTCTCTCTCTCTCTCTCACACACACGCACACACACACACACACACACACGGATCCTTCGATTGTCAACGTTGGCTCATCCAGATTCCAGTAGTGTTTGATAATGGGCCAATTCATAAGCCCACACTTTGTTTAATGATTGATTGTATAATAAGTTTTTTGGCCCAACGTGAAATTTGAGGATGATCAAACAAAAAAGAAATAAAGGGGCAAAGAGGAAAAGGGGCACGTTTCTATACGTTCTTTAATATGGTAAAAATTAAGGTTTCTTTTACCTTTTAAGGTTGTATATGGACGTCATTGTGGTGGCAGACGTCGTGTTGTGGAATACAAACAAGTTCTGCCAATAAAAAAAATATATATTTGCCCGTTCTAAAACAAACATATATGAGTATTTGCCATTCAAAAAAGAAAAAAGGTTACTGTTACTGATCGAGAGTAACACCGGGAGTAGATGGAATATGGTGGTGTCAGATAATGATATGAATAGTATAACAAAATCAAATATGTATACAAACACTGAAACACATCTAACAAATTAAAAGGAGACTGCAAAAGTGCAAAGCTCTAGCTATGAAACTAATCAAAACTTTAGGAGTAGAAAATTTGCATAAAAACCGTAACAACTTTCTCTAACCATATTCCATGTACCAGTATCCAAAAAACAGCACACATCAATGATGTTGCAAATGCAAACTCGACAATTCTAAAGATCAGAAACTCAGATTATACACCGATAACCAAATCTGCCAAAAAATACATGCGCGCTAGGACAAAATTTAACAGATGCAGCTCTTGAAATCCACATCTGTTGTCACCTGATCACGAGATGTCTAACATCCTCTAGTCTCCGATACCAGACGAACTTGTACTTTCCAAATCAACAGAACCCATGCCTGTATCTTCTTCTGCCTCACTATCTTCATCACCACTGACCTCTGCATTTTGACGATCAAGATAAGCCATCTGTTCAGCAAGCAGTTTGTCCTCTCGTTCACTCACCTGCAACAACCAAACAATTATAATTAGCCAAAAATGATATCAAACTCTATGTGGGATGATAATGATTATATGCATACTGCTCGAGGTGGCTCTTTTATGGTAAGTTTGCCTTTATGCCGCTCTATTGAATTAGTACAAGCAGCAATCGCTTGATTAAGAACTTTTATCCCTTGTTCCTGTACAATATCACAAAGTTCCATCACCAATCTCAGAAGAGCATGTCTCAATACTCGAGATAAAGCAGAGATTATGGTGTAAATAATAAGATAGTTCAACTGATGCTAGATACCTTGTCTAGAGTCTGAGTATTAATAACATATGCTGGTGCAGCAACCAATTTCATTTTCACTGGGCACTCCTTGGTGCTAACCGCTTCAGCTTTTCGCATGGCTTCCTGTTACCACAAACAAGTCTTCAAAGTTCTGCAGTCTTTATGTGAATTACAACATTAATTCCAAATTTCGAGAGTAAAACCTTAATGTGGAGGACACCGTCATATTCAAAACACTTCATCTCAATGTCAGCACGTATTTTTAATGGTTGTGGGGTCATTCTTCTTCTAATGTTTCTGACGAGAGCATCTTTCACATCCTCTGATATGGCAGGAACCGCCTTAATCACCTACAAAATCAGAAACAAAAACTAGCTGGTTTTTACTATGAACACCATAGTCAACGGTCAATAACCTCAACTTGCATAACTACCTCCTTGCCATCTGCACCAATTTCTTTAAGTTCACGAGTCAGTGGCTTAAGCACAGAATCAGGATCATTAACAATAGCTTTAAATGCCTGCAAACAGCAAGGGAAACTGTTAACATACATAACTGTACACAAATAAGATCAAAGCTTCACAAGTCATAAAATATCTAACCTCATATGCATGACCATACTTTCGGTATAAAGGCCAGCCAACATGGATGTACAAGTCCTGTCATACATTATTTGCATTTCATAAGGCCTTGTGTCGAATAAAAGAGCAACACATATAGATAGTAAAGAAGTGTAGAACCAGGAAACACAGAGATAAAACATATCAAGAGCTACAAAAGCTATTACCAACAGTGACCAATTCACAAAAGCCAATATATAGGAGAAAGAATATGACAAAACATGCAACTCCCACAAGGAGAAGCATATTCTAATTAATTTTTTTTAGGAAGGCAATTATCTCACACAAATTCAAAAAAAATTCATTTGTGGACTACTGTAATTGAACCCACAATCTATTGGTTAACGGGTCATCTCACATACTGCTAGGTCAAAGGCATTATTGGATAGTAACAAATATGCTAATCTTTTCAAACATCAACATAATGATTTGTGGAGATGGAGATAGGCCTGCTCCTTTTATCTATCTTAAGTGATCAGATAGAAAAACAGATCATATGTAATGAAAGTGGCTATGGAAAACAGGGTCCAAGTATATCCATATCAATTTAATAACACATATTACTTTCAATACAACATCATACATTGTGTGAAAGGGAAACATAAAAGATTAGGCATAAAGCTGAAATTATTGATTTTCAAAATCATTTGATATGCTGTAAGTTCAACCCAAGGGTTTGGGAGGGATATATATGCATTATAATAATATAAGACACTATAACAGGAAATCTACTATACTTGGCATATAATAAGGAAGCAAGATCCCAACAGTTTAAGGTCCTTTTGATTGTATCTCAGGGAGAGTTGGAAGTTGGACTCTTCACTTATGCGTTATACTAACATCAATAATGAAGAAAAAAAACAAATAATAGCCAAAAACAAAATGATGCAGTAAATTGTCAACCTTAAGTTATAAATGTCACTTAAACGGAAAATCTAGCTTAGACTTCAAATTCTATATCAAAAGTTACTTTTATGGTTGCCTCCCTGCTTTTTCCCTGATATTTTTTTATTTTCCTACCTTTTCAACTTTAAGTCTAAACTGTAAGAAATTATATATGAGAAAATATATATCTTATATAGAAGCATCTCTTACCTAGTAGCTTCCTAAATGGAAGTCATGAATCTTCCATAGTTCCATCATTAATGCAGCAACCACAACATAATGGATACATGAGTGGCATATTAACAGCAGCTAAACGTTATAGTGATAATAATAATATGACATCCATTGTCACTCTCTCCAGCCCTCACAAAGATCTAGTGTTGCCTACAGTTACGAATACATCTCTTATAAACTTGGCCATCTACAATGCAGGAAGCAAATCCATAATATTAATGTCTCAAAACCACGGATATAGTTAATCATACAGATCCTTCATAGTGAAATAGACCAAATGTTATAATATTCAAACAAAGATTCACTGGATAACATAACATTGATCCTCAGAAGTTAGAACCATATACATAGAGCCTTCTGAATTGGACTGACCTATATAATAGCAAGGGGATATTCGCCCAATTTATTGAGATTTGATTCAACAAAATGAACCTAAACTGATAAAATTACTAAACCATACAGATCAATTCTTGATATACCGCCTTACACACAAAAACTCAATTCAGACCCAGCTGATCACATTCCACCACATGATATCACCAGATCCATTGAGCAATGTAATTATCAACTTGTTCACCAATTTTAACTACTTGTATAATGTAATACCAAACTGTCAACCTTTTTCTTCAAGTTTTGTTTATCCAAACATCAACAATTTTTTGTAACATATTACTCTGAATAAACCTCTATCAAGTATCAACTATATAAATATTGATAATACTCCAGTAAGCATGATCATAAAATTTAACAATTACAACAAAGATGGTATCACGCTACCAGTAGCTTAATGCACCCTGCAACCATCATATGATTTCTATTCTTGCTCACTCCAGCCCTCACAATGTTCTATAGTTTCCTAAATTTGTATAATGTGTCTTAAAAACAAGTATTCCTATAGTGCACGAAGCAAATGTATCATATTAACGTCTCAAAACTATGCACCTTGGTACAGATCCTTCATTGTAATATAGCCCAATTGTTATAATACAATCAACAAGCAAACATGCACTAGCTAGCATATCGCAACATCGATTCTACAGGCTAAAAGTCTACAACCAAAAGCATAGAGACTTTTGAATGTCACGGACCTACTTTAATAGAAGAAATATCCATCCTACTTATCTTAGAAATCACAAAATCACCATCGTGTATGTAAACAAGTTTACAATTGATGTTTAACACATTTATACAGATCTTCCATATCACGACAGCTCAATGCCAGTATCAGCACTAGATATCACGAGTCACAACTCATAACACTTATTCAAACAAGCTTACAATCATACATATAAGGCCTTTTAAATTTCACCAACCTACATTCATGACAACGCATACTTCATTCTAAAAACGCAAAATAACCATCTAGAATATGTGTAAGTCCCAAAGTAAACATGAAGCACTTTCATGTTTCAATTACTAATATATCCTAGATTAAATATGAAACTAGAATCTGATTCGCTAATCAGAACTACTTAGCGCAATACGTGTTCATGTTCTCATCGAAAAACTCTCGTAACATGATAAGATGGATCATGACTTGTGTCAGAACTACTAAGTTCTCTATTTGCTTAAAAGGAGAATTACATGGTTACTTCAAAGGTGGCAGAGGACTTAGGCAAGGAGATCCCATCTCTCCTTATCTTTTTACTTTGATAATGGAGGTTTTCAACCTGCTTATGTGTAGAAATATTCAAGAGTCTAGTGATTATGGGTATCATTTTGGGTGTAAGGAACTTAAATTGTCTCATATGTGCTTTGCTGATGACTTATTGGTTTTCTGCAAAGGGAATGTGGGATCTGCCAAGGTAGTAAAGAAAACTTTAGAAGAATTTGCTAAAATTTCTGGATTGAAGCCTAATCTTGGTAAGAGTGTTATTTTCTTTGGAAGTTTAAAAGAAGAGGAGAAAAATGAATTGCTTCAAGTTCTTCCTTTCAAATGTGGCAAACTCCCTGTTAGATATCTAGGGGTTCCTTCGCTTGCTAAGAGACTAGGGGTAACAGATTGTAAGGTGTTAGTTGACAGAATCAAGTCCAAAATTGAATGTTGGAAGAACAAAATGCTTTCCTATGCTGGGAGAATTCAGTTGATAGCTTCTGTGCTATCCTCTATGCAGTTATATAGGGCATCTGTATATATGTTACTTTGTAGTGTTATTAAGGAAATTGAGAAATTATTGAAAGGATTTTTATGGAATGCTGGTGGTTCTGCTTTGGGAAAAGCTAGAATTGCTTGGAAAATCGTGTGCAGACCCAAAGAACAGGGAGGATTAGGTATCAAGGAGTTGAGAAAATGGAATGAGGTTTTGTTAGTAAGACAATTTTGGAAAATTTTGGTGAATAAAAATTCACTTTAGGCAAAATGGGTAAATTTAGTCAAGCTCAAAAATATGAGCATTTGGGAGGTGGTTGAAGATAAAAATGACAGTTGGGGATGGAAGAATATGTCAAGTATAAGAGATATGGTGAAAAACAATGTGATGTATAAGATTGGTAATGGTAATAGAATTTCTGTTTGGTTTGATAAATGGTGTCAGGAAGGCCCTCTAAGTAATGTCATTACTAAGAGAATGATTTATGAGGCCGGATTGGATGCTAATGCTAAAGTAGCATCTATGGTTAGTGAGGGACAGTGGATGTGGCCTGAGATATGGGAGGAAAGATGTCAATTCTTGAAGGAGATTAAACATCTTGTTCTGCAGTTGGGTAAGGAGGATTCAATTGTTTGGATTACAAGAAATAGTCAGCAAGTGGAGTTTTCTACTAAACAAGTTTGGCAGGATTTGAGAACTAATTGGCCTAAAGTTGACTGGAAGGAGGTAGTGTGGTTTAAGCAATTTAACCCAAGACATGCATTTATTCTTTGGCTTGCAGTTCAAGAGAAATTGATGACACATGATAGAGTTGCATAATGGAAGCAAATTGACTGTATGAAGTGTGTTCTCTGCAAATCTGGAAAAGAAAGTCATGATCATTTATTCTTCAATTGCAAATATACTGAAGTTATCTGGAATAGGTTCAGGAGTCTTCAGTGGAAGATGAAGTCACAAAGTTCTTTGCAGAGTATTGTACAGGAAGTTGGAGGTTTTAAAGGGAGGAATAACATTGGTATAGTGGTTACTAAACTCATACTTGCTGCAACTGTGTACTTTTGTGGCAAGAAAAGAAGTGCAGAATTTTCCAAAATAAGGAAAGAAGTGAAGAGGCAGTTTATAACATCATTAAAGATAGTATCAAAAGCAAGCTTCTGTCAATTAGAGTTAGGAAGACTAAGAATGTGAATATTGTTGGTGCTCAGTGGAAATTGAGATGGGAGAATTTCTGTCTTGTGGCTGAATGATGGTTGACTGTGATGGCTTTTTTCTAAAACTTGGAGTATGTATGCGAATTGGAATAGTGAGCTGTGCAAGATGAAGCTACTTGGTCCTCTTCTAGCATACTTTGAGCTTTGTTTTGTGAGATGGTATTTTCATTCTGTGTATTTTCTAGTTTGAGGTGTATTCTTTAGCATTTTATTTGTTTCTGTTTGGTTGGTATAGTATAAATATAGGTTTATCTGTATAATGCTTGGGTTTGTCCAAGCTTGGTTTTGAAGCTTATTGTACATATTTGAATATCAATACATTCACCAGTTTAATTAAAAAAAAAAAAATCTCGTAACATCTATAATTAACATCTATCAGCTACGAAACTATGCATCAAAGCTTACATATTATATCTATATGAATATGAATATGAATATTATTATATTATACTAAAGCATGATCATGATAAAGTTCTAAGAAACTACCTCAAGATCAACACTCATAGTTTCGGAAACGTGACGCATAATCGAGTGCACAAGCTTGCTCTTACTATATCTCTCTTCACAAACTTGTATATCCTGTTCAGATAACCGTTTTTTACTCAAATCAATATAACCTTTCTCAGCATTAACACGAAGAACCATGGCCGGTTCAATACGGCCGACTTTAATCAAGCTTCCAACGCTTCGAATACGGCGACGCGAGAGATCCGATAACAGGATCATACCTTCGATGTTGTTGTATTCAAGTAGAGCCACGTGAGTTGCTACATCTCCGATTTCCTTTACCTGAATCATCACCGGAGTATCTATCTCCGGGAACCGAGCTTCGTACATCCGGCAATCGGAATTTGGTTGAGAGATTGTTGACATGTTTGGGATTTGGGGGGGAGCTCTGTAGTCAGGGTTTTGGGGGTGTGAAGGTGAATGTTAAATTGCGTTTTATAGTGGAGATGAAATGAAAGTGAATCTGGCTGTTATTTTGGGTAAGGTGGATAAATCATATGCTGTAAATTTTTATGTGACAATTGAAACGATATCGATATCGACCTATAGCGATAGTTTTCGATAACGATAAATACCTGCATTATGCGGCGGTGTTCGTGACGGTGACGGTGTTGGTAGAGAACGACTGTTGGTGACGACAAGTGGTATAAATAAATTGATTTAAAAATAATTAATATAAAAAGTTAATTGATAACATAAAAATTATTCTTTTTATAGTATAAATAAAATAATGAGTTAATGCGAGACTTCATTCGATTTATGTTAGTGTCATTGTACTAGATATAAAAACCCACTCTAGATATTTTCTCTCAAAACTTTACATTTCGTCTTATTGCGCATTTTTAACCATTGCGATTACATTTTGTTTTTGATGTTGTATTACCGTATATATTTGTTATAAAATTTTCAATATCAAATATATATTTATTTATAGATCGTAACACAAACGTGTTCAAAAGTTTGTAAAACTCAAATTCGAACAAGATCAACAACACCTTATGATAGATGATTTTTTATGTTAGTGTAAATGTATTGGATTAAAATAAAAAAGGGATAATGATCTGTGAATGTAGTGAACTATGACAAAATGTCTATGTTATGTATTGATCTAATCGAGCGTCTATGTTATGTAACGAACTTACCAAAACTGTCTAAATGATGCATGTTACCGGGTAATCTACAGGTAGCCGGCTACCATCCATTTTTTTAAACTTGAGATAATGACCTATGAATGTAGTGAACTATGACAAATGTCTATGTTATGTATTGATCTAATAAGGGGTTTACGTTATGTAACGAACTTACCAAAACTGTATAAGTGATGCATGTTATTTATTGTTTTCAACTCCTCCCGAATATTTATGAACTGGTATTTTCTTGTTTCCATTTAGTTAATTATTAATATTCCAAAAGGAGAAATGATGAATTATGAGGTCATGGGGATTTGATCTTTTCAGCTTTAGTCTTGTAATACATTCTTCTAACAATTAGTTATTCCTTCTTAATTCAATTCTAAGTTATGCCTCAAGAAGCCATGTAAGAATACGTGCTCTAGTCTCTCATTGTTTATTTGTGTGGGTGTACATATGTACCCTTTGATTTTTTGTGTGTGTCAATGTGTATATGTTTGAGAATATATGTAATGATTGGTTTTAGGCTCTTGACCTTATAAAGGATCGTAATCTTCAAATGCGATTTTAATTTTTGAGATCTTTGATTTTTTGGTATATGATTGTGTTAGGGTTGATCGGAACAATAAATTAATCTTCAAATATACATATATGTTTCCATAACTTATATTTATTTATATATGTTAAATAAATTAATTAACCATTAAGATTAAAAAATAAAGGGAAAAAAATCGATGACCGACTTTTGTCTGTAACGTGTATCACTTAGACAATTTTGGTAAGTTCGTTACTTAACATAGACCCCCGATTAGATCAATACATAACATAGATATTTTGTCATAGTTCACTACATCCATAGGTAATTATCCCTAAAAGATAAAGGGAAAAAATTTGATGACCGGCTTTTGCCTGTAACATGCATCACTTAGACATTTTTGGTAAGTTCGTTACATAACATAGACCCCCCAATTAGATCAATACATAACTTAGACATTTTGTCATAGTTCATTACATCCACAGGTAATTATCCCAATAAAAAAACACTCTAGATACTTTTGCTCAAACCTTTAGGCCTCGTCCGCGCGATATCAAACTACGGGAAATGATCCCTACACAACACAAATTTACCATACACAATAATATATGCATTAAATAGTTATGCATTACATTTGTTTGATGCATAGATTATTGTGTACGGCAAAATTGTGTTTTGTAGGGATCACCTCCCACAAACTACTACGATTACGTTTTGTTTTGATGTTGCATCACCGTATATTTTTGCTGAAAAGTTTTGAATATTACATATATACTTATTTATTGATAATACCATAACAGTGTTTAAAAGTTTGTTAAATACAGATACGGACAAGATCAACATCATCTTATCATAGATGTGTTTGCTAAAAAAATTGACATATTGTATGTACAAATTTATATCAGGTAATGTATAGGAAATCTCTAATTTCCCTCCTAATAATTATAGAGGAAATCCCTCCCTTATTTGCTATAGTCTACCTGTTTGTATATGTACATGTAATTGTAACAAAGGTTGATATACACATATAGTAAATAATAGACATTCTCTCAATCTGTTTTTCTCTTTGCCACCACTTACATATATTCCCTTTTCTCATATTGTTGATTGGTAAATCTTGTCATTGATCTAAAATCAATAATTTTTAACACGTCATCAGCATGAGTTTGCTCCACGGATCTCTAGTCCATTCTTCAAAAGCAATCGATCATCACATCCTGGTACACATTCTCTTATTTTCATTTCATACTTACATGAAAAAATAAAATAAAACTTATGATTATTATATAGTCGAGACGAAATATAAAGTTTAAACATTGTATTTCTGAAGACATCAATTCCCCTGCTTTCCTGCACGTCCCTAGAAGTAGTTCCAGGGATTTCCTTGTGGGTCCCATTTGAATGTCTTCCATTTCTTTCATCATACTCAAACCAAAAATTGGGTCAGCTGATTCTTGCATCCACAACTCCCTCTTGCTTTCGATTCGCAAGAGTCTCAAGTTTAATGATTTTTGCGATTTGCTTAATGTTTTTAACAGATTCGCTATTGAATGTGGGGTTTGTTGGGTTGTGAGAGTTACATCTCAAATTGGTAAAATATTTTAGATCTAAAATCACAAAGGGATGGCACAATCTTAATTTTTTATTTGTCACAGCAGTGTACAACTAAAATAATTTCTTTAACAAACTTAAAAGTTCTAAACATGTATTAAAGTGTTTTTTTTGTTTAGAAACTTAATAATTCCCTCTTGAAGGTATATTAAGCTTTTTTTTTTTCTTCCTATTTGTAGAAACTTATTATTTCCATTCTTCCATCCCTTTGAAACTCAATCTGTAGCTAATATTTTAAAAGGACATATAGTTAAAACCTGCACAATGATAAAATGCATCCCAGATACACTCATGCTGGGTTTCTTGAAAAGCTGCTTCAGTAATAGAATCCACTGGCTGTTTGTTTAGTCAATAAATATATGCAAGCTTAAGTTTAATTCATAAAAATACAAGAGAGTTCAAATTTCAAGTTAAAAAAGCGTTACGAGGATAGACGACTAAACTCTAGATTCTTGTGGCGAACACAAAACAACAAAATGCTCGAACACCCGGCATCCCATAGATCAGTATCTGTTAGATGCTTAAGAAGCTCTAGAAGGTACTTCAAGTTGTCTGCGGAATCGAGTCTTTGCTGAAAAGACATGTTTGAAAACAATTAGCCGACATTTAAAATAATCGAAACAGCAATTTATAAATTATAAGGGACTTACAATTAAACATAAAGCCGTAAGAGGCTCAATAGTTCCTTGTGATTGTAGTACTTGATCATAAACACGCCTGGCTTCTTCAACTTCACCATGTAAGGCCAAGGAGTATGCAAGAGTGTTCATAAGCTCACTATGCAATATGTCTGACGTGCCATTCTCTTTGACGACATGCCTAGCTCTCTCTAATGATTTGCATGCTACATACGACTGAATTAAAGCCTTGTGTAGGTGTTTTGTTGGTGGAGTTCCCATCCCATCCATCATATCATGATACTACCAAAAACAAAATTCTGTCAGTTTATAAATATATACATGGCATTAATGAAAGCAATCTAATATTACTTGCTTTTACAATATTTTAAACAAGACTTGCTTAAACCTTTTCTATTTAAATAGACACTCAGGTAAATAGATCCCTTGCAAAGAACCTTACAGTAAAGAAATTTTTTTGACACCCCAGTAAATAGATCCCAAAATTTGACAAAACCTTTTCTATTTTAAATAGAAACCCCACTTGCTTTTACAATATTTTAAACAGGACTGACTTAAACTAAACTGTTAACTATGATTACTACATCTGTTTCCTACTTTCTTCATTTTTTTAACATCAATCAAATTTGTATCAAGATTTTGACCTTTCTGTCAATGTTTTGATGTAGGACTTTATGCAAGTATGTGTAGGTGCTTTTATTACTGCAGACTCCAGGATATTACTTACTACATCTGTTTCCTACTTTCTTCATTTTTTTTTAACATCAATCAAGTTTGTATCAAGATTTTGACCTTTCTGTCAATGTTTTGATATCTGACTTTATGCAAGTACGTGTAGGTGCTTCTATTTTTTTCAAAATAAGAACCACAGACTCCAGGATATTACTTACCTTATTAATTTCGTCTTCGCTGGTGCAGTGGCTTATAAGATAGGTAAAACTGTGACAGTCTGGCTTTACACCTGAAGCATCCATGTCGTCCAGAACCTTCAATCCTCTATGAAAATGCTTCTGCAAATATATGAAAAAAAGTAAAAGAAAATGAAAGGAAAAGTAAAAAACTAGAATTTTAACCCGCAGGTTGCAGCGGAACAAAAGTTTGCTAGGGGAGTGTTGTATTAGTTGTGAGCCTTCATTGGCCAACTCCCATGTCAATCCTAGTCTACGTAGCAAAAGTAATGACATGGCTTTTCAAGAGCTACTGAAGATCATGATCTATGACTCCATGACTGCACACTGTAAAATTTAGACTGTCTAGTGATGATGGCTTTGGTTTCCCCATATCAGTAACAGAAAGTGTAAGCAAACATATGACAAAAGTTACAATGACCCTTAATCTCTGCAAATATGCTTTGTGCAACGTGTAAATTTTTTCTGCGTCAAAAGGCAAATCAGTTACAACTTCACCTATCACACACAAATAAATTACTCCAGTTTTTTTTTGGTCCAAAGGTGATTATATTAATTAACTTCTAAAACTTTACACATTATATATAACAACAGTAAATGGACAGTCCCCAATTACTGCAATATAAACTTGAAACATACGGTCCATACCATACATCAGCTAACCAATACAAGCACCCATTCTCAAACTAAAAAAATGGCACTGACCTATCAGATCACTATAAGCCTATATTACATACCACTTCATGCACTACAATATACACTCCAAGCCTCACTTAACAGGTAGACCCAACATTAGACATTCTTTGTACCATCCACAAAATTAGCTTGAATTCCCCATTTCTTGTAACATCAATGACTTCCGGAGTTTTCCTAACTCTAAAGCCCATAAGTCTTAATCTAATAGTCTCTCTTATACATCCAATCACAGTTCTTTCATTCCTTACTTCACCATAATAGAACCTCTTGTTCCTTTGCTGCCAGAGATAATAAACAGTAGCACTGATTATTAAGTTCCCCTCTACACTGTCAATAGCATTATTAGTACACTCTAGCGCCATTTCAGTCACGATATCCATCCAGTCCCCCGAGACATCCTTAATAGCACTATCCTTGATCGTTTCCTTCCAAACAGTATTTGAAAATTTGAATTGGAAAAACAAATGCTTGTGAGAAACAGCACAAGTCTTGCATAAATGCCATCTCATATTATTATCCTTGTTCCAACCCAATTATCCTATCCTGTGTCAGTAACTTTCCTTGCACTGCCAACCACATAATAAACATTTGGCTAGGGATACCTTGAGAAAACCAGCCCACCTTACTTCACAGCACATCAGTTACAATGTCCTTAAAATCATCCCACACATTACCAACTGTAAATTCTACTTCCTTACCATTATGTTTTTTCCAAACCACTTTATCACATCTATTCACCCGTTCAAGCCTAGGAATATTTATAACTTTAGATATTTATAACACTTTAAAGGTGAAATTTTATTTATATCCACAAAATATACAAAACAAACAAAAGATACCATTGACACTTCCTTGCACTATTGATTCTGCTATCCAGGACATACAGACAAAAACAACTCCATTCACAATTGTATCTATACCAACAAAGACATCCTGCAGCTTCATGATTAGTGCTAGAATGGGACCAAGAAGCGTCATCTTACACCGCTCTCTATTCCCATTCGCATACACTAATCCAGACAACCTTCTAAAATACATTCCATTTGCACTCTTAATCAGTTAAACAGCTACAAATTCATTGTTCATCCAACACAACTTCCATCTTCCAGCCACAATATTCACATTTTTTGAATTCTTTACTCTTAAGGATAGCAACTCATATCTAACATTCTTCTTTATTAATCTGCATATGACTTACCTTCTATTTTCTATTCCGATTATTAAACAAACAACTGAACAAGTGATCTGTTTTGTCCAATCAGCAGGCCAGTTAACTCCCATTAACAAACATATCACTTACCTTCATTTTGATATTGAAACCTGCCTCATAAACCTTTCTTCTACTGAGAATATTACAAAGAGAATCAATTACTCCAGTTAAATTGATTTATCATGCATATTGACCAAATGTTACACATTTGCAGTTTTAACTTGAGGGGTAATATATATTTATCAAAACTAGTTTGACCTGTACTTGCATACATTTTGCCACTTGTAATGATAAATTAATAACTATACTATGGATGAAGAGCTAACCTTTTGAAGATATCCCAACATTATGGTATTGTACATGTTAGTAGTTGGGGATAAATCCAATCTCTTCAGATAATCTAAAATAGCATAGGCACCCTCAAACTGCAAATGAGAAGCAAAGAAATTAAATACAAATCTATAGAAAACATTATGTATAAAAAATGATAGCCATGTGAACTCTCACTTATATCATCCAATTTGACAAGCAACCTAATCATAATGCCGAATGATTCAGTGCTTGCACGAAGATTATGATCCTTTATTATTGAAAAGATGCATCGGACCTGCCAGCCAAGATAATTAGATAGAATCTGATCAAGTCACGCTTACATTAATTAATAAGAACAAGGTGTTGTGGCAACATACCAAATAATGTCGATCATTGCACTTATCACATGCCTTTAGTATGGGATCAAGTACGCTTGATGTCACATTTAAGTCACATTTTAACATAAAATTGACCAGATCAATGGTCAGAGGTACCTGTCACGATTAAGAGCATAATAGACCATGATTAAAGATAAGGTACAATTGGAATTGTCAAAGAAGTAGCTAAAATGTTGCTACCTCAAACGAGTCACAGAATCTTCTGATAAACATCTCAAGTCTTGAAGGCTTAGACACAACCACCATCTTCACACAAAACAATCATTAAGCTAGCTAGGTTCAATATGGCTTTAGTATAGGCAGCAAAAATATATCAAATTAGCAAAAAATGTAGTATCATCACATTTTAACAAATACTTATATTAATTACTCTAAGAAAGTAAAAAAAGAAATTCACCTTTGCAACAAGACTTGGAAGTTTAACCACATCTCCCAGTTTTAAAGACAGGACCATGTCATAGTAGCAATGTGTAGCTTCATCCATCTTCAAGTACTCAGATAACATGTAAAACTCACGAATCATCTCACGATCAATCAAAAACTTTAACAGTGGGCCATAAAACTCCTCTGCTTTAGACATATTCATACTTTCAACAGCACAGTAAGCATTTAGTGCTTGATTGAACATCCCTAACGCGACCCGGTCTTTTGCGGCACCTATAGAACGTTTAATCAATTCCCGCCTCATCATATCAGTTTTCGTCATCTCAGGTTCTTAATTTGTTAAGTTTTCTATCAACCAAGTTGGTTATCCGAACAGGTTTTCCTTCAAAATTTAAAATTATTTAGTAGGTTTTTAAGAAAAGCTTTTCGCTCACTATCATCAGAATCGTAAGGAAGGAAACGAACTGATAATTGCGGTGAATTGGGGAATGGGAAAACACTTTTAACAGTGTTTTTGGAGGCGAGACGGCTCACTATTCTCGATATCCACATTTGATCTGCATTTACGTTTTTCGTTAGCTAACAGACTATATCATGTTATGTAGTTTTAAGAAACATGAATAAAACACAAGTTTCTTATGCGTCAAAGCCTAATCAAATCCATCGCTAATAACAATCGTTATGCATAACATAATTTTTAGTGGTAATATGTTTTTAGTTTTTTAACAATAAATAATCATGAAAAGTTAAAAAGTGTTAAAAATTATATTTAAGTTAATTATTTAATAAGATTTATTCTATTATGGAAAAAGTTAAAAGGTATTCCATTTAGTTATGGATTTTTATAAAAATTGCAAGATTGGTCCCTGTGGTTTTTTCATTTTAACAATGGGGGTCCCTGTGAGGTGGAAAGTCCATAAATACCCCCACACGTGCGGCAAACGTGCACACTTGACAATCACCTTTAACGGATCCGTCAAAATTGGATCAATTTTGCAAAAAATTCTCAAAATAGGGACTCTCATTGCAACGATTCTCGAAAAGGGACTCTCCTTGCTAAAATATACAAACCACAGGGATAAATTTTGCAATTAAATCTTTTTTTTTTTTATCTATAAAAACTACTGACTTAACCACTTATTAACCAATTAAAAAAACTTTACCCTTAAAATTAATTTTGCATATATCATAAATTAAATTATAAATTAGAAAGAATATGGACAAAAAAAATATAATACTATTAATAATTGTAGAAAGTCTTATTAATTTACATGTTTTTGTAATCCTTAGGTTTTTTACAAAAGAATAAATTTTAATAAATATTTAATTTAAATATAACTATTAACATATTTATAGCTTTCATGATTGTTGATAATTAAATTATTAAAAACATATTATTATAAAAATATTATTAAATTTATAACAATTGATGATGTTAATCAAATACATACACGTCTTAAAAAAAAACTATATCAAATTGTATATCAAAAAATAGTTTTAAAAATTTCTTAACATCTATATTAAAATAAATTATATATTTATTAATTAATATATATTAATCCACAAACATCGCAATGTTTAATATCTACCAATAAACTAAATAGATTATTATATTCTTGAAACGATATGTGACGTAATCGTTGATTCACACGTGTCCTTTTAATTTATTACTCGTATTTTATTAAATTAAGTTTTTTAGTTGTATATAAATTCAATTTCTTTAATAGACTTATAATTAAACTACAACCCTTGGCTTATTAATACAAAAGACATTATACCCTTATTTGGTAGGTCATTAATTTCTCATTAATAAATTGTTCATTTTTCTATCTCAATTCTTCAACTCCTATGTACTAATATTACTAATGATAAGTTGTTAATACGAAGACTTCAAAATTTTGAGTTTACGATCCGAAATCATAAGGATATTTGTCATCATCCCCTATGCTTACAAGTTTCGATTTTGACGTGATTCTAAAAATTTAAGGCAGATCCAAAATTATAACTAAACATAGATCATATTTATCATTACTGCTAACTATAATTTAGCTTCAATCATCGCTATACTTTAACCACAATTTGTTATAAACTCACGAATCATGTATGAGGTATATTCGAAATTCTCTATGATATAATCTATATAGCTACCATACATCGTACGAGTATTAGGACTAATGTGACATATAGAACTAAAAGACCACATATGGTAATTATATTTTTCAAACAAGTTTATTTCTTAGTAACATCAAATTTCTAACATACAACCTCGAATTTCGTAACTATAAATAATAATAATAATAAAAGTTTATATATATCAATTAGTTTTAAAAAAAAAGTTAGACAAAGTACATCTCCATTATAAAAGTTTAAAGTATACATTAGTTTACTAATTAGATATGACGACCTAAAAAATGTATGTTGCAATCTCATGAATTAAATCAAAAAAAGTTCTCAAGGTGTTAATTGCAAAATTGGTTCTTATGGTTTTTTCATCTTACCAATGAGGTCCCTTTCCGAGTTTACTAGCAATGATGGTCTTTTTGTGTTGTATAAAATGACGATATTGCCCTTTCACGTGAAGCCTTGACGACACTTGTTAACAGTCTTGTTAAAAAGGGACCAATCTTGTAAAAATCTCAAAATGGGGACCTTCATTGCTAAAGTGTTTAAACCACAAGTACCAATCTTGCAGTTAATTTTAAAAAATAATTAACAGAATCCTACTAAATGGGACTAACTAGTTATTGTACCCGCGCATTGTCGCGGGGTACGCTGTTTACACGACAAAATTTTGGACTCTAATTTATGTCAAATATTCGAACTAAAAATTAAAAAAGACAATTAAACATGTAACAATAACAATAAAAAAAATTGTAAAAATGTTATAATATGTATAAAATATAAACAATAACTATATTAATATTTTAAATGTAATATAAACTTTTAAACAGTAAAATTATAACCATGTGAAAGTTATTTGATGAAAACATGAGAATCCAAAAGTATAGTGTCAAGAAAATAAAAACGAAAACTTTGATGTGAGGCAAATTTAAAAACGTTATAGATTTAAGGAAAATGATAATGACAACCCCAAGGGTTGTCATTAAGGGCTATTACATGCATAAAAAGTAGTGCTTTATATATTAATAACCGTCCCTGAATCGTAAGACAAAATACAAATTTTAATCCATCAAATTAATTAATACTGACAGCCCTAAGGGATGTCATTAACAAAACTCTTTATTTAAAAAGTAAAATCGGAATCATGTGAAAGTTATTTGATGAAAACATTAGAACCCAGAAATTGAGTGTCAAGAAAATAAAAACAAAAACTTTGATGTGAGACAAATTTAAAAACGTTATATATATAAAAAGATGAATAAAAATAGTCAAACCAAATGTTTAAAAGTAAAATCGTAATCAGAAGAAAGTTATTTGATGAAAACATGAGAACCCAAAAATTTAGTGTCAAGAAAATAAAAACAAAAACTTTAATGTGAAGCAAAAGTTAAAAGATAGAAAGTTTAGGAGATTAAAAATGAAATATGGTAAAAGTTTATTATGTGCTATATGAACTTATACATTCCGCACATAATTTATTTGTAATTTTATATAAGTTTTTAGTATAGTGTAAATGTGAGGTAAGTTTGTGCAAAATATTCAACAATACGAAATGTTCTATTTAATTAACTGATACTTTATATTTCCCATTAACTGGAATATTTTTACCAAAAGTAGTGAAATTGTTGAATTAACTCATTAAAAGGGTAAAAACAATATCAGTAAGTTATGTCATATGATTAAGAATGCAAGTAGGTTGGAACTTGGTAACAGATTGCAAACCCAATAAAATAACCCATAAGACAATTAAAAAGCTAAGAATTATATGATATGATACCTGCAACGGTCTTCTAGTGAGATTCTTTAAAAAGAATAACTCCACTAAGGTACTGGAGGGCACTGGAAGTGCAGAAAAGAATCTCACAAAGGGCTTTCCTATTTGACTGAACATTCTCAACATTGATGCTGAATAGACGTTTTTCAATCATGTTAGTTGACTCATCAACAGCGAGGATAACCTTAACATGAGTATCAATGTAAGCAGTATAAGGAATAAGTTCATGATAACAAAATAAAGTATTTACAACTAATAAAATGTTTTCAAAATGATCAACAATTAGACAGCTCACATAAACGTTACAACAGACTTTTCCTTTATAAAAATTGCAAAGGAAATAGTCTCATCCGAATTATAAATACACTAAAGTGGCCATATGTTTCAAGCTAATTCATAAGTTTGCTTTGTTAATACTCTAAACGGTTTATAGTGATATAATTGGACAGTATGTGCAGCTCGAACCATACATATCTGCATTGAAACCCATAACTATCAAAAACTCTTTCAATAATCAACTTCTTTAAATTGATGTACTATCTTTATGCTTAATACGTTCTTGTAAGTCTCAAACTTGATGGTACTCCCGAAATCACCTCTATGATAATGTAAACAAAGAATTATTCTCTAAACAACACTTTTTATTTAGAGATACAATACTAGAAAAATGACTAGTATTACTTAAATATAAATGCAAGAATACAAATAAGTAACACAACACTTAAAGCAATAATTAATTAATTGGTGAAACACAATGTAATTTTCAAGCGTATCTTTATTTATTGATGTCTACTTGATAAACAATCTCATAGGATCGAAATACTTGAAGTTATGAAGTATTTCTTTTAGCGATGGAGAGTATTTTATCAAGTTCACAAAAATGCAAAAAGTGATTTGGCCAAGGAATTAACTTGGTATTTATAGGAAAATAACACCAGCGGAATTCAAGGCCGTACAAATATGGTTGGATGAAGTTAAAGAAACACAGTTAATTTCCCAAATGCATTGTTTAAAGTACAAAGATAAAGTCACATTGATGTGACAAAATCAATTTGGACCTGATAATACTCCTGTTAACTGGAGTCCCGCACCTGTGCAAACGTACAAGAGCGGTGAATGCTCGTTACCATATGTTTTAAAGGAGAATTATGAGGAAAAGTATGAAAACAATGAAACCGGTGAACTCCTTGTTTTGATGCAAATCGTGACCTGGTAATTGGGTCTCAAGAAGAAGAATGTCATAAACAGGTTGTATAACCTGCCTGTCACATTTGACATCCGAGGTGTTGATTTTTGCATAAGGTTAGCTTGCTCAATAATAACCAGCGCATGCTCCATTTCTCCAACCTCATCCACTTCTAGGACGCTATCAACGTAATTCTTCATGTTATCTGGGTTCAACCTTCTTGAAGATACCTATCAAGGGATATTTCATTGAGTACTTCAAAAGTAATATGTGTTGGATATTCAGAAGAAGAAGACATACCATGAAATATTTCATTTCTGAAGGCCTCTTTTGTGTGTATGCGTCCAACACCTTCATCTTCACTTTGGCTTACTTTAAACCAATCACCTTTACACGCGTGCGTACTTTTAAAAATAGACAAATTGTTTGTCCGGATTGTGAGTCCCAACTATTGTTAGATGGTTACTAAAGACACCTCTATGTCAATGGTGAGTTATCTTTGCAACACGTTCACTGTATCTGGACGTGACCGGCTGCAGTGAACAGTGTACTAGGTTAACTGAAATATACTTATTTAGGTGACAACAACAAATAAGTAAATACAATGCAATAAGTAAAGTACAAGTAATGTAAATTGGTGAGACAATATGTAATTTTCAATGTGTATTTTATTTATTGCTATAAACAAAATAAAAGGTTGTTGCGGAACCAAGATAATACACGAATGTAAATATCCTCACAACCTATGAAATACAATTGATCTATACTTGGAAATTCTCTAAACAATCGAAACACTTAAAGTTGTGAAATGTCCCTTTTTACGATTGAGAGAATATTGCACAAGTTCACCAAGAATATTGCAAGTATGTGTGTTTTTGCAAAGTTGTGTTCTTGCTTGTGCAAGGACCTCTATTTATAGTCGAAGGTTGAGTATTGGGAACTCAACTTCGACGTACAAATATGGTTGACAACACACAAAAAATATTATTGTTTAATTCCTTGTGTGTGCTAAATAAAATAAGACAAAATGTTACTTTATTCAACCACTTTACATCCTTGTACTTTTATCCACAGACAAGTTTATTACCCAGTTAAAGGATGTAAAGTAAAAGGTCCTCCTCGTAATCAGTGTAAAGCTTTGTAATTGCATTTACACTGATGATCTCCAGTTTGGTTGATCAGTTAGAATGTCAACTGGGCTTCGTTGCGATTAACATTCTCTTTTTTCCATTTGATGTCTTCGACTTCAACTGGAATGTCTTCAAGTGTGTTCACCAGTTCTTCAACTGTCAGTTGCATAAACTGTACATTGCAACTGGACCTCCAATATTTTCGGACAATTATTCTCGTCTCAGTTGCCACTGGAGAGGCTCCAGTTTTCACCAAAACTGGACCTAACACGGATAAAAGCTTGTAAAGGTATTTAGTCAATTTCTCATAATCAGTGTTTAGATTTGTAAGTTCTGGAATACTGACATATAGTCAGGGGCGGATCCACCATAGGAGAAGGTAGGTCCTAGGACCTACCTAAATTTTGAAAAAAATATAGAGGTTATATGATAATTATTTCTTGGACCTACCTATAGATGTGATCAGGACCTACCTTATATCCTATTGTTGTATAAACATTCATGCCAGGTGATGAGAAAAAAAAATAAAATTCCGGCGACTAAAGAAGAAAGGAAACCAAGAAAAAAGATGAAGTATTTAACATTTTATTGTTTAATGCTTTCTGACCATTAATACAGTGACGCACGTATACTACAAAAACCAAGAGAGCATTATTTTTTTTTTCTGTATTAAAATTAGTACCCTCCAACACTTTTAGTTTATTTGCTTATACCAACTTGTGATGTACATTTTTTTAAACAAAGGGTACAAGATTTAATGAAATAAGTTTCAAGGATGAAACAATATTTGGCTTTTTTACTCTTGGGTGACTTCAGTGATTTATATTATCATGGATAATGAAAATTAATCTAATTGATCTGCCTAAAGATATGTCTAATAGTAAGAAGATGACATGTGAAAAATCAGGGGACAAGATTATAATAGAGAATTAATGGAATTCACATGTCAAATTCTTAAGGTTTTATGTTGATTTTTATGCATATGAGTTAGGTTGATTAAGGGGTGTTTGTGTTTGCGTTTCTAGAATAGATTGTGCGTTTAAAAACAGCGTTTTGAAAAAGCATGTCCCTACCTGCTTTTTCAAAACTGCGTTTTCTCTCTAATTAAACGCAGATAATCGCTTATTTTGCCAAACACATTTTTCGATTATTTGCGTTATACAAACGCAATAATCAAATAATCAGCTCAAAACTCAATCACAAACACCCCCTAATTCATTTCAAAATACAACTAGGATTATATATCTTTCAAGGTTTTATTTATAATTTAATATTTTAAAGTAAAAAAGTAAAACATGAAGATCATGTGCTTTAAAAGCCCGATTTGTGTTATTGGATAACATCATGTTGCCAATATTAATTTTAGTAGTTTTCATATGCATTTTTGTATTGTATATGGATTAATTTATAGTGGTTTTGGTATATATGCATTATTAATAATCTAAAAATCGCCCATGCATCAAATTCATGTTTATATTTATGTTTGTGACCCGATAAGTTGGCCCGACCCATTTAATCTATTTTCCCTACTTAAACTAAATCGTCGAGTCAAAATCAAGGACCTACCTAATTTGAAATCCTGGATCCGTTACTGTATATAGTTTTCGATAAGTTAAGACTCCCTCTCCATTTAGTTAGTCTTCTTCTTCAAACTTTAGTAAAAATATCTTCAGTGGAATAGATCATGATTGGAGTGAAGATTAATGAACTGAAATCTAGTGTCATCCTCTTCAAGTAAGGCGTTCACTGAACTTTTATTAATTATGGACAAATCTTGATAGTACAGGGGTGAAACTTGATAGTACAATATACCTCAGGGGAATCTAATGAAATTAACTCATTGGAATACATTCGTCGATATCAAACAAAACCCTAAAAAGCAACACAAACACACAAAGAAAATCTTTTACCCCCAGAAAAATTCGTTTCCAATTCACCAGACGTTTTATTTATCGAAACCCTAAAAAAAACAGGCATCCCTTTTATCATTCCAAGTATGGCGAATCTCGAATGTCGTATGTACGAAGCTAAGTTTCCAGATGTAGACATGGCAGTAATGATTCAGGTCAAAAGCATCGGCGAGATGTGTGCTTACGTGTCACTACTTGAATACAATAACATTGAAGGTATGATTTTGTTGTCTGAGCTTTCACGACGTCGTATTCGTAGTATCAATAGCTTGATTAAGGTTGGCCGTACGGAGCCAGTCATGGTCCTCCACGTGGACGAAGAAAAAGGGTATGTTAATTTGAGTAAAAGAAGGGTTTCTGAAGAAGATATCCAGATTTGTGAAGATAGGTATAATAAGAGTAAACTTGTTCATTCTATTATGCGACATGTCGCTGAAACTCTTGACCATGATCTCGAGGTATAACTAATGTTTTTTTTTTGTATCATTTTGTTGTTTTTTTATATTTATATGTGTGTTTATATATCTGTGTGTGTGTGTTCATTGAACTATATGTTGTAGAGTTTGAATTAGTAGCTAGAAAAACCTTATGTTGTACAGTGTTATGGAGTTCTAATTTTACTAGGCATATCGGCATATCGATTGTGATAACGTCATTAACTTGTATAATGCCCGTACACTATCCGAGAATTTGACGATTTTTGGGCGTTTAGATTATGGCTTTGGGCCTTCCTTTAAGGGAAATTTCCAAGGAAGTTAACAAAGATCCCAAGTTTGATAGCACTATTACTCTATCGTCACAATGAGTAAAGTTTACTTTGTTAAAATTATTGGGAAATTTTTTTCAAAATTGGACTGTATTGAGTCCTAACCCCTAAATATGTTAAAAGTTGAAAGTTGCTTTTATTTTGTCCAAAGTTGAACATGTTACCTTTTTATGGTGACATAGAAGATTACCTATAGAAGATTACCTATAGGCTTCATTGCCAAATCTGGATATTTGGCATCCTAAAAATGTAGCAGGTTTTTTTAGCTGTAGTGGACTCAACACTCAAAGCTAGATAATATACACAGTCAGGTATTCTCACCGAGTCTGTACTCTGTGCTAGTAAGAGATGCGGATTCCTCATGTTTAGAGTGAACAGTGATATGTATATGATTGAGGGTATTTCATAGCTCTGTATTATTATCTTGAGTAACAAATTACGTTTCTGCCGATATGCATGACCATTGTAATTGATACTTCATAGCTTCTGACTACATTCTTCAAAGTGTTTTGAGGGTAGTTCATGCAAATTAAAAGTGTCATCTGCGTACGTATTTTAAACTGTTTATAGGAGATTAACGACTCGGAAAGATATATTTTGTTCATGGCAACTGATTCAGTTTTTTGATCTCTGCAATGATAGGATCTGTATATTCATGTTGGTTGGCCGTTGTACCGAAAGTATGGGCATGCCTTTGAGGTTTGTTGCAACACTTTTAATTTAAATAGTTTGTATCTGTCTGACATTGCAGATATACATCTTATAGTTTAGCTAATTCTTTGCAGGCATTTAAGTTAATTGTGAATGACCCTGATTCCATTCTTAATACACTTACCCGTGAAATTAAAGAAGTTGGTCCTGATGGAACAGAGGTAGCTTTATCTGCCTTGCAGATCCATGTCATCTTTATGCCTTTCTGTACAGATCTGAATAGTCACCTTATGTAATCTGCTCCTTGTTAGGTGACGAAAGTGGCTCCTGCTTTGACAGAGGAAATCAAAGATGCACTGGTGAAGAACATCAGAAGAAGGATGACTCCACAACCTTTGAAGATCCGGGCAGATATTGAGATGAAGTGCTTTGAGTTTGATGGAGTTCTTCACATTAAGGTGTCTCATTTAAGCAAATTTAGTTTTACAAGCTATGATTTTAAGGGTGGAGGGGATGGGAATCATCCCATCTCTCACCTCTCACTTTTCTTCTTTTCCACATCATCCATCTCTCCCATCTCATCTTACAAGGAATGGTCATTTTTCTCCATTTCCCGTCTTTTACTCTTTTTTTTTTTTTAATTTAAAAAACAAAAAAATAAAGAAATTCTGAGAGAGAGCGCATGATCAAAAGTGTGAGCGTCCTTATTGGGCTGGACTCTTCCCTAATAAATTCCCACATTCGGGGATTAAGAGCCTTCTTGCTACCTATATGCGAGACCTCATCTCACTCTCCTTACCATTTTACTCATTTTGCTTCATCTTGCATGGAAAGGGATGGTGTAGCATTTGATACCACGTGGCATCACACTCCCTCCCCACACCATTTCTTCACTCTTATAAGTTACACAATAAGTGACACTATAATTTTACTTCCATTTATATAGGCTGCTATGCGGAAAGCTGAAGCTGCTGGAAATGAGGACTGTCCTGTTAAAATGAAATTGATTGCTGCTCCATCTTATGTTCTTATCACTCAAACTCTTGACAAGGTAAACAAAATGTTCTAATTGAGATTAACTTATTAATATTTACTAGTGAAATCAGGATTGTTTGGACTGTGCTTGCTTAATCTTTTTTACCTGGATAGGCTAATCTTTATGTAGATATTATGTGTATGTATGTTGGTCATTACTTATTAGGAATGATTATCATATACAGGATTACTATTCTACAGTACTATATTAGGTTTGTGCTGTAAATGTTTGGAATGATGTTAATGTATACACTCACCCCTTGGAGAAAAAAAAGGATTATGCTATAGAATTAGGACACTGAATCAGTGAATTGTGTTAAAATTCTTGGTATATTATTTGGGTGCTATTGCCTATTAGATTGATTTAGTTTCTTTTAGTAATTTTAATAGCTTGGTGATCAATTTATCGTGGCCTTAAAATTTGGGTTCGTGTAATCATAATTGAGGGCATGATTGGTTGAGGGTTATTCTAGGTGAGGAATGGGAAAGATAATGATAGATGGTGCTTGTTATCATATAATGTAGTTAATCATTACTTAGTTTTGGTTAATACCCCATTACCTAATAAATTGGGGATAGTGACTATCATTACCGAGTTATACGTTCTTATCCATAATCTCACCCCACTACGACATATTCCATGATTCTCGCTTTCTAAATGCAATAGTTATAACCGTATATACAATATCAATTCTAAGCCAAATAATATACTATATTTTATATATATTAATTATTAAAGGTTTTCCTAAATTCATATATCATAATAAGATTAATGTACTATAAGTCCAATGAACACATTAGTATTTTATAATCATATGCTTAATCGTTAGTAGAAGGAATCTTCACTTTCACTGTACAAAATTTCATTGATTTTAATTATAATTTACACATTATGTAATATAATTATATATATATAATTATATTTATATTTACACAATATATAACTAAAACAACAATATATAATTATAATTAGAAAAATATTTAAATAAACAATTACAATATATATTATTACACTTATTTAATAAATTGATATACACATAATACATTTTTGTTGAATACCCCAACTTAACCAAGCATCATCAAAAGAAATGGAGTATTCATTGCATTCCTTACTATTCCCTTTGCCTTTTCCATTACCATTCCTTAAATTGAACCAAGCACCCCCTGATATCTTCTATTGGAAGTGATTCCTTTGCTCAACATGAGTTTCTGAATGAGATTCTAGTTGTATGATGAGCTTCTTTAAATTAGTTGCAGAGCATACTATTAGTTATCATAGCAATTAGTATTTTGTGTTTATATATGTATCAACATATGGCTGTATATGAGAATCTGATTTTGAATTTTTAAACAATAGAGATTTCCTACTTTTGAATCTAATTGATGACGATGCCACCAAGCTAATTAAATACGTAGTTTTCAGATCACATTAGAAAATGAACTAAAAAAAACTAGACATACTCTCGTTTATCTCAGATTATGATTGACATCATGTCATCAAAAAACAATGTGATCATTATGATACTTGATGACCAAATATTAAAGCATACTGTGGTCTGTGGGCTTACTATCATATTTTACATTGATAAAATTGTATAGTTATAACACGCATTGTATGCTGTACCTACATGTAATTCAGGTATACTTACTCAAGTACAGAATAACCATGTAAAATGCAAAATTAACCAAGTAAACAGTGCCTTGTAGCATCACAAAGTTTATACCTCTTTTAAGACTTAAATCACTCAGCCTCTTACTGTCTTAAGCTCATAGTATTCGTTCTACGTGGGATAGATGTTGAGAGTACATTCACATCAAGATAAAGTAGGCTGTTAAAATTTGATGCCACCTGGCTGATTATGGATAAATGAAAATATGTGAAAAAGATTATGAAGAAGCAATGTTTTTGTTTGTCATACGGGTACCTGCTTATTGATATTTTTCTGTATCTATCCCTGAATTGATTTGGTACAAATTTGTTTTGATAGGAGCAAGGAATCGCGGTGCTTACTAAAGCAATTAGTGCATGTACTGAAGAAATATTGCTCCACAAGGGTAAACTCATTGTAAAGGAGGCACCAAGAGCGGTCAGTCTTTACTCTAATTTCTGATATCCAACATTACCATTCTTTTAAGTAAACTTATTATAGGGCGCTTTTTAAATGCACTATATTTTGACTTAATTTGTTGGTGTAGGTGAGTGAACGTGATGATATATTGCTGGCTGAAAGGATGGCTAAGCTAAGTCAAGCAAATGAAGAAGTCGAGGGTGATGATGACAGTGAAGAAGAAGAAGATACTGGAATGGGAGACATCGATTTGGACAAACAGCAGGAAATTTAGGAGACAAAAGAGCAAGTTGATTTTGAGAGGAGTTGTTTTCTTTGAAAATTACTAGTATTTATTTTTGTTTTAATGTCAACAGAGCAGTTGAATAGAAACTTAATGATGCCAACATACAAAGTAGAACAACAAAGCTATGTGGTCAACTATTGTTTCTGGACTTCCCTCCATTCTAATGTTGAAACTGTATTGTCTATTAACATGATATTCCTTCATTTGAACCCTCCTATTTGTTGGCTTACGCATATAAGCTCTCCATTATATTTTTGTTGATTGTTATGTTATGCGTCCACTCATTGTCCTATAAATTGAGCATATATCCTAGTCATATGATTATATTATGAGATAAATATGACTTTCGTTCTCTACCAAAAAGAATTCTTTCCTGATAGCAGATTATTGATGTTGGTGACCCAAGGCCAACTTTGTTTATTGCTGGACATCGAATGTGCTAAAACATTATGGCATAACGATATCTTGCTCAGTGAGTTTAGGCAGTAATGTTTAAATGGATTATTCTGAAGTCTTATTCTTTTGATTATGCTTTTAAGGGATATAAGGTTTGGCTTTGATACTTTGTTAGTTAAATTCCTTGAATCCAATAATCTTTTATTATACTGAACAGTTGCTCTAATAATTTATTAACCAATCACAATTTTTGATTTCTTTTAAAAAATTTTTTGACTTTATTAAAAATTTAGTATAATAAAAGATAGTTAAAAAATTCTTATATAAATGTCGACACATTTAGATAAATATTAAGTTTCCTCAAATTTGTAACTTTGACTTTTATTATATAAATAATATTTAAAAAAATTCTTATATAATGGTCGACCACATCTTTGTATATTAGGTTATAAAAATTAAAAAAAAAAACTAAAGAAAAATATTAGATTATAATATATATCTAATGAAATAATAATTTATATCCATTTAAAAATCTAACTATCTCTCAATAAAAAAAAATTACAAAATTTTCTCCATTTTTAAATATTAGTTTTGCGTATTAATATTTACAGTTACAATCGTCACTCAAATCAAGATTCCTAATTGTTATCAAATAATATGAAAACAATCCTCATTGTTACAAATTATCATCCGACATGTGATTGAAAATAAACTTATCGTGTTATGGGCTCACATCATGATCAAAGACATATACCTGAATGTCAGATAGGATTACAAGTATGTTTATATTTTAATTCTTAATTATCTTTCACATAATATCACAATATGAGTAAAACTGGTTTCAAAAAATTTTATAATAGAGAAATTATTATAAAATGTGGGAATAACTACGACAAACAATTTCATTAAGATGTCTCAGCTAATAATGATAGTGAATAACTTGTGATTATATATTGTACTACAACTTGCAAAATAAAACACTTGAAACCGTATATTTTCAAAATTATAAGATTTTATTACTTGAATGTATGAAGATATAATATTGATAATATCGTAAGCCTCGTAGTTAGTGTTGGACACGAGTCTAAAATCTAGTATGATTCTAAAATTTATCAACATGTTCGCGGATGTAATGAGTATAAACAAATTTAATCATACATGAACTATACGGATCTAGTAGTGTAATACAAAAAGGGTAAATGCCTAGGACTCCCTTAGTCCCATAGATGAATTTTTCCTCTCAAGCTAGCGACCCTGCAATGCTGCCTGGCGGTGAGATCCCATAAACCTTGGTTGGTTGAATATGCTTTTGCAGGGATTCGAACCTGAGTAGTGTTCCCAACAAGTCGCTTTTTGGGGGGCATGTGGCCACTGTGTTGTAACCCAGATGGTTTCTAGTAGTGTAATACTCCTATGATTGATTATGATTTATGAACACAATAGAAGTTTTTTTCAAAATTAAAAGTTAAAGTTTCTCGATAACTCTTAAAAAACTCTTGCCAGAAAAAAATGAAAGAAAAAGAGATATGTTATCTTCTAAAACAATCAAGAACAAAAACTCGTGTACTTGTCATTGAACAGTAACTATCTTTGATAATAAAACTAACATTCTGTTTATTTATCTCATATTATTTGTGGTCATGCTTCAACTATGCAGCATCTCTTACATGACTATAAGTTATCCAAAACATTTTTTTAGTATCTGTGAAAATGATATAAAGTTCAAGTTTCTCAACCAAAACATGACTTGCATAAAAAACTCGTAGCTAACAGATAATAGAAACAATACACTTACAAACAATGTTTAAGTAAAAGTTTAGCAAATTGTTGTGCCATTTGAGATGTTACAATTAAAAGAAAATTACTCGTAACATTAAGGGCGCGTTTGGTTCACGAAATGTTTTTGGATGGAATGTAATCTATTGAAGGAATTGGAATCTGATGTAATGGAATTTGATAGAATGTTTTTCATTTTTTGAAGATTTAAGGGAGAGACGGAATGAGATTCCTTCCCCCATCCTCATGGAATGGAGATTCCATCAAATGAGGGAATGTTGACATTCCAACGAAATGATATTCCTTCATCATTGAGCAACCAAACGCACTAAGGAATGAAATTCAATTCCAATTCCATCAAATTCCATCAGAATCTGCGAACCAAACGCGACCAACATTTCTCTACAAATGGGTAAACGGAGAATATATTTTTAGAACCTACTCTCACTTTTAAAATACACGCATGCCTGAGATGAAATTCAGGACTCTCAAAAAATCTCTATTAATTCACCCCTACAAATATGAGAATTAAGACTCGAACTCAGGTGGATTCTCCAAGATCAAAGACTTTATCAATGAGACACCAACCCCGTTGACTTAAATTCAGATTTATGTCTTCTAACCGAAGTATGTTTTGCAAAAACAAAACCGCTTAACTACATGACATTAGTGTTATAAATTGTAGAGTAACCAAAGTTATCTCACAGTTAAGATTTAGACAGAAATAAGTGTTGAAATTGTAGTTTTTATGCTGTATTGGTAAATATTGTAGAGTTTATTTTGTAACTGTATGTATATGTAAATGTACTCTTCTTACTATGTAGCGACTTGCGAGTAGTCCGTGTTGAACTTAGCTTTCTGCCTTAAAACAAAACTACAACAAAACTACAGGGCAACGATGGTTAACTAAATTTTGAAAACCAAAACTAAGAGACATACTATGAAAGTATGAATCAATGTTACCTAAGCTATTAATAAACAAATGCAGTAAATAAGTGATATAGGTAGAGGCCTTAGGGAAATTGTTTTTGTTTGTTTTGATGTAAAAATAATTGAGTGAGGGTGTGCACATGGCCCCATTAATATGGATGTGTGCTTGCTTGCTGTACTACGAGAGTAGCATATATTCAGCCCGTGAAAGATAACGACCATTCAAGGGCTCCACCCGACCCCAATCTAGCTCTCTTATTTTCTCTAATTAATCATTTAACATTTGATCTTATGCATAATAGTATTTTTTGTTCTTAATTTCCGCTAATTATTGTACCGCTAATTTGATCTTGGTGAGTTTCAATTTTAGTTGCACCGTCAAGGTAAATACCATTTGAGCTTGAATAGGTTTTATAGCTAACATTTTCTTTTTAGTTTTTAACGGCATTAAAATATATTGTATTATTGAAAGAACCAACTAACGAATCGTTACAATTGGTAGAAATACACATGAAAATTTAGAAATACACCAAGCTAAGGGGGCGTTTGATTTTAGAAAACACCCCTTGTTTTTCATTTTTGTTTTCAAAGAAAACATGAAAAATAGAAAACGCGTTCTAATCATAGATTTCTAAGAATGTTTTCTAAGAAAACAAAAAACAAGGTTTTCTATTTTTCCATAGAAAACTTGAAAACACCTAAGAAAACAAAAAACAAGGTTTTCTATTTTTCCATAGAAAACTTGAAAACACCTTTTTCTTGTTTTCTATTTTCCATTTTCATTTTCCAATTCATTCCACCCCTTCCCCTCAACACTCTAACATGTTTTCTAGTTATCAAATTAGAACGCGTTTTCAAAATTTTTATTTGTTTTCTAGAAAACAAAAACCCCTTTTATTTTCTAAAAAATTAAAAATGAAAAACTAGAAAACATTTTCTACAACCAAACGCGCCATAAACTTTTTAGATCCTTTTTGAGACTTTAATTGTTAACACTGTTGTAACAACCGCCTTATAAATATTCTAATTAAGTTTCTTAAATCGTACTTTCGTCACCTGAACGGCCAGACAGTTCAATTTGATTAAGTTCTTGATGTACTTTAGACGTAAAATATGTGTTTATTTGAAGGTCAAGTTGATCTTAAATCTTGATTATGTGACGGAGTATGAATTAATTCGATAAAATATGAAAGTTCGGTTTATAAATGTTCATGTCCATAATTGTTCTAGTGCAAAATGTTCACAAATAGTCCCTTGGAAAATACCTAGTACATCCAATTGGAAAAGGTATAAATAGGAAATTGTAGTGGGAGAAACCCCACTATTCATTCATCACCTCCAAACACCTTTCTCTCACTAAAAACACATAGTCAGACATATAAACACACACAAAATCACCACCTTGATTTTGGGTTGTTTGAGTGAAATCACTTGTACTTTTGGGTTCCTTGTGACGATCAAAACACGTTTCTAGAATCAAATCACAGGTAATAACAACATCTTTTGATCAAATTCTGTAGGTAGTTCTAGTTTGTATGCAACTGGTGTCGTGAACATTGCCAAGTTCTGTAGGTAGTTCTAGTTTGTATGCAACTGGTCCAACTCGTTTGATGATCTTATAAGGTCCAATGTACCGAGGCGCCAATTTGCCTTTCTTGCCGAAACGAGCAGTACCTTTCCACGGGGAGACTTTTAACAGAACTTTGTCGCCCACTTGGAATTCTAACGGTTTACGGCGTTTGTCAGCGTACGACTTCTGTCTGTCTTGAGCAGCTTTAAGCTTCTCTTTGATCATAGTGATCTTGTCAGTAGTGTACTGCACAACTGGAAGTTCCAACCAACTTCTTTCACCGGCGTCAAGCCAACAAAGTGGTGATCTGCACTTACGCCCATATAAAGCCTCGAACGGTGCACACTGAATGCTCGCATGATAGCTGTTGTTGTACGAGAACTCGATTAACGGGAGATGTTTGTCCCAACTCCCTCTGAACTCTAATGCACAAGCACGAAGCATGTCCTCCAATGTCTGAATAGTACGTTTGCTCTGTCCATCAGATTGCGGATGGTAGGCGGTGCTCAGGTTCAGTCTAGTACCTAAGGCTTCTTGTAGTGACTGCCAAAAATCAGAAGTGAAACGAGAATCTCGGTCTGACACAATTGACAAAGGGACACCGTACTTGGTCACAATGTCTTCTATATAGATTTCTGCAAGTCTTTCCAACGGATAGTCATCACGAATTGGAAGGAAACGAGCTGATTTCGTCAGTCTGTCTACTATCACCCAGATAGAGTTATTGTTGTTCTTTGTGCGAGGTAACTTCATAATAAAATCCATAGTGATATCTTCCCATTTCCACACTGGGACTTCTAGTTGTTTCAACAACCCTGAAGGTTTCTGATGTTCAATCTTAACTCTAAAACATGTCAGGCACTGGCTGACGTACTCGTAGATCTCTCTTTTCATCCCAGGCCACCAATAGTCTAGTTTCAGGTCCTTGTACATCTTGTCGGCACCGGGATGGATCGAGTACCTTGAACTATGAGCTTCCCGCATGATGATCTCTCTAACACCATTAGCTGTAGGGATCCAAACTCGGTTCTTGAACTTCCTGACTCCTTTATCATCGACTTCGAGTTTTTGAGCGATTGGGCCTAACCTTTCTGCCTTTAGGTTTTCTTCTGACCCCAACTGTGGTGTAAAAAATTGAAAAAACTCAAACCAATTATAGCCAAGTACCATTATTAACAAAGTTGTATATGTTTCGGATATGGATAATCTCCCATTCAAACCACATTTTTCCTTAATTTGACCAAATTGAATCATTGAACGAATTAGTAAGGAAGCTTCTGCTGGCCACGCAAAACTCATGAAGATAGATAGTCTCCGACTCTCCGTAGTGTTAACATATACTTAAAACAAATATTCTATTCTTAAACTACACTTTCTTTTCACACTTAAAAAAAAAAAAAAAACTGTATAAATTTTTATCAGATTGTTTACATTTATATACGTGTACATTTTTTTTTTTACTTATATAGTACATGTATGATATGATGTATCACTATATTAATTAATAAGAAATCCATGTTTCTAATACTAATCATTTTGCTTCGATACTCAAAACCAGGAATTATGTCGTGTTTGACCAAACTGTCCATTCCAAACCACCAACTCAATGCACTCTTTAATCACTTCAATTCACTTTAGTAATAGAACACTTTTTATCTCAAGTAAATGATTGTGTTAAACAAAATGATAGTAAAACATTTCAAAACAAGATCAAAACTAGGACCCTTTAATCTTTAATCCCTATGTAACTTGTGTTTTTCTTTTTTGTACTTCAAGCTCCCTCCTTGTTTTAATTAATATAAGCATGATGTTCCAAAAAAAAAAAAAAAGCATTTCAACACAATTACATGTATTGACATTTCCCGTTATTTATTGGTAATTTGATTTCCTCTTACTATATATATATATTTTTTTAAATGAGCATGTTACCCGCGCATTGCGGCGGATATCAGAGACATGGCATATCAATTCGTGACTATCGTGATTGAAGAAGGAGGCGTGACTGTATTTTTTCGTCCCCGGGTATATCATATTTTGATTTTTATTTATCAGGAGAAGAAGATATTTATTAGGAGATGGAGGATGACTATGAGAGAAGAAGTGAGAGTAAAAAAGTAAAATTGCATGTCCTAAATATATAAACTTTTCAACACCTCATATAATTTTTAATGAGGAGTATAGATAGCTAATAAGATTGTTTATTTTGACATGGTACGTTTGCTTAAGATGGCCATTGTTACTTTCGGTCAAGTCACGTCTCTTTCACACACCTTCTCTCTAATCCTATACATGCCCAAGGCTACAATTACCAATACCAAACCTATCATTTAAAATAGATGTTTTATTAAGGCGGCTGGTATTTCAACCACTTTTTTGGTAATTAAATCAGACTATTTGCAACGATTAGTGGTTTTTTGTTCATATATATATATCCAACTATTTGCAGCGATTACTGACAGGAGGCCCGCTATTTTTTGTCAAATTTGCCATTACAGACAGGATAACAAAAAGTACAAAAATGTTTGATTGGGATATGAATCCTTTTTATTAATTAAGTAGAATAAAAAGTACACATAGCATTTTGGCAATATAATTGATTTAATTTAATTTGGCCACATTATTAAAAAGGTTTTTAGCATGTTGCTAACAAATAGTAATATCTTCTTTTATATATATATATATGGGAGATGATATTTGTACCACAAAATTTGATGGGTCATCCATTAATGACTTGTACAGTCAGTTATAAAACTTATACATTGTGACAGATGAATTAAAAACAGTGATAAGTTTATCACTTCCCATATTACAAGGATGCCATTTATATCAACATTACCTCTATGTGGTTGAAAGTAGGGATGACAATGGTCTGGGTAATGGTAATCCCGGGTCCGGACCGGTTAGAAAACCCCCGGCCCATACCCCCCTACTCGACGGGGATCCGTTTACTAACTAACTGTCGGGTTAACGGGTTTCCCCACGGGTATCGAGGATCCCCGTTATGATTCATTCATAAGTTACCAATTTAAACATCATCAAACAATAATGAACTTCTAACATTTTCAAGTTTCCAACTGATTCTTTATGTTTAAATTATCACAACATCGAAAACAAAAAATAATCCAAGTGACTAAAACTAAACTACAAATCTAAAACATAGAAATAACATTGATCTTCATGTCACAAGTCTTCATTCCAATATGCTATTGATTTCTCAAGTTCAGTATTCATTCATCACCTACATTATTAAATATTTTCAAAAATCACTATTAATATAAAGAGAGAAAACATATATATACAAGTAAATGGCTCATTCACTAAATATTAACCGGTCATTATCATAATCATAATCTACTGTTTGACAATATGCTTCAGATTCTTTTGAACAAATTTTTGTAGATATAATAAGATAGCACATTATAGATATGGGTTACAAATAAAATATAGCTTTATAAACATAAGGGTAAATTATAAAAATCATACCTGAGGTTTGTTCAAAACTACACTAGTCATACCTACAATTTAAAAATTACGCGAGACATACCCATCGTTGCCAAAAACTTACACTGACCGTACCTTTCGCTGACGGTCGTCTATTTTGCCGTTAATTGAAGTCACGTGCCATGCATGTGAGGTATGAAAACCGTAATTTCATGCATACTTTAGGTAATCCTTGTAATTCATCATAAAAATAATTATTAAGAACTTTAGAGTTTTATTTATACTTCAATTATTAAGTTTGGTAAATATGAAATTTATTATGAAAATAAAAATAGTTTTTTTTAATGAAAAATGTATCAGGAAAAATAGTTGATGCAAGAATGCATTTTTATCTATACTAAAAGACAACTGACCTAATAGCTTATTAACCAATCATAGCTCTCGCTTTTATCAAATTGGAAATTGATGATGTCATTATTAATCTAATCATAAATTATAAATCCTAATAATCATTATCTAAATATATTAAAATATTATACTTTACAATTTAATGTTTGTAGAAAAAATATCACTAATTTACACTTTTTTGTTTTCAATAATTTGCATTTTTTACCCTCAGTAAATACTTAATTTTTAATTAGTTTAATCTACACTTTTTTGTTTTCAATCACAAATTTATACTTTTTACCATTAAATCCAATATAATAGATAATGAATAATAACTGATATAAGTTTTTTAAAACTAATTGTAATATTATCTAATCTTTATAACAATGTAAACTTGTGTATTTGACACGGGTCTAAAATCTATTTTATTATTATATATGTCATTATTATTTTATTATACGTGTAAAGTGAATATAACAAGGATGAAAATTATAAAAACCACTAAAATTTTCACTTTTGTATTATTTTATTTTTTATGATTTATTGTTTTTAATAGAACCTTATTGATACAAAACAAAAAGAAAAATATAAAAAAGCAATATAATTTTCTCGTATGGTTTGATGACATCCATCTTATATTAGAGGGGTAAATCAAAGTCGAAGACTCGTCACCGTTTTAGAATATATCTCAAATTAGCAATCCTGTAGCATTTTGGGTTTGAGTTTCAGGGTTAGCTGTTAGTCTAACCTTAAAATTCCTAAGCCTAAATCTATATCATTTGATGACATTTTTTTATAAATTTTTTATTTTGAAATAGGTTTTTTAATATATGTGTGTGTGTGAATTTAATATACAATATTCTACCAACTTTAATAAATGAAATATAAATATAAATATCTTAATAATTTTTTATTAGGGTAACTTACACAGATGATACCTGAATTATACACAAAATTATGATTTTGATACCTCACATGCACGGCACATGACTTGACTTAACGGCCAAATAGATGACCGTTAGTGATAGGTATGGTCAGTGTAAGTTTTTGGCAATGATGGGTATGTCTCGCGTAATTTTTAAATTGTAGGTATGATCAGCGTAGTTTTGAACAAACATCAGATATGATTTTTGTAATTTACCCTAAACATAATCAAATGAATGATTACTAGTTTAAATTTAAGAGCAACAATATTATCAATTTTACATACCTTATTATCAAGCAAAAACCCAGAACTTGACATATGAATGGTCTGCCAGGAAGCATGAGTTTAGATTTATAATCCTTATAATCCATTGATTATTAAGATTTTGGATATCGAAAGGTTTTTGGGAGAGACAAAAGTTTAGAAGAATGGAAAGTCTCAAAATAGGATTGGGGGAAATCATTATCTTCGGCAGGTGGTGATTATAGATTAAATACCTTGGGAATATAAGAATAAGAACTATTAATATTATAGATAGATGTAATCCTTGCGGGTCGAGTATACGGGTATGGGTTTCGGGTAAACGGGTCGGATATATGAGTTTTTGACAAAAATCATACCGGAACTGAACCCGCAAAAAAATTTAAAACCACCCCCATACCCGGCCTGAGACCCGCAAACCCGGACCACAAATGTCGGGTTTTGGATTTCCCAATCGGGTACGGGTACTTTTGTCATCCCTAGTCATAAGTCCTTTTAAAAACAGTTTCTCTACCTTTAGGTAGATATAAGTATATAACAATATCCACAGCTCACCTCCCTCATACTTCAATCAGGGATTGAGTCTTGTTGTATCAACATTCTTTCAAAATATAAAGAATATGTTTTTTGTATATAAAAAATTTTTTTTTAGCTTTTTCACTTTTTGAAAAAAAATTAGATACATTAATTCCCTTATGTGACACACGTTAAGAAATATCTTTTTCTTAATGTAAATTAAATTTTTAAGTCCGAGCAGGTTTAAATTGGAGGATGAAATGTTTATATATCAGGAGGTTCACATATTGTCTATGTGTGCAATAATATATTAAATATGAGTAAAAATTTGATGCAAATCATTTCCAACTAAGCCGTTTAGCTAGCTATTTTGAGGGCTTTCCTTGGAGTCCTAAAAATGGCATCCTGCCTATTGGTTGTAGGGTCGTAACATGGTGAACAGATGTTAGACCATCGAATGTTAAATGAAAAGACTTTAAAATAATGCAAAAACAATACTATTAAGGTCGCGTTTGTTTCACAGAATTTGATGGAATCTGATGGAATTGGAATTGAATTCCATTCCTTAGTGCGTTTGGTTGTTCAAAGAAGGAAGAATCTCATTCCATAGGAATGTAAACATTCCATCATTTGATGGAATCTCCATTTCTTAGGCATTGAGGAAAAAATTTCATTCCTTCCGTCACTTGAATTTTCAAAAAATCAAAAACATTCCGTCAAATTCCATATTTTCAGATTCCAATTCCTTCGAAAGATTCTATTCCTTCTAAAAACATTCTGTGAACCAAACGGATTGTTCTAACTAGTTTTTACAAAATTTAATTAAAAACTATTAAGAACACTAAGCTTATATAATCCACTTGTTTATAATATAATTAACAAAAAATTATAAAATTAAGTTAAATATAATATATATATATATATGATTTACTAAGTTATTTAGAAAATGTCCAATAATGATTATTGTTTTAAAAAGTTCTTTTCACAAATCATTTATAGATTTGATAGATATTAAAACTAACTATTATATATAATCAATATTGGAAATAATAAAAATGTTCAAAAGATAAATGTTTTAAAAATTGTTAAAATAATAATAAAAGAACTTATTTCGATGAAACAAAATTTACAAGTTATAGTTATAAAATGTTCAGATATATAGTTGGTTTGTGCAAACTTTTGATGCAAAAAATATTAGAGATGAATTATTATTTTGTTAATTTTTTTTTCCTTGTATTAAAATGATCAAGAACACACAGTCACTTAAAACCGGCCGAGAGCCGAGAGCCGAGAGCCATGTTTCTTACTTCTAGATTCCGTACCTTGTCCTTAACTACAAGAAACATTTATTTTTCATTATGAAACTCGTTTGATTTCCTTAAACCTTAAACAATTAACAATTAAATACTACAGTAAATGTTTAGAAATTTGGGCTCGAAAAGAAATAAGGGTCCTATAAATCGAGCATCTTACTCAGGTTCAAATCCATCATTTTTTCTAAAACTCATAGTGTAAGTTTTTATTTCATAAATCCTTTTTAGTGCATTTTGTAATGGGACAATGGGTGTACATAACCAAGTCTATTGTGATTCGTAAATGGTATAAACTTGTAGCTATATAATTTACACTATTTAAGGTGTGTTTGGTAAGGAAAATTAAAAGAAAATTGAATAGGAATGAAGTTATTTTTTTGTTTGGTAGGGGAAAATTAATTTGGCAGATAAATAATTTAACCACCCTTCTTGTCATTGAAACGTGTAAACATCGTTCGATTTCTTAATTGTATATATCGTACCTTGTTATCGATGATTTTGTCAAAAACAAATCATTGTATTGTAAACTCTTTTTGGATGCATAATATATCACTTGAACACTGCCTTTTCAGTTGTCATCGTAAGGACACCTGCAACACTTGCTTGTTCTTTTGTTGACAATCATTGCTTTCACAATCATATTAAATCTATCTTAGCCATGTTAATTTGTTTTACATCTTTTGAGGTTGTAGTTGTACACTTGTACAATACCTCAATCATTTTCGTTTTTGTTGGTAGCCCAACACACGCAACAAAGTCATATTCACAAAAAAAATAAAAAGAGAAAAAAATAAATAGCTACACATTGTTAGACAAATATGTATGTTTGGCTATTTCCAATGCTTAGGACGTTCTTGAGCTGCCACATCATATCCTTACAAATCCTTACAAATCATTATACATCCTTACAAATCTTATAATTTTATTTCCAACCATACAAACATCCTTACATATCCTTTTACCTCCACTAAAAACAAAAATATATTAGGTAAGGACATCCTTAAAAAAATCCTTAGTTTTGGACAAACTTCAACGGCAAAGGATATCCAAGGGCACCCCATTGGAGAAAGTCTTAGACAAGTATTTACCGCCAAATGGTCCATGAGTGCTATACTTAATTGGGCGGATGATATAAGTCTGGGTATGCTTCAATGGTGATCCTTACAACAATTTGGATCATTTGGAAGAATAGAAATGAAACCATCTTCAACAATATGTTGAAATATAACATGATTCAATTCGTAATATACACGTACCGTGAGATCCAGAGAAACCTGTAAAGGCATTAAACATATTTGCCATTGATTTCGGGTTCCCAAAATAAGATGATTGATTTAGGATGGAGTGATGAATTCGGTTCTAATGAATTCAACAGAGAAGATGGACGAATTTTATGATTTTGGGAGGCTGTGAATTTTTTGTGGTTAACCTTGAATTAGGGTTAATTACTCTCTATATATATAAGGAGAGTATTTTCATATTAAGTCCCTCTGGTGTTTAATTCGTGCCTCATTAGTCCTCTCAAGTCCAATCACCTAATGGGAAACCCTATAATATGTCTTTAAGAGTAAATACGTCCATCGAATATTTACTTAGACATAGGGATTTCATTATCGTCAATTATCATATCGGGAATGACACATGATCAGTGACAGTCACACTAACGTGGTTCCAACATTCTCCCACTTGACCGAGCGATCATTTATCTATGAGTATTCAAATAAGTTCCGGAATAATACTCATTTTGTTTTAAACCGAAATCATAGCCAATAAGTACAGTCGTAGAGAAGAACATCAACTCAAGACCCCCACTAGTCAAACTATGACTCAAATTTAAAACTAATAAGCAATGATCAATTGACTAAGACAAATTTTGTCACAATAATGTCAACACACTAATACGAGTACTCAAAGTGCGATTAATAGACAAACAAAATCTGAATAAGGAGGAAAAATTTTAAACAGCAATACTAATGACCAAATAAGTACAATATGCTATTAAATTAAACTAAGTCTTTAGTAAGCCCCATCTTCGACACGTGTCCTACGAAGACGTTAGGAGGACGACCTTTGGTCATCGGATCCGCTAGTATGTCATTTGTACTTATGTACTCAATACAAATAACATTTTCCTCAACCCGTTCGCGTACAAACAGATACTTTGTATCGAGATACAGCCCAACGCCAGTTGAACTGTTACTGTTCGAGAAAGTTACGGTAGCTGAGTTATCACAGTAAAGCTTCAATGGTCTAGAAATGGAGTTGACGACTTTGAGTCCACTGACCAGATTCCTAATTAACATCCCATGGCAAGTAGCATTATAAACGGCAATGTATTCAGCCATCATGGTGGATGTTGCAGTCAGTTTCTGCTTATGACTCCGCCAAAAGATAGGTCCGCCAGCTAACATGAAAATATACCCAGAAGTAGAATTCTTATCTTCCTTGCTTTTGGCAAAATCAGAATCGGAATAACCTACTACTTCTAGATTGTCACTTCTTCTATACGTTAGTTTGTAGTCTTTGGTCCCTTGCAGATATCGTAGAACTTTCTTGGCCGCTTTCCAGTGTGCTAATCCAGGATTAGATAAGTAACGTCCTAGCATACCGGCGATATAAGCGATATCTGGACGAGTACAGACCTGAGCGTACATAATGCTCCCAACTACTGATGAGTAAGGTATCACCCTCATTTGCTCCTTTTCAATCTCAGTGTTCGGACTTTGGAAAGTGCCGGATACATCTCCTTTAACTACTGGAGCTACAGTGGGTGCGCAATGTTGCATGCTATAGCGTTCTAAAACCCGCTCAATATAGGCCCTTTGAGAAAGACCTAAAATACCATTATGCCTATCCCGATGTATTTCGATACCTATAACATAAGAGACATCACCGAGATCTTTCATGTCGAATTTCTGCGAAAGCATCCGCTTCGACTCATGCAACATATCCAAGTTATTACTTGCTAGTAGAATATCGTCTACATACAAAAAAATGATTATAAAATTACTCCCACTGATCTTGAGATAGGTGCATTGATCCACTTGATTCTTTATGAAGTCTTGTTCTTTAATGACTTCATCAAACTTAAGGTACCATTGTCTTGATGCTTGCTTCAAACCATATATGGATTTCTTTAACTTGCAGACCATGTGCTCTTTACCTTTTGGAATGAATCCGTCAGGTTGCCACATGTATACGTCTTCTTCCAAGTCTCCATTTAAGAAAGCTGTTTTGACATCCATCTGATGTAACTCGAGATCAAAGTGAGCTACTAGTGCCATAACGATCCTTAAAGAGTCTTTACGAGACACGGGAGAAAAGGTCTCTTGATAATCGACTCCAGCCTTCTGAGTATAGCCCTTCGCAACCAATCTGGCCTTATATCGTTCGACGTTTCCTTTCGGGTCTAATTTGGTTTTGAAGACCCATTTGCAACCAACAGATTTGGATCCTTCAGGAAGTTCAACCAATTCCCAAACGTCATTATGTTGCATGGAATTAAGCTCTTCAATCATGGCTTCATTCCACTGAGTGGCCTGATCACTATTAATGGCTTCTTTATAGGAGGTAGGATCAATAAGCTTTCCAACATCCTCAACTTCAGTGAGATAAGTAATGAAGTCATCAAAATTGGTGGCCCTACGTGACCTCGATGATCTCCTGAGTTAATTTTCGGGATTTTCCGAAGATCCTTCAGCATTAGTGGTCTCATGATTAACATTAGGAGGAGTTGGATCAGTGACATTCGGAGCAGCGTTCTGTACAAGAGGAATTATCGGAGGAATAATACTAACCGACGAATCGTTTCCCCCCGCTTCTTGTACTTCTTGCAAATCGAAGTTATGATTTGTCGTGCTTCCACTGATCTCTGAGTTCTCTAGGAAAGTGGCATGTTGTGTATCACTGATGCGAGTAGTGTGGGAAGGACAGTAAAACCGATAACCTTTTGAGTTATCCGGATAACCGACAAAGAAACATGTAACAGTCTTAGGATCAAGTTTCTTTAAGTTAGGGTTATAGAATTTAGCTTCGGCAGGACAGCCCCATACTTTCATATATCTAAGACTCGGTTTCTTCCCTGTCCAGATCTCATGAGGAGTTTTAGGGACAGATTTAGAAGGAACTCTATTGAGTATATGAATGGTTGTTTTTAAGGCCTCAGTCCAAAGGAAAGTAGGTAAGTTAGTGTTGGCAAGCATACTTCTCACCATGTCCATTAGGGTTCTATTTCTCCTTTCAGCAACACCATTTTGTTGAGGAGAACCAGACATGGTGTATTGGTTAATTATGCCATGTTCCTTACAAAAGTCATGGAAAGGACCAGCGGCTTGACCAACATCAGTATGTCTACCATAATACTCACCTCCTCTATCTGATCTTACAACTTTTATTTTTCGTTCAAGTTGGTTTTCAACCAAAGTTTTAAAATCAGTAAAAGTTTGTAAGGATTTCGACTTTTCCTTAATCAAATAAAGGTGCATATAACGTGAATAATCATCAATAAATGTAATAAATGAAGTATGTCCTGTAATGGAAGCGGGATAGGGGCCACTAATATCAGTATGAATTATTTCCAACAAGTTGGAACTTCTTGTGGCTCCTTTCTTATTCCCTTTAGCCATTTTGCCTTTGAGACATTGAATACATGTTTCAAAATCACTAAAGTCAAGAGATGGTAAGATTCCATCCTTTACGAGTCGTGTCATGCGATCTCGTGAGATGTGGCCAAGACGTTTATGCCACAACATGGAGGAATTCTCTTGTTGCTTAAGTGATTTTGTCTTTGTCTTAGCTATATCATCAACATTAAAAGACAACAAAGATTGTGAGAAATTATGATCTAGTTCTAATTTATACAGCATTCCATCCAAGAAACCACGACCAAGCAATTCATTATTAAGAGTAATTGTAATCTTACCGAAACCATGAATTATTACAAAACCTTCAATGTCTAGTTTAGAAATAGATACGAGGTTCCGAGTAATTCTCGGTACATATAAGGTATCTAATAATCTAATACATTTTCCAGTACTCATATGTAAAATATAAGTTCCCATGGCTTCGACATCTAAAAGATCACCACTTCCAACTCTAAGTTTTCTTTGGCCCTTTCGTAGCTTCTGGATTGTATGGAATCCCTGCATTGAGTTAGTCACATGGACCATAGAACCAGAGTCACCCCACCATGTATTAACAGGAACATCAGTAGTAAAAGAATCAAATATTACATAAAGTACGTTACCTTTCTTAGCTAGCCATTCCTTGAACTTAGGACACTCTTTCTGAATGTGCCCTTGAGTACGACAGAACTTACACTTGATGTTCAAGGCATTAGAGCTAGAGGCAACTGCACCAAGACTCATCTTTGAAGCTTTCTTACCATTCTTGTTACTGTTGTTACCCTTCCTCTTATTGGAATTAGCAGTGGTAGTAAGGTGAACAACTTCGGGTTGCTCGAGCTTAAGGCGATCTTCTTCTTGTTGACACATTGCAATCAGTTCACTCATCTTCCATTTGTCCTTCTGAGCATTACAGTTAATCTTGAAGGCATCAAATTGAGCAGGCAATGATGTCATTATGAAATGCACAAGAAAGTTGTCAGAGACTTCCATTTCGAGAGTCTTAAGCTTGTTCACCATGTCGCTCATTTTCATTATGTGTTCACGGACACCGCTTTTTCCATCGTATTTCAGAGTAAGCATCTTTAGCATTAAGCTGCTTGCATGCGCTTTAGACGATCCCTTGAAGTAATCCTCAACAGATTTGAGGTAATCTTTTACTTTATCAGACTCGGGAATAGCTCCTCGGAGACCAAGAGGAATAGAGTTCTTGACCGTCATAAGTGACAAGCGATTCGCCTTGTCCCACTTCTCAAATGCCGCTATCTGCTCTGCAGTAGAGGTTGCAGTAATGGCAGCGGGTTCATCATGACGAATGGCGTAGTCCAGGTCATAGTACCCCAGAGTAAGATCTAACTGATCTTTCCATGAAGCATAGTTTTCACCGGTAAGTGGCTGAATGCCAATGGGAGGTACTACAGTGGAAATAAGGAGGATATAGATTTAGGATACAAGTAATAGAATATTAATAACGTAATGCCTAAAACTAAGGGCAATGAGATTATAGTGACATAATTCGCTATCTAAGGCAGACTAAGTAATATCTATAAAACTAATGGAACTAAAGTAATGCCTAAACTTAACTAAGGGCTAACAATAATGTTCCTTACGTAAGAGGCTAAAGTAATGTTCCTGAAGTAATGAGACTAAGACTATTATACTAATGAAGCTAGTGATAGGTAACCTATTGTAAACACCAAAACAATAAGTTAACATAAGACTTTACTTAGATTTACATCACCTTTGGGCAGAAGTAACTAATATCTAAGTACACATGAGCATTAGGTTCATGCAGCACAACGCTTATCTTTTGACCTTTGGGCACAAAATTAAGAATCGTGTATCTTATGCATGAAAAATGTTCCTTTCAGCACACAAAGTATATTAAATCACCTTTGGGCAGAATCAATGTACTTAGTGTTCATTATCTAAAAGGAAAAGAACACACCATGAGAATCACATCTGACCTTTGGGCACAAATGATGAAACCATGTACATTTGTGTGAAGCCCCCATACACTACGGGGGTCCAGGGGCAGCGCCCCTGGGAGCGGGGTCTAAGGGGCAGAGCCCCTACCGAAACCCAAAAATTTTTTTACCCTTGAAGTGCTATGGTAAAAATGCCTCAGAAAAAATTATTTTCGAAAATAAGAGACAAATTTAGCCATCGAAATTATAAGGTAAAACTAGTAAGCCCGAACATGATAATCAACTAAGTTAATCAGTAATCCATGAAAATAAGCACGGTACGAAGATAGCTAAGTTCGTAATAAGGATTAACTTCGTAAGTAGTGATTAAATTCGTAAGTAGTTGACTATCTTCGTAAGTTGTTAACTATCTTCGTAAGTAGTGATTAACTTCGTAAGTAGTTAACTATCTTCGTAAGTAACAAACGAAGATAGCTTACGAACATAAGCAACGAAGATAGTTTACTAAAATAGTGTAAGTTCGTGAGGAAGTAAGTGCGAAGATGAGCAGAAGTTCTGTACACATATAAGCCTTACGAACTTAGAGTGTTCTTACGAACTTAGTGATTTTGTTTACGAACTTAGAGTTCGCAAGGAAGTTCTCACGAAGTTAGAGTTCTAACGAACTTTAAGTTCGTAAGAAGCATACGAATTTAAGCTTCTGCTTTCGTCAGTTCGCGAATTAGGGTACGAAAACGAATCAAATCAAGGGATAGCTTCGCAACCCGCTCTGATACCACATGTTGAAATATAACATGATTCAATTCGTAATATACACGTATCGTGAGATCCATAGGAACCTGTAAAGGCATTAAACATATTTGCCATTGATTTCGGGTTCCCAAAATAAGATGATTGATTTAGGATGGAGTGATGAATTCGGTTCTAATGAATTCAACAGAAAAGATGGACGAATTTTATGATTTTGGGAGGCTGTGAAGTTTTTGTGATTAACCTTGAATTAGGGTTAATTACTCTCTCTATATATAAGAAGAGTATTTTCATATTAAGTCCCTCTGGTGTTTAATTCGTGCCTCATTAGTCCTCTCAAGTTCAATCACCTAATGGGAAACCCTATAATATGTCTTTAAGAGTAAATACGTCCATCGAATATTTTTACTTAGACATAGGGATTTCATTATCGTCAATTATCATATCAGGAATGACACATGATCAGTGACGGTCACACTAACGTGGTTCCAACACAATAATCTCAAAGCAAAACCAGATAAGCTTTTTGATGACATCGTTGTTTTTTCATTTAGATTTATTAGTGTTAAAAGTAAGAAATGTCGTCCGACGAGGTTTGAACGGATTGCAAACCCAAAAAATTGTAACACAATTACGTTGTAACACCTTTTCTAACATCTTGCTAGCTAGTTGTTTATTAATGAATATTTGCTGGTAAAAAAAAAAAAAAAAGACAAGTATTTCAAAATAAAAGGTATTAAAGTGTGATTTATATAATGGCTGGCTATGTAATAATCTTTAATTCAAGTAATACAAACGTGGTTTGATTTCACTAAAACTTACTTTTCATCCAAACGATTATTTGTACGTATCTTACCCACCGAGTTTTTTTTTTTTAATGGCAGTTTTATATTAATAGCCAACTAGCAAGATGTTAGAAGTTAAACGTATAGATACATATACAAATAAAGAGATAACAATACAACATCTCCTATCTGCATGATAAGTTAGCTATAACAATCCTACACGTGAAAACAAAAGAGGGTTCTCCAACCTTCTTCCCATGAAATCCTAAGTTTCTTAAATCTATTATATGACCACAAATAAGAGAAAGTAACAATAGCATTGAACAAAACTATGTCACGTGTCTTTGATGGACTAAAAATGACATCATTCCGAAATCTCCACAATTCTCACCAAATAACATAAATAATCAGCTTGGAATACTTATCATTGTATTTGTTGTCCATAAACTAAATAATCTCCATGAAGTCGAGATGAATAGGAGTTTGAATATCAAGCTATTTATTTATGTAACTCCAAACTTTTCTAGCAATCCAACAATTAAGCAGAGTGATTCAATGTCTCAATACCACCGAGTGACCAAATGTATGTGTATAAAATGCCGAAACACATCCAATAATCACAAGCTTTCATTCAAGTCAACAAAAATAAGAGTTGATCAAAAACAATTTCTAAAGCCACGTCTATTTTTAATTAATTTCTTTTATATCGAAATTAACCACAACATACATGGATTGCAAATTTTTTATTTTTTTTTAATGAAACACTCAAAAAAACTAATAAACTGGAAAGTGGAAACTTCCTTATAACTAGTTAAATACGAGTACTATGACAACCTTAATTAATATTACAAAGTATAACTAATATGGGTTATTATTTGGGCTATAAAATTAGCTTTTTGATGGAAACCATTGTATTTAGTTTTCTTCCCTACATCATGGATGTTACATTGAAAATATCTTATATTAGTTTAAGATGATTACATATAATTGAACTTCAAAAAGCTCTTTAAAATGATACAAACGTGCTATATCATCTTAATCCGTTTGGTCACATTTGATATTCACTTCTAATAACTTGGGGTGAGATTGGGTCGGTTTTGGCCTAAAACCGAAACCCAAACCAAACCATTCGGTTTTCGAAAACAAAAATCCGTTGGATTCGGTTTTCGTTTGGTTCAGTTTGTTTTTTTTCGGATCGGTTTTGGTCGGTTTCGTTTTTTTTTTATTATTATTTTTTGGCTTTGATATTATAGAGTCAAATGGCAAAAGTTTTGCTAACAGAATAATGAAAATAGGTTATTGGTTATGAATAAAAGTGTCATTTACTCATTTTATATCTTGTATGAGGAAAGAATATTCGAACATTAATAGTTAGGATTAATTTTATGTTTTAAGTTCATTCGGCACAAGTAACAAAACTAACTTTTAAGATACTGATAAAAATATATATGGTTCTAGATAGATATTGTTTAAAAGGGCAAAAAAAAAACAAAGGGCAAAAAATAAAAAAAATAAAAAAAATAAACATCAGAGCTATTATTCATGCAAAAATATGGGAATGCATAAAACTGAAGCAGCGCTAATGCCAAATATATTAACTAGTAGTAAATATAAATATAGTTAGATATAAAGATAAAGTATAATAAGTATATGTTTTCGGTTCAGTTCGTTTTTTTCATATGAAACTGAAAACCGAACCAATCCGTTCGATTTTTAGAAAACCAAACGGTTTGGTTCGGTTTTCGGTTTTCTCGGTTCGGTTTTCGGTTTTTGTCGGTTCATTTTTTTTTGGTTTTTGGTTCAGTTTTTGCTCACCCCTACTAATAACAATGGATATACATCAAGGATCCTAAATGGGAACTGATATTTATATCAAAATAACTGATGAATTTACTATATAATTGCATTACTGATTTGTACAATAAGCTATAAAAATTAGGCAGTGTGATAAACTAATCATTATTTGTTGTAAGTATTAATATCGTTTCTCATTTTTATTTAGAATACTACCTAAGATTAAGGGCCAAAGTGTGATAAACGTACGATATAATTTTTTTCGAGGAGTGTAAGCCCACCAGGTTAAAAAAAGTCAAACTCTGACCAGGAAGTATTAGCGGTGACGTCGCCGTCAATACTGCGGGCCCCTATGTTCGTAATGGTAAATCTGACAGAAAAAATAACGGGCTCCCTGTCAATGTCAGAATATTAGCGATGATATCGTTGCAAATGTCTTGGTCGGCTGACTTTTGTCTGATGTGTTACCTTGTGCTTTTTTTCCAAGAAAACATTTGATGAGAGATATAACTTGGTAACACATAATAATGTATGACTGACAAGTCAACATTCTATGTGAAGGGGGCATATATTTTTGTAAGTTTTACCTCGGGAATAGCAAGTTCAAAATATTCATTATGTCTTGTTCTTTGTCTTCACAATAACATTCTACCCACTCATAATTATATTTTGTGATGTCGGTTCTTAATCTTGATCTCTGACTGGTCAATATACTGAAGTGAAAAATCGTTCACTAGCCTACAACCTTATAAGTGCTTCCTAGTTAGCTTAAATAATTGAGCACTTATCTTACAAGTAAGAGGTTTTGGGTTCAAAATTTGGAAAGTACATAGAAAGTCTTTCTATGATGACTTGGCTTGGATATACCCAGGTTCAAGTCTAAGGAAGCAGGGTTTACCCCTATTGATCGTCGTGCCTTAGGGCGGGTTAGTAGGGGGTTTTCCCCCATCGGGTATTTGAAATAGACTTTTCTACTTCGAGGGAGCTCTTTAACGCGGACCCAGTTAAGACAACGTATGTTAGACCCCCCGCTGTCAAATCACGACACAAAGTTTTCAAGCGAAATTCACCTTTAAAAGAAAAAAAACGCCTACAACCTTATAAAGTTACTAGTATCGTACCTTCATAGTGTTTAAGTTATAGTTTTTTTTTTTTACACAAAAACTAGCACTATATTAGTGTAAAGTGGCACGTAACTAAATGTGAAAATGATGAATGGTTAAGAGGTATAGGTAATGAGAGAAGGTGAAAGGAGGGAAGTGATTGTTATCACTTAGGTAAAAAAACAAAATGTGGGGTTTATTTTTATTTATAATAGCATTGTACCCGCGCGTTGCGGCGTTTTGATGGTGACGACGACTAGCAGTAGTAACGGCGGCCGTCGTGGTGTTGGTGGTGGTGGGTCTTAATGTAAATGTAATTTATGTAAAGGGGTATTGGAGATAATCTAGAAGATAAGAGATTGATTGTGTAAATTAACTTATTAAGGGTAAAATGGTAATTTTGCATTTAACATTTTTATGAGAGAGAAAGTGATAATTATTACGAATATAAGATAGTATAGATATATTTTTCCTTGTTTTCTTTTATTTTGATTGGATGTAGAATGAAAGATTGTAGGGTATTGTGAGGTATAATGAAATATTAAATTCGAAGGTAGATAAAGGTGGGGACAAAATGGTAAGTGAATGGTTATGGGGGAAAGAGAAAGTGAAAAATGTGAGAAGATGGTGTTGATGTAGCAGGTAAAAGTGTTAGTGAAAAAAGTATATGGTTACGAATAGTCTTAGGTGTAGAAAATAAGTGGGAGCCTCAAGAAGTGTTAAATTCAAATCCGAACATTAATGTATAAATTTATAATTTTTTATATAGAAAAAACTAACTAATAAGTAACAAGAACTAACGTTTCTTGTTAAAAGAAAAAAATTAAAATAACACCCTTTTTACAGTCACATTGGTTTCCTGCCATTGTTGGAAGGTTTCAGGCTATGACATATATCGGTAAATACAAGACAGATTGTGGTAGATTAGTGTCTAGGAATACAATGAACTATCCACGAATGTTTATGTTATGCAATGATTTACTCGAGTGTTTATGTTATGCGATGAACTCGCTATTCTGTTTAAGTTATGTAAGCTACCGGATAACTGCTTACATGTAATAGGTTGATGTCACGTATGTTACATACAATAGACATTATGCTATAGTTCATTACATTTTATAGACTTCCGATGAATTCCAGAGTCCAAACTTCTTCTCCCTCGGATTTTTGGCAAACTTCTGGCAACACAATATTTTCCGACGAACACCTTTTAAGTACCAAACCCACGATATTTTCCAAAATAATAATAAATAAATAAAATAATAATAACAATAACAGTAGTAGGTCGTACTCCAACACCATCCGTCCAATTCCATTAGTTCAATTATACTACTTGTTATGTATACATCCACCATCCATACAACGCATATGAAATCTGATAACCATTACACATGAAATCTGATAACCGATATAGCCTTTATTGAAATAAAAATAATTGCCACGTCAGAAAATGAGGCTAACTAAACAAGACATGTTTGGTCAAAGTTAAATAAAGTCTAAGTGGTGACTGGAAACCTATTGTTGAGCCGATAACTTACATCACTTAAACTGAATAGCGAGTTCATTGCATAACATAAACACTCGAGTAAATCATTGCATAATATAGACATTCGTGAATAGTTCATTGCATTCCTAGACACTAATCCCATAAATCTATAATGCATACGAAATATGATTTACAAATTGAGTGATAAAATGCTATAAGGGACAAGGATGTAGTGTCACAAATTGGCTCTTTGGCAAATTTTGACAAGTTATGAACCAATAAACACTTGACACTTGTCCTTGCCAATTTGAAGCCATAACTTTCCAAAAACCACGGTGTAGCGCCAAAACTTGCCAATTAAAAAAAAAAGTCACACACGCTCCAACGTCCACTCCCACCCCCCCCCCGGCCCCCATAAAAAGGTCACGTGGCACTTGCTCAACGTTCACTATCATCGACCAAAACCACCTGATTCAACTTGCCGATGTAACTTGCCAATGCATGTGCTATAACCTTGCCAAATAGCCAATGCTAGCCGATCCACATTGCCGATAAAACTTGCCGACTACACCCTTACCTTTAACATAATACGAGTAGTACATACTACATGTAAATATTACATTGCAAGTTTGAAATTTTTTTTATAGATAATTTCGTGCTCTCAAGTGTTTTCTATAGCACCTTGTTATCTTTACAATGAAAAAAAACGACTAAGTGATTTATAGCTAATAGAGGATATAAACTCATAAAAGAGATGGTAAAAGTGGACATGTTCCATTTCTGCATCTCTAAGACAATATGATGGCAGTCATTAAAGTTTATTGACTTTTTCTATCTTATTCTCTTTTTCTTTCTAATCTTAAAAGGATATTTTTCAAATATAACATAAATTAGAGTGTTGGCATCATACCGGTGGTGGGCGAGTGGTTGGCATGGCGCCACACCGCTATATCACCACCATTCCCCTTTCATAATGCAACACAGACGTGGTGAGATTGAGTGGTTTTCATCCACGAGTGGTAGTTCTTTTCTTCCCTTCTTTGTTGTGTTTTCTTGTAATAGTATTGTTAAGGTATAGTGTGGTGTAAGTGATGAGTTGCCAATGAAAAAGTAGATTGTGGTGTGAGTGAGAGGTCAATCAGTAAATAAGGTGACATAATAGATTTGTGGGGTGTTTGGCCTAGTTTTTTTTCCATGGCTTATAGCTTTTTTGCTTATTTAACACAATAAAAGCCATTTTGGGTGTTTGTTTGGGCTTATTTGCTTATCTAAGCACAATAATAGCCATTTTTCATAAGCTATAAATTGAAGCTTTTTTGCTTTTTTCCCTCATTTGCCTTTCCTTTTCCTAATAAAAGCCATAATTTTATAAAAGCTAATACAAACACTACATAATGGCTTATAATCTTCAAGCAAAAAAGCCAAAAGCCATTTATAAAATATAAGCATAAGCCATGGAAAAAAAGCTAGGTCAAACACCCCCTTGGTTGAAAGTAAAAAGTGAGTGAAGGGTTGAGTGGTGGGATGCCAACACACTTAGACAAGTATTATACAAAGTTCAGCACTTACATGTTATTATGATTTATACATTAAGCAATATTAAGCTAATAGAAAATCAGTTTCACCCACCTCAAAGTATTTACATAAGTTAAGAAAGGAAGATAAGCTAATTAATTATATTGTTAATCTAATCTATATATATTAACATGGGTACGACATAGAACAATAAAATATATAAAGTTTGAGAAAACTAGAAAGTGGGATGTGTTGAAAAAGTGTCCCACACCTAACAATGCAAAAACACTAATCATTTTTCCATCAAGTTATAGTATAATACTAATAAAGTCTTTAGTGTAAATCCAGTGTGGATTTTTTTCTTCTATAATAAAACAACAATGCATGTGTCGTAACATGAAAACCACCACTAATATATATATATATCAATACGAAAACGACACAATCTCCACTGCTTTAAACCGTGTGATTAAAGGCTTTAATCAGACCCCAATAACTCTCGTGAAACATAGCGGGGAAAAAAAAGTCTTTGGGTTAACCTTTCGGTTTCTATTTAGGTGCTATTCTTGATAAGTTCATGAAATACGATTATACTGTACATAGCTAAGAGCATAAAGTCATAAAGATATAGTTATTTTATATATTCGGTTTCCAAATTGCTTCTATATGTACTATATACACATTTAATTGTTGTTGTCGAATATTTCGTTACTTATCTAATGCTTTTGTAAGGGTGAAGGCCTGGAGGGAGTACTCCAGAAGTACCCAACCTTACCCAATTTCTCTTAGAATCAAAATCTTCCAACTCACAACTACTCAAGCAGTGCCGGCTTAAGATTTTCGGAGGCCTTAAGCGAAATTATTTTTGGGACCTAGTTGATTAACATACAAATTAAAGGAAACACAAAAAGCGAAAAAAAAGTAGTTGATCTTATTACTAAAGTGATATGTGAAAAGAACTCAAAGAAGCAAAATTTTGTACCATTTTTAGGAGAGTCTTTCATATAATCAAGATTTAATCACTAACTCGTTGTTGGAAATCAGAGTAAAGATCGGCTATCAGATTTTTTTGATTTCTTAAAAGTTAGTTCTTTTTATTTTTCCCGTTTTTGTTGGGCATTATTGTTATCCTTGTATAGTAATAACTTATAACACAAAAGTTTAAAGTCTAAAAACATTAAACCCAAAATATAAAAATGGAGACCTTTGTATTTTAGGGGCCTTAGGCCCATGCCTAACCTATATATATAGTGAAGCCGGTCCTGTACCCAAGTCTACCAAATTCTTACCCAAATCATTGACAATATATACCAAATTCTTACCCAATTTCATTTTCTTTTCTAATTTTTTTTTTTACATAAATATATTACTAACTTAAAACATTTTATTAAAAACTTAAATAAACATTACATAACACATAAAAAAAAAATACATAATAAACAAAAAAAAAACACACATAAAAATAAAAACACTACAATCATTACAAAAAAAAAAAAAAAAAACTAATCGTCGAAAAATGCCAAGTCTTGAGCCCACACATGTTTGGTGAGGTCATAACGAAGACGATGATGGATGTCTTTGTTTAGTAGCTCACCTAAGACGCTATCGTTGAACACCGGTTGGACCGGCGGGTCTATTATGTGAACTGGTGAGATTGCTCGGCCATAGCCTTTAATGACCATGTTTTGCAAAATACAAGCCGCGTAAACATAATACCCGATCTTGTCTTTGGTCATGGGTCGAAAAGGACGCTTAAGAATTTTCCGTTTCCCTTTTAGAATCCCAAAAACACGCTCCACATCTTTCCTTGCCCCCTCTTGTAACTTCTTGAATCTTTTCTCCTTCGGGTTAGTAAGATACATGTATGCTTTAACAAAAGTCGAGTACGTGTTGTAGATACCATTAGTTAGATAATAACCGCGTTTGTAATAGCGGTTATTAACGAAGAATAAAGTGTCCGGGGCCGTGCCATTTCGCTCCGTCAAATACAAGTCGGATTGGTTCAACACGTTTATGTCATTATTTGAACCGGGAGCACCAAAATAAGCATGCCACATCCACGTATCTTGAGAAGCGGTTATCTCAAGCATAATAGTGGGAACGCCATGGTCGCCTCTCGTATATTGTCCTTTTAAGTGTCTAGGACAATTTAACAACTCGACATGTGTACAATCGATGCTACCAATTGCAAGCATCCCCGACATGTGATGGCGTTGTTCGTGTGCCTCAAAAATGCGAGCAACGTCGTGTTGAGTAGGCCTTACCCGATCGTGGTCGGGGTACCCGAGCTATACTCCTCCTGCCCCGCCCTAACGAGTATATCTACTAATATGACTGTATGACAATCATATAAGTTATCACAACATTTATTACATTATAAAAATTGATGGCAAAATTATGTCTTCAAGTAATAAAGGACCCATATATATATATATATACATATATATATATATACATATATACACTTCTATACTATATTATAAAAAAATAGCATTTTATTTTTGAAAAAGTTGAAAAGTATGTAATATTTTCACTTAACACTTTTTTTAAATACTTTCACTTACACTATCTCCTTAACATTTATGATTATATTACACTAGCAATAATTTATCTTTTAAAATATTTCCATTAATTCTTTACATAAATTACTTTTACATTAATTATCTACATCAATTGACACGTCATCTATCATTAACAGTCGCTCCCATCACCACATCGTCATCACTACAATCACCGTCGCATTGCGGGTAATGTGCTAGTTTGATATAATAACAAGAACCAAATATTCGATAATGATACCATAATAAAGTTGAATAAAAGGTTTGTTTTTCTTTTTTTTTCTTTTCACTTTGTGTTCTTATGATACAGTTACAAAATAATTTATTTTATAACTCGTAATTACTATTGATGATGTTATAAGTGAAAACAACCCATCACCTAAAGTGCATTGATATTCATCATAATTCTAGTCTACCATATGAGAAGTTAATTGAGAACTAAATCGTGACATGTATTTATATAACACTCTAAAGTCTAAAGTTACGAAATAGATAATGTCAAGTAAAAGTTAATAACCATGTTTGACAATTATAACTTATTCATTTTTGAAAAACCCATTTTATAAGAGATAGAATCCTTCAGAATCATTGTAAAAATGGAAAAAAGATTTTTAGTCAAAAAAACAACTAAAAAATTCTTTCAAATATTATTTCATTTACTTTCCTTTCTATAAAAAAAAAATAAAAATCCAAGAACTCAATTTATTTTATAATTATTTGGATTTATATCTTTTCTTTTTTTAAAATAACTCAAAAACTCAACTTATTTTATAATTATTTAAATTTATTTCTTTTTCTCCTTTAAGAAAACTCGAAGAACAAAATGTAGAAAAGCCACCCTTAAATACATGTGTACGATTGCGAAAAGAAAGTAAAAGATAATAAAATACATCTTCTCATATTAAGAAGAGATTTTGTCTGTATCAACTGTTCTGTTTGTTGAAAAACAGAGGGACCAATAAGTTTTTTGTAATTTGGCTCACATGTTACTTCTTCTCATAATAAGTCCATAACAGAAATCCTTTTATTTCATCAATTCTCTTATCTCTTCAATGGCTTCCACATCTTCTTCTTGTTCTTCTTCATTTTCTTCTTCTTCTTCATCATCACATCATCTTCATTGTCATGAATCCATACACCCCGAACTCTTACGTCGACTCGTAACACTAATAAATAATCACATTGACTCCATAATTTCCAACCCCAGAACCCGAAAAATCCTACAAACAAAATGCTCATCAAAGCTCAAACTTTACAAACACGACTCGTACGACGAACAATCCGTAGTCTCAAATCTTTACTTTGGTATGCAGAATGTAGAGGCTGCAATACAATCAAAATGTTGTATGATGGAACAAGTTCAAACCGCACAGAAAATGCTTCAAGCACCCGCTTCGTTAAACGAAAACGGGATAACGGATGGAATATCGAATGCTTATTTAGTTTGTTGTGCTTATTTTTATTTGTGCATGCTTTGGAAAGTTCAAGAAGTGGAGCTTCAGGTTGCATTGCATTTTCTTCAAGCATTGGTGGTGTTGCCCGGGTTGGTCAAGACTGAGCTTGCACCCGAGCTGTATCGAACCGTGGTCGAGTCGTGCATTGCGCCTTTGAGACCCGAGTCGGAGAATAATATTAATAATAATTATGGGTTGGAATTTGAAAGTGTGAAATGGGGTGCAACTAGTTATAAGGCTTGGTTAATGTATCATCAAGTTATTTCTTATGGCCAATCTCCTTTGTTGATGAAACAACCTCATCTTCATCATCATGAGAAGAAATCTCATGAAATTATTAGGTAATTAGCTTAATTTTTTTTTTAATTATAATATAGTTGTTTGTAAGTACTTATATTTACTTTAGCATAAAAACTCATAATAAGCAGTTTAGAATTACCAACTTTGAAGTTAATTATTATTCAAAGTTTGTTACTTTGTTTATTTCATCTTCAAGTATAATGAGATAATTTTGGAGAAACAATCTTAAAACTACTTATTAATTGTATTAAAACTCAATAACCAGAGATATAAGTTTTAATAAGATATCCCTAACACACCACTACTTGGCTTCTTAAAGCCAATAATTACAACTTTACACCTTCACACCTTCATGTGTGTTAATTATGATGTAAAGAATAAATGGGTGATATTATAAGCAATTGCTACTTTGTTCCAAAGAAAACAACCCATGCCATTTGGCATTTATGGTCAAACAAAACAATTTAGGAATCAAAGTCAGTTATTTATTTCAGAAACTCTGCACAAATATGTAAACTCTAAACCAAAACGCATATAGAATTTTTCTCTAAATTTTTGTGCTATAAATGATGAAAACTTCATTCCAGATTTCATTAAAGAAAGTAGTAAGTTTGGCCTAAAAAGTCCAGTTTCTGTTATAAAGCATCATTTTACCAGTTTTGTTAGCTTATTGCAGGAATACAAAGGCCTGCAGTACATCATCTTCGAATTCCTATGAACATGTGCATATGCGTCATCATGATCATCACAATGTAAGTGCACATATCAGGACTTACTATCTTAACTTGAAAATAGCACATATGCAAATGAGATAAAATTGTCTTTTTTTGGAAATGTAGTTTGTAAAGGTGCATCCTATTGTTCATCCTCAACAGAATGCAAATGATGACATATTAGAAGGTTCTGTTTCAAAGAAAGTTATAGAAAACACGAGTGTCAAGCGTCTTCAAGATCTTCTATTGGAAGACCAGTCAGATTCACAATCCTTATTTTCAGACGCCAGTGACCTTGTACCAGATGATGATTTTGAGGTATTCCTTAAAAAAGTCTCCATTGTTTTTTGGAGGCAAGGTGTAGTTCGATAAAGGTTACATGTTTGACAATATGTGGCAAAAGAGAAGGCGAGTTAGGCGGGTTGGGTAACAGTCAAAACGGGTCAGGTTGACCTTAATCACCATTTGATCAGTAATTTTTGTATAGATAAATAGTGTGTAAAAATTAATTTGCTAAAGTTACATTACTTGACTCTAAATTCTGTTAGAAAAAGTAACTTAGGAGGTCTAATACTTTATTAAAACTAAAAATACACTTTGGGCAACTTTTGAATTGTTTTGCCGTTTGACCCGTTTCATTTTGATACATGTTTGACCAGTTTGAGACAATATGATAACCCAAAAGCAACCGGTTTATAAGTACATGAGTTGAAATTTCTGTCTCTAAACAAATATATAACAAGTATAGTTCTCATGTCTTAATTTTGTAGCGGTTACTCACTGCTGCTGAAAGTTATAATCAGGAATATGCGGATGAATTCGATAGATCATTGAGAAACTTGCGTAGAGGTGCAGCCGAACAACAACAACAACCAGAAACAGAAAATATAATGTCAAAATCTCAAGAATTTTGGAACTGTTTGGCAGATGAAGAAGACGTCACGTGCCAAAGCATTCAAATATCTCAAAGGAGAGATGAAGTCTCATTTAGTGGTGAAACTAGTTACAGGATCGAACAAGCTGAGATCGTGGAGAAAGTGATTTCCAAGTTATGTTTCTCAGAAAAACTAGAAGAACACGAGGACGATGATTCAACAACAATTGAAATTACAACTGTGTATGAGATGCTAGCAAGCAAACCAGGACTAAAATACTCGTTATTGAAAGATGTCATTTTGGATCAGTTACTAATGGCTCTTTCTACTTCAAAGGAAGAAGGGGTGACGAGAGCATCAGTTTCTATACTTACAAGTATTGTATCATCGAATCGGTCAGTAATAGAGGATATAATGAAGAAAGGGCTAAATCTTGGTGATCTTGCAAATGCTTTGAAAAGAGATGTTTATGAAGCAGCTGTGTTGCTTTATCTAATAAACCCATCTCCAAATGAGATTAAAACGCTTCAAATCATGCCAGTATTAATTAAGATTATTTGTTCTTCAAGCTGTTACAAGAGTCGCTTGAAATCACTTTTTGTGACACCCACTACCGCGTCACTAATGATTATTCAAGTGTTGGTGACTGCTTTTGACTACTCCACAAACAACACTCACTTGGCTGAAATCAGTTCGCCAAACGTGATTTTGAGTCTTGTTAATGTTCCAAGAAATGATAACTTAGAAGAAATAATATCCTTGGCGGCTATTCTAGTAAAATGTATGAGGTTTAATGGGCAATGTAGATACCACATCTCACAGTTTACCCCCGTCGCCCCATTCATTTCTCTCATCCTGAGCAACCAAGAGCATGCGATATGTGCAGGTCTTGAATTCTACCATGAACTACTAAGAATGCCAAGGTGCGTTTTCAAAAAATCTGGATATACTCAATGTGTAAATTTGTTCATTTTTAGCATCCACCATTTTGATTGAATCTACTATAGGTGGCAGAATGAGTGAGTAGGGTGGGTAACAGGTCAAATTACAGGTCTGGTTGACCTAGAACACTTTGTCCAAAACTTGTAAATATTAGTTAGTGTGCCAAATATGGTTCATAATCTAGTACTATTTCAGTAATAATGTAACTTGTTTTGAATAGTACATCCGGAGGTTTTATGCATTTAAGATACAACTTTGGGGTGACTTTCAACCCGTTTGACCAGTTTCCTGCTAAGATAACTATTGTTTATACACTCTGACCGTTAGAGATTAAAACACAATCTGGATTACCTATGCATGAGTAATTGGGTAGATATTGTCAGGAACGTACCTTAGGCTAAAACGAGACTAGTGCTTCAGAATATGACTGCAGAAGTATGATATGTAGAAATGCGATTACTCGTATTTATTACTAAAGGAAAGTGATATATAAAATTACTAGATCATCCTCAGTAAGTCTACTACAGCAACTACGAGAAGGAGGCGGTGTCAACATCATATGTATTTTATTGCTTGCTATCCAACAAACACAAGACGAATACAAGCTTTTAGCAGCTAGTTTGTTGCTTCAATTAGATATTCAGGTAAGATATGTGGTAATCTTTATATATACATTAACAGTGTTAGACATGTAAGTCGTTGAAATATTTACGTGACGTATTCACAGGAAGAGTCGCCAGATAACAATTTGAACCGGGAAATGGCAATTCAGACCCTCTTCAAGTCACTGACATGTGAAGAAAACTTGGATATACAACAATTAGCAGGATTTATAGTATCGAATCTTGGTGGAACTTTTGCTTGGACTGGAGAGCCATACACAATAGCTTGGTTGGTAAAGAAGGCTGGTTTAAACTCAACACTACACAAGAATATTGTCAAAACCATTGACTGGTCTGATGATACACTGCAGGTAGTATAAACATTTTAACAACTCTAGATTTCGACTTACTTGGTCAAACATACTATTTTCAACATCAAATTTGATGATTCTAATTTTAAGTATTGGAAATAAACTCGATAAGAATTTTATAGGGCTGTAATAAGTATTATAGAGAGAATAATGACCAAGTATACTGAAAATTACCTATATTACTTTTAACTGGAAACTAGGGCTCTTTGACTGCAAAAGTCAAAGTTTACCCTTTGCAAAAGAGTCAGTTTACTCTTTTCTAAGCTAGTTAAGTGGTTCATGGCACACATCAAAGCTATAAATTTAACCTGATCAACGCTACTAACACGTCCGCTCCTATTAATCTGTCTGGGACACTGGGCCAGATTACATTAACTTGTCATATTTGAATGTTGGTTATCTTAAGTTAGTTTATTATAAGACTTTGATGGTTTTCTCTATGGAGTTATAATATAGATTACCAAAAGTTCGGTTACTTTTTTCCCAAAATGGAGAAAATGTATGATAATTTGTAGCATAGTGTGTGGGAACGACGCAACGTGCATATTAAAGTATCAAACTTATGAACATGTAGGAAAGTGGGACAGAAAACTGGTGTGCGAAGGTTGCACGGGAACTTATAAAGCTAGGGAATCCTGTTTTCATTGCTTTGGAAAGGGGACTAAGGAGCAAGAACAAGAGAGTATCGAGAGACTGCCTCACAACAATTACTTGGATTGGATGTGAAATAGTGAAGGGTCCTGATGATTTGAGATGCTCAGCTTGTGACATCTTGCTAAGTACTATTGAGCAATATGTACATCCTGGAATGGAATTAGATGAAAGACTTTTAGCATGTTTGTGCATATATAACTACACTTTTGGTAGAGGTAAATAGTGCCCCGTTATGATCCTGTTTATACTATTTTTTGTTATTGTTTCGTATTAAAACCGTTTTCCTTATATATAGATTTGTTATATGTATTTTGCAGGCATGCAGAAACTAACTCAGCTTTCAGAGGGTGTAAGAGAATCACTCAGACGCCTTTCGAGTATAACATGGATGGCAGAGGAATTGTTGAAGGTTGCAGATTATTATATGCCCAATAAATGGGTAGGTTCTCTACCGCTTTTATTCTAGTTAATTCTACAGGTGGGCTAGCTAACTCAACATGTTGTTTGATTAATAGCGAATATCTTGTGTCCACACACAAGTTTTGGAGGCAGATTACAGTAGTAGTGGAGCTGTAAATTCTCTCATCTACTACAGGGGTCATCTTTTTAGCGGCTACTCAAACGGGTCTATTAAGGTACATAATTATTTGTATATGGTAACTTAAATATCCTACAAAAGTAAACAAAAAAAAGTACATTCTTGATTGAATTATGGAGATAAAATATGATATAAAGGTGAATTGTAGGTTTGGGACATCAAGGGGCAGACAACAACTCTTATATCAGATATAAAGGAGCACAAGAAGGCAGTAACATGTTTTGCACTTTATGAACCAGGGAATTGCCTTCTGAGCGGATCTTCAGACAAAACGATTAGGGTAAGCTTAGCTCATGTTAACTGCATATTACCGCGTTAGTTGAATGAAGGGCAAGTTTTGCATGAAGTGTTTTCCTAAGTGTAGGTTTGGCAGATGTATGAAAGAAAATTGCAATGCATTGAAGTAATAACAACCAAGGACGCTATTCAAAGTCTTGAGAGTTTCGGTGAAGTAATTTTTGTAGTTACCCACAACCATAAATTGAAGGTAACTAATTATAGTACTAAGAGTAAGAGCAAATCTATTTGTACCAAGAAACTGTTGACAATAAAAAAGTATGATATCATGCAGGTATTTGATTCATCAAGAAAGGTGAAGGATGTTCTAAAGAACAAGAACGTTAAATGCATAAAGGCTAGCCAAGGGAAAGTTTACATAGGCTGCATGGACTCGAGCATACAGGTTGGTTTTGGCGCTGGTTTTCTTCCAAGAATAATCCTATCAAGCTTATAGTTTAAAGAGATCTAAGTTTATTAATCTGACTATTTTAGGAGTTAAGTATTGGGAACAACAAACAACAAGAAATCAAAACAGCGTCCAAGAGTTGGAGAATGCAAAACAAGCCAATAAATTCAATAGCACTATACAAAGACTGGCTATATAGCGCAAGTACATGTATCGATGGGTCAAGAATTAAGGTTTGAATAACGATCATTAAACATGATTAAATATTAAGTACATTATAATAGACCCTCAACTAATTTAAAGTTATGCAGGATTGGAGAAAACAATGTAAGGCTCAAGTATCAATAGTACCCGAGAAAAGATCAAATGTTGTAGCAATAAGCGTAGTTGAGGACTTTATATACTTAAACACCAGCTCTTCTGCAAGTAACTTAGAGGTGTGTCATGTGCCCGTTACGGTGCTACTGTTTGTTTCAATTGTTGTATATATAATATATGTTTGTGTATATATTTATAACTAATGCATTCATAAAAAGCAGATTTGGTTGAGGGGGACACTGCATAAAGTTGGAAGATTATCAGCAGGCAGCAAGATAACAAGCATGCTTACAGCTAATGATATGATCTTATGTGGTACCGAATCAGGATTAATAAAGGTACTTTTCTAAAATAAAGTTTATTTGAAATTACAAACTTTGGTCAAGTTTCTGTTTATGTAAGCAACAATTTTTTGTAACATTAAAACACCAAACTTGCATTAGGACTATCATTAACAAATTAAATTCATCTTATTATATCCAACTAACTCTCTGTTTGTTTTTTATAGCTGTTGTAATACAGTATTCTTACATTCCCTTTTCTATGATAAACAGGGTTGGATCCCTCTTTAGCTGCATTAGTTTTCGGGTTAATTTGGATTGCTTCACTATGATCGAGTATATATTCTGGTGTAAATATGCAAGAGGATTTCTACTGCACATAATGTACATGGGTTGCATACGACGATGGTAAATCTCAACACATATTTATCTCCATTTCTCAACGGCTTGTGCAATACAAACATGGAGAAATGAGTCATGATTTTATCATGTTATCGTAGTCATCGAAGATATTACTATTTCTATCGATATAAGAATTTTCAGTCTCTTAGTTCTTGTATTTGAGTTGGCAATTGGCGCGTTGTGATTGTGATATATATATATATATAATGAGTTTTATAGATGTATAGTTAAAAACTGGGGTCTCATATTCAAAATATTGGGACATCATCAACAATAAAAAAATAATCCTTTCGCATTAAGCTTCTTAATCTCATTGGGATATTTGACAAAACAATGGAAAGCTTCTGAAAAGGATCATATCATATCACACCTTCTATAATTCATGATCTCCAATTCATGAGACCAACGTCAAACCCTTTTCACTATTTTATTAGAGATGTCATTCGATATACTTTCGACGAATTTTTAAATCCGAGGGCGGAACCTGTACGGTTAAGGCATTTGACTATCACACTCCATGACCTATCACACTTTATGACCTATCACCCAACCATCTCACCGCCGTAACGCGAGGGTACTTACTCTCGTATTATTAAAAATAAGTTGTAATTGAATGTGTGTGTGAGCATAAATTTTATTGAAAAGTAAATCGAAAGTCTATATATCATATGACTGGCTGTGTTGGGTGTTTGCTTATACAATGACTGATGTTAAAAGGATGGATGCAAGCAGCGATGAAACCAGGATCAAATGTGACTCGTAGCATAAAGTTTCTTCGCTAGCCTCGTATTGCCGTAAAGTAATGATAAGGTGGGATTTTTTAAAGGATTTTTTTTAATTGTTGACAAGTTTTAAGAGTTTTTGCCGCTTTTGATCGTATTTTTCTATATATTTATGTATACAAATACATCTTTATAAGTTATATTTTTCAAAAAAACTTTTACAAGTTTAAAATTAGTTACATTGATTGATATCTCATATTTATTTGACTAAAAATAACAATAACAAATACAACTTTTTTTAGATAAACTATATTATAAAAAATCAACATACCCATAGCCTGAATTACCCTTCCTCTATAAGTAGGTTCGCCAATGGAAATTGGTGGCTCAATCATTTTTAGCTTGGGATGAAGTCGGGTAAAATGATAGAAATGCTTGCCCTCACGTGATGAAAATTTGGCAAAAAGCTAATGATGGGATGAAAATTGAAAAAACCACAAATCACAAAGATTTTGCATAATTATAATAAACTATGTTAAATGATTTGATTATACGTTTAAAAGACATGGTATAAAACAAAAAACATTGACTATTCCTTACTCTAATAAAACAATAGTTCGTAAATATTGTTTTTTGTCTTTTTGTGTTAACAAACATTGAATAGCTTATATAATTAATGGACAGACAAATAAATCAAAGTTGAAGATGGATGGAGTGGTATACCCTCTGCGTCTTATAAAAGAGGTTTGGGGTTTGAATCCCCCTCTTTGTCATTTTTTTAATTCTTCAATTCTTCAATTTTATGGATTTATTTGAAGATTTCAGAAATTACAGTTTACCCTCTCCACTTATATTTCTTTCTGATTTAGTCCAATGTTTTAAATTTTTGTTGCTTTGTCTTTTTAAGTATCCAAATAGTTTTGTTGTTTTTTTTTTAATTTTTTTTATTTTCCTATTTTCAGTTTTTCATATCTATACTTTTTTTGGTTTTTGTATTTTTGTTTATTCAGATCTATATTTGTAAATTTTTGTTTTTTTAAAATAATTTTTCTAACATTTATGTTGTTAAATTCCTACATCATTTTTTGAGGTAAACATAAATATGATGGCATGCGTTATCGCCTTAGAAAAAAGATAACCGCAACAAACACAAGCACTTTAGAAATCGACGTCCGGACGGGTCGAACCACCTAGTTAGTAATATAGTATATAAAAAAAAGTTTAACCAAAAACCAATTCTTACCCTAGGGCCGGCCATTTGTGAAAAGCTTTGGGCTTCAACAGAACACTAATAGACTTTGGGCTACATTTAGTTAACATTTTCAATACTTTTGTAAGGTTTCTTTAAAAATGTAACTGATGCTTTGTACCAAATGACAGCTTTCAACTCTTAAAGCACATAGACACAATTGTTAATTTTGAAAATAAATATCGTTTCATTTGTGTTTTTAATTTTCACATTTTATGTGATTTTACAAATAAAAAGTCATATATGCATTTGAAAATTTGTGTGCTATGACAAAGTTACACAACAAAATCAATTTTGTATTGCTAGTAACATATAACCTCACAATAAGTGCATTTAGGTTGCATTTTATATTACAACTAGTCATGTGGGTGACACATTTTAGAATTATCTCTTTTAGGATTTTATATCCATATATAGAAAATCAATTTAAATTTATAGAGATAATGTATATCTATTCGAAACTCCATTAGCTAGCTAGCAACTATGATGTCTCTAAGAATTGCCTTGTAAATAGGCCGCGTACGTACTCGATCTATATATAGCAGGTTGTATCAAATGCGATAAACATCAACTTAATTATAAAAACACAAAAGCTAGCAGCTGAATGATATACATCATATATATATAGATCAATAATGGAGGCATCAATGAAATATTGTGCCACGCTTTTGGTAGTTGCTTTAGTAGTAGTAGTTGTGGCACCCCAAGCTCAGCAGCAGCCGCCTTCTAATAATATTAGCGTTTATAGAATCACGGGAACTGTCTTTTGTTCTTTGAATGGCGCCCAAGTTGTGAATTCTGCTATCCCAACTCCTCCCTTTACAAGTAAGTTATAGTTATATATTAATACATATATGCATAATGTTTTATTTTTTGTTATATACTCATAAGTATTTTAATTTCTTTTTTCTTTTCTAATCCCAAGAGCTGACTCTTTATTTTTTTTTTTGCAATTGACATATATGCATAATTAATTAATGCAGATGCTACAGTCCAATTAATGTGCGGTGGGATTGTGGTACAAACAGCTTTAACAAATAGCCTGGGAGTTTTCACTATGGTTGTACCAGACGCACAGACACTGGTACAGACACTGCTATCTAACCTTGTATCCGTCGTAAATTGCAGCGTTGTTGTTGCTACACCACTCTCGACTTGCAATTCATCCCTACCACAAACCGGCATGCTGCAAAGTCCCACGTTTATGCAGGTTTTGACCGAAGTTTTCCAAGCTATCCTTAACTTTCTTTTTAACGATCTAGTCGGAGAATTTCAACATGTTCAAACTATATTAATTAGTTAATGTTTGATTGACATCACACGGACATATATATATATATATATATATGTAATAATGCATTTATAAATAAAGGAATGTAGCCTGATGGATGAATTTGAATGTTGTCTAACTACTGTATACGTACGCATGGTTATATATTTCACTACCGACCTAATTAATATCGATTCATGATTAATTTTCAGTAGACCTTATTTCCACATATTCAAATTTTATTCTTAGAAAATATCATGAGCTAGCATATAGTGTTCGTACGTGGCTGATTGAACAAAAAAAAATCAATAATCTATACTATATTATAAAACAAATTTTCTTTAGATTTTCAACATTGAACTTGAAATTTTCAATATTGATTTTAAGTAATTCCTCAAAATGTCTCTCCTATCTATTCTATATTTATCTAAAATAACTATAATACTCTTTCTCTCTACTCAAATCTCAACCAATCATCTTTTTTCTCTCTCCTCCATAAATCATTTATTTCTCCAATTCATTCAAAATCTTTTATCTCAAAAACCGTACATCGATAAATTATAAAAATTGTATGGGTGTTCTTAAAATTTCATGATCTTTCGTTAGAGATGTCATTTGATATACTTTCGACAAAATTTTAAATCCGAGGGCGGAGTCCGTACGGCTAAGGCATTTGACTATCATACTCTATGACCTAGGTATCACCCCACCATCTCACCGCCGTAACTTACGAGTACTTTCTCTCGTTAACATTAATGTACAACTTTTAAAATACTCAATTCAATTAAATTTGTTTAATTTACACATATAATGTTGTTGCGATGGTAATATTTAGCCTACTCATGCAAGATTGTTTCATTAACAAATTAAAAAGATTAGACCAATGGCTCAAATAATTATGGTACTAGCTACGTCTGTTCACCCATTGTGTATTATATATGTACTTTTATATTAGTATTCCAATTTTTTTTCTTCTTTCTCGATGTATACCTAAAATATATATTTCTTTGTCAATATCTTCGGTTGATATGATAATAATAATTTTAATAAAATTCGTTTACAATATTTATTTAACTCTTAAAATACCTATTGTACACCTTTTATATATACCAATAACTCATAATAATTGTTGTTACCATGGCCACCAGTCAACACCACCGTCATTAGTCGTCGCTACCTACCGACGCTATCACTACCTTCGTCGCATTGTGTTGACATACATCTAATATACTTTCATTACAACAAAAAACTTGATTTGTTCGCACTTATTTCTACACATTTTGAAAAATGCGTAGACATTTATGCAACTTTTATACATTTAAAAGTGTATTAGAAAATATACGCATATATAAATGTGTAGGGCGTGAAAAAAATAAGCGTGTAGAAATCTATAACTTTTACGCATTTAAAAGTGTATAGAAATTGTACACACTTTTAATTATATATTACACAAAAATAGATGTATAGAGTTTTGTACACTTTAAAATATGTTTGGGCCAGTCTTCAGGCCCCAAAACACCATTTTATAGGAGTTATGGATCTTTTGATATGTTTTTTTCAGGTTTTTTCGTATTTTCTTTCATTATAACTTTCAGCCCACTAATGTTTTTACGCCCGTTCAAATTTTGCTTGATTATTTATATGTATCTTATCATGAGGAAATGATCAGTTTTTCGGATAATCAAAATATTTTTTCCCCTAATCACATGTGTGTATGTTTTAGTGTGAATCCCTAAATTTCGTTATTGAATTTGAATCAACGAAAATTTATAAGAATTGTTCCTCGTATTCTTAGGAATGAACATGTTCGATTATCTATCCAGATTTCCCGTCTGCGTCATGATGTCAAAGGCATTTTCGTTTGGTGTGTGATTTATTAATTGACATTTGGATTTGAAAAAGTCTTCGGTTACATCCATGCATACAAATAAATCTATGTATCAAAGAACAAGCCGTCCCGATGATATAAGACATTAACTTAACTCGATGGTTATATACTTATATTGTCATATGCAAGATAACATAATGTCATCTTCAACGGGCTTGAGTCTCAATCCCTTCTTCAACGGTGTATAAGAAAAGTTGAAATGTAGATGGTTTTATCCCTACTTAAGGTAGGGATGTTGTTTTCATATTTTACTAAAAATAGAAAAAGACTTTCATCCTTATTGGGTATGAAGATCAAACCTAGCTTTGATCTCTGTCTTCAAAGACAAAGGCTATAACCACTTAATCCAACCTAATTGGATCAAACAAAAGTATCTAAATTTAAAATTTTAAATATTTCAAAAAGAAGCATATGTATGTATATATATATATATATATACTAGGTTTTTGACCCGTGCGATGCGCGAACCGACTAAAAAACTGTAAATTATATAATGTAAAATGAAAAAACAAAGCGAACATGTTTCTTTAGATGATAAAATTATGTAATGTGAAATCTATAGATAGTTTTGTAACATGCAAACATAATCCACCACAATAATTTGTTACGACCAGGTCTTGTATGACATCTTCATCATGAGAATGCATGCATCACCTTAGAAAAGTGAACACTTTACTAATCGTCAATTTATATCAATTGGGCTGGTTGTATTTTTTGAAATCTTAGAGGTGTATTGCACTAAACCAAAACTTGAAATTGTTATAAGGGGGTGTTTGAGGTTGCGTTTTCAAAATAGATTATGTGTTGCGTTTTGAAAAAGCATGTATGTATATGCTTCTTCAAAACTGCGTTTTCATAACAAATAATTACTTTTTCACACAAAACACTTTTTTAGATTATTTACGTTTTACAAACGTAATAATCAAAAAATCACTTTATATCGTAATCCAAACACCCTCTAAGATACATGCTAATCATAGTACAATGTGAATATACAGTATCAGAATTAAAATAAAAGGGAAAAAGATACTTAAAAAGTCATCAATGTTATAGAGAACATTACCATAAATTCCGCTAACTAGTATCCACTTATCAGTAGCCTGCAAGTTGGTTAAGATAAAGATCGAGAACAACTTTCATAACATAAAATAAGATCAGCATTACAAAAGATGTTGAAAGTTGTAAAAGCAATAAGCTTTTAAAGTTAAGTAACTAAGAATACTATCAAACTTGTCTCACAGCATCAACATGGATTGTTGTAGCGACTAAACGGCTTCGCATATTGCAGTGACTTCTCAAACACTCTGACCAAAAACGGATATAATTCATAACCCCAAATTCAACTATAACGATGTAAGGGATAAAGTAATAACCATATATGTCAAATTAAATAAAAGAATAAGGATCATGACAAATAGAGTGTCCATGGGAGTAGCAGTACGAAATCTCCTTAAATCAAGAGCAATTACTTTATCTAACAATTAAAGATTCAATGGCAAATATCCTTATTAATTTAATTATCACCTTTTTTGATTAATGATAATGATTATATGATTGTACATAAGAACTTGTAGAAAACCAATTACTGCATTTGATTACAAAAATACAGAAAACTGAATAGAAAATATATATAGCAATGAATTCACATGGAAAAGAATATGATGGTATATATATGCAAGTGAAAAAATAAAATCATCCACGTAATAAGAATGTTTAAGTTAGTGTCAAAGATATCATTGATCTTGACAGATAAAAGGCTAGAGTTACCGATGGAGTCATGGAGATGCAGAGATCGAATACGGAGATAGAGCATGATTAGGTTTAGACAATTTAAACTAAAAAGAAAATAAGATTACGGGCCGGGTTACTATAGGTCCGCGTGTTTGTTCTATTATATTTTCTATTTTTATTTTGTAAAAATACAAAATAAGATAACTATTCGCAACAAAAAATATGGAGGTGACACATAGGATTGAATCCCATGTGTCAATTTTATAAGCTAACTTTTTATGTTGAAAAGGCTTTAAATCATTCGGTCAACTACTGTTTTAATAAGTATATAGATATATGTATATTCGCTCATAGGTTTACTTTAACCATAATTTATTTCATACCAGTGAATGATATATGAGACATATTCGAATTTTTTTTTAATACAATTTATATAATTGTCGTATATCGTACGGGTATTAGAATTAGTGTATATAGAGAGAGAGAGATATGAATACAGATTATAGGATCATAGATAAAGAAAAAGGAAAATAAAGAGTAGCTAGACTCATGCCCACAAATCTATGGCGTGCATCCTCAAAAACGAAGATCAAAGCTTCAACTTGCCTAGCTTTCTTTGACTTCGCATTCTCTTTGAAATTTTGAATATGAAAATAAACTCCGAATACCACGCATTCACCATTGAAAATATTATTACTAGTATTATAATTTCTAAGATAACGTAAAACTAAAATAAAAGTTAAACGACTTTTTATACTTATCTATACTTCTTTATAAAAGGTATTGGATATCGTAAAATTTAACATTTTTTTTCTTCTCAAAATATCTTACTTAAACATAAAACCTTTATATATCATTCTTTCCCCATTTTCTCTAATCATCACACACTTTCATCGACCTTCTATCACTCTCCGTCGCCGCCCTCCTTCTCCACCTCCTCCCTCGATTTCCACCACCATCTCCCTTTTATATTGTCATAACCTTTTAGCCGCTGCAACGCGCGGGCACTATGCTCGTCTTTTTGAAAGGTATTTATTTCAATGAATTTATAAAATAATGTTAACAAATATACTTATAAAGATAAACTAAATTATAAATGACCAATAATATAATCTATTTTTAATTACAAAAATTTCATTATTTTTCCTAAAACATATTCTTTATATAAATATTTTAATTAAAAACTTAATACATGTTAATTTTCTCTACCAAGATTGAGTTTATGTTAATTAAATCATACGGAGTAATTAACTGATAATATGGTTAACATTTATATGATATCTAAAGGGTTGGTGGTTAATTATAAGGTTTTGATGTTTTGGAATCTGAGGTTTGAGACTCACTTAATTATTTGGTTGTATTTTGAAAAATTTGGTTTAATTTGATCCATAAGAATAGTTTAGACATAGCATAAAACAAGCAATGCTGAAACTAACACCATCATCAGCCAACGCCTTCGACCACCACCACTATCACGATACCGGCGTTGTTATACCTCCACCAAATTCTTCTACATCAACTTCTTTTTTTGTTAGATCCATTTTTTGATGGTGGTGTTGTTGATTCTTATAATATATCTGTAGATCTTATTTCATGTTTGTTTTAAGTTGTTAATGGTAGGAAAGTGATAGGATGACAGATTGAAGAAAAAGAAAACCCTAAAGAATGTAAGAAGCAAGTTTCAAAAAAATTGAAAATATAAAAGTTTTGTGTACTCTATGCATATAAACTGTAAATCAATGTTATGACTACCAGAGCTCCGAACCAAGTTGGTTACATAATATAGTTGGTCGTTCAAAAGATATTAATATAAAATAACAAATATGTAATAAATGCTCTTTTGTCCTCTACAAGAATTAAATGTTTGACTTATAAATTAATGGTTAAAGTCGAATAAAGGAGAAAGATTCTCTCAAGTTTCTTAACATGATAAGTCATGTCAAGGAAATCTTGACTATTGGATTAAAATCAATTGTCAAAATTTAAAGAACTATTAAGTTTAATCCAATGGTTAAGATTTTTTTAACTTGACCCCTCAAATTAGAAACAATTTGAAAGAATCATTTCCCAAATAAAAGAGACAACTAATTAGTGTCTGTTAATTTATCTGATTAGGATATGGAGTTCTGTTCATAAGCTTGTGAGTAAATCATGCTTTTTTAATCTTCAAATTATAAGATATTTGAAAAATAAAAAATAAAAAAATAATAATTTATAAGAGATTAATAGAGAAGGTGAATTTGAGTTATTATCAAACTCAAAACTCTATTAAGCTTGATTGGATTTTCATTTTTAAACTTGAGTTCGAGCTCGATTGATAAATTAGCTATAGAGATCAGATCCTGAATAACCAATAATATATGCTCACATATTACATCTATATATACTACAACCGAATTATTAATTAGTGTCTTCACCAAGTAATCACGTTGGCCCATAGATGAAGATTGTAAGCCATTGATTCGATTCTTACCAAAGACAAGTAAAAAAATTATATGTTGTGATCCATGTGTGCGAACATTGAGTCGCTGGACATCAGTTCTTTGTTGTGTGCTCTATGGATATCATTTATCAAGTATGTATATGGGACCAGAGAATTCTCACTCATTTATCATACATTTAATTAGTGTATAAATAATATAAATAAATTCCTTAATTTGTACTATAAAAGAAACACATAAAATCAACATTATGTATAATATTAGAACATAAAATTAACTCCACAACAAGTGTATCATATCGCGTGCGCGCTTAATTTACAACTTGCATCAAATGTATACGAAAGTCTTCAATTTGATTCACAGATTGAAACCTTCATTTGTTAGATAACGAACTAATTTCAAACAGAGTAGCGATCGAGCTAAAAGCGACGTATAATATTACCTTAACTTTCCTTATAAATAGGCCAACTTCCATGCATGGCATTGTATCCTATCAAACACTTAATTAATTAACTATTAGCATACATACATATATATATACTAGCTCTATCTTTAATTAGAGTACATCAATCAATAATGGCAATGAAATTCATCATCATCCTTTTTGTCGTTGTTTTAGCAGCACCACAATTAGCCGATGCTCAACTTTCGGGCCTCCTTGGTTTGATTAACATCAATGGAACCATATTTTGCTCTCTCAATGGCAATATCGTCCCCAATGCTGCAACCCCAACCATTCCTTTCGCAAGTAAGTTCCTTCCCGGCCTTTCCTTATTTAAGTAACTAAGACCTCGCTCGATCGAACAACTCCTAAACCCCCATGCCATTTAAAGGATGCCAAAAGAGATATTTACGTTACTTCTAGCCAACGAGCTATGTGGTGGCCGGCCAAGGGTAGTGGTCATGACAACCCTACGATATATATAAATCTATATGTCCAGTATTATTTTCATATACTTCGTATTTATTGAGTTTAAAGGTAATTGTCAGTCCCACAAAATATACACTTAAAATCTTATGTCCTCGCTTAAGCTTGTTAGTAATGGAAAAACTGTTTGGCAACTCTAGCAATAATGACTCTTAATTTAATATAACTCTTAATTTAATTCCTCCTTGTTGGGTGAACACTGAACAGATGCTCTAGTCCAAGTATCGTGTGGCGGAAATGTGCTATCCTCTGCCATAACGAATTCAGCAGGAATATTCAGCATCATTCTGGATCCGCTCCAATCTCTTCTGGGCGGCCTTCTATCATCGTGCAATGTCGTCGTTGCTACCCCACTTGCGACTTGTAACGCGAGCCTACCAGCTGTTGGTGTTCTCCAGTCCCCGCTACAATTAGTGGGGACCACCCTTCGTGGCCTTCTGAGGATTGTGAATTTAGTTCCGGTGCTATTTCAACTTGTCGGATGAGCTGCCTGATCGATCCCTATATTTATGATCCCAGCAAGCATGCTGCATACATAACTAAAGTTAATTAAGGACTACAATGCATAGTAGTCTTATATATATATATATATATATATATAATGTTTTCAATAAAGGAAGATATTGATAATTGTTGTTTATATCTCTATCCATTTCCAAGCTAGGTTTGTAACTATATACTTGTACTTGTTTCTACTTAAATTGTAACTAATTAAGTTTCAATATTACTCTATGAATGTTGTCCCTCCAAATGTCTAATCCATATTCATATTAGACTATTAAAAATTTACCCGCACAACGGGACAAATTAAATTATAATTTTAACATAAAGAAAGTCTGATGACATATTTATAATAATTATAGTTTGTTAAGTTTTTATATGATATAAAATATATATATATATATATATATATATAGTTATAGTATAGTAAATGTCAGTAATCAATAATAAAAATGAATAATAATAATAAATATTTCCCAAAGTTTAAAAAAAAAATTCAAAAAATAAAACACTACTCTCTCAGTCTTTTCATAGTCCAGAGATATGAAAGTTGGGATTTGCTAACTAGTGCCTTAGTGCACTAGTTAAGAAACATTTAATGAAGTATTTATTGAAGTCTAACTTTATAGAAATATGTATTAATTATTTAATTAAAAATAGAAATTGTTGAGTTAAATTAATACACATTAAATAAAATTTTTGATTATTAAGGAAATAACAAGTTCATTAAATGCTTCTTAACTAGTGCACTAGGGGCACTAGTTAGCAAATCTCATTAAAGTTAATATGTTTTAGCCCATTCTTACATTACAAGTAGTGGACCAAAAGCCCATTAGGTTAACAATGATTTATATTGATGCGCGCAATACTGAACAATAAATTAAATTATGAAGCTAATAATTTTGGCAGTAACAGATATACTTATCTATACTCTTTATTAAAGATTACACACCCCTTCAAAATGGAAAGTGTTACCAAAATATCATATGTGAAATTACTAAAATGTCCTTAATAAACACCCCACCATGGAAGGGTTTTTACAAATTACCAAATTTGCCCTTAATGAATTAATTTACATCTTAAACTCTTATCTTGCTAATTTACATTCTAAGTCTTTATCTTATAAAATAGTTCTATTATCTTAACATCAACTTATACCACTCGATACCAATTATCGAAGTCATCACCACGCGTCACCAACCCCACTATACCGTCGTCGCCGTTATCGCCGCTGCATTGCGCAGGTACCATGCTAGTTTGTATCAATATTTACTGAAATGAGTAACACTCTAAGAAGTTCTAGCGTTACAAGTTTACAACCCTCTTTTACAGTTTGAAAAACAATAATTTATATATATACTAAAACTAAGTGGTTTTTTACAAGTTTCTATGCACATGGTACAACTACACATGCATGCAACTTTGAACTCTTTACCTTTTAACCCCCTACAGATTTTACTTTTACATTTAAGCCCATCACCTTTTACTACTTTAAATTTTAACTCCCTAAAGTTTTTTCTTTACTTTTTAACCCCCAAAGTTTTTTATTTTTACAGTTTAGCCCATCAACTTTTACGTCTTTACCTTTTAACCCCCTAAAGTTTTTATCTTTTACATTTTAGCCTATCAATAAAATGCTTTATTGTTACAATGTCAAATAAATGTTTGTTGGCGACTTTATCAAATTTGTATCAAAACATTGTCATCTGAAAAGATAATCTACTTGAGTCTCGCCGCAAGGTGTGTAATATAAACTACGGCAACGTGTTTAAGCTTAATGAATCATTATCCATGACGTTACTAAAAAAGCTCCGCGGCAACGCACGGATGTTTATTTCTAGTTTATATCTATATAATAGTTTTCTCTTCTAGTAATTAGTCATATGTGCTGAGTTTAAAGTGACCTCCTTTTTCGAATTGGAAAGGAGAGATATTACAACTATATATTTTCGTATAAAAATAAATAAAGTGCATGGTTTCTCTTAAAATTAAACTACTATTTTTCATTAATGGGTTTTTTGTGTGTTTCAAAACCATTATGCATATTATATTACCATCAGTTTAATATATTCTATAATTTCTGTGGACGTTTGTAAGTTGTTATTATCAAAAAAAAAAAAGAAAAGATATCAGTCTCTTACTCTCTTATACTTCCAAAATAAGTGTTTTTTTTTTTTTTTTTTTTTGGAGAGGGGGTGACATAGATTTTAAGAATGGATTTAATTATTGCATTTTATAATTAAAAGATGTCAATGTTAATTTTGTATTGTCACATACAAATCTCTTTTGTGAAAAGGTATATGTTATTTTGGGAAGCATACAGTTGTTTTGAAACAAACTAAAAATAAAAAATATAAACATTTATTTTAAAACGACATATGATTAAATGCTCACATTTAACTTTTAAAAATCCATATATACATTTTGATGTTGCGTCATATAATTCATATTTTCCTTTACGGCTATTTGACATAACATTCTTTTCACCCACAAAGTGAAAAATCTGAATTGTCACTATGAAAAACGACGAATCATGCAATACTTTTGTGGATAATGATTCATAAATTTTTCTCCTCCTCGATGTCAAGTGGGATGAGCCTATACTTTCCCAACCATACATTCATACTCATATCCTTGGTCCACCTTTCTATTAACTTATTAAGGGACTGACACATTCAATTACTTTGTTAAAGGGTTAAACATGCAAGTGTTGCATTTTATAGGGACCATTTGTATTATTCTCCATTTCTAAGTTTCTTCTCTTTAACTTTCTTACATACCAGTCCCTGCACAAAAATTCATAACATCTAATGCAGATGTTACTTTTTCTTCAAAAAAGTGATATTCGAGTGTTTTATATCAAGAATTTAATACAAAATCTTACTTATTGTTTTTGACGTATATCAAACACTCGAATGCTAAAAGAAATTAAATAAAGTCATAAGAATTAAATTTTTGACATGGACCCTTCAAAGTACCCAATCGGCATCATATCCTTTGTCTTGTCACAATATCCCAGCTTAATCACTATTCTAACGATTTCATTAATAAAAAAAGAGGAATAAAAATACCACTACACTATATGTTAAAGAAATACATAATCGTTAAAATAACTTAAATATAAAGTGAGTTAATACTTTTTTTTTTAAGTCCCACTCTTCCAACTTATTTGTCTTCATTTTTATCGCTACTAAAGATCTTCCATAATAAATTAATAATGAACAAAAAAAGAAATAAATATATATATATATATATTAACATTCAGAAATTTATCAATAGAAAGCTAACAAGAATCTAAAAGTACAAGCAAATGACAATACAACAAGTTTCAAGAAGATTAAAAGTTAAACTACACCATTTTGACCATTCTATAACTGTCTTCGAGGATCTATAAGTTATACTAATTTGTAGGGAGGGAGAAAATAGAAAAACACCTTTCGACCAATTCTGAAATTCACGAAAATAACAGTGCTCGTTAAAAGTTTTACTTTTTAAAAATAAACTTTCATTTATTCCCGAAAATAATAACACTTTTAAAAGTCATTGTTATTTTCGTGAATTGGTCGAAATGCTTTATATTTTTTTCAGTTATCTTTAATTTAATTATAACTTAGTGTTTTACTTGTAAATCACAAGTAAAAGTTGTGTATTTTAGAAAAATCTTAATACATTTCTAGCTTTCTAACAAAATGTCGGTGCATTAAATGTTGATATGTTTATTTTCGTAACACAAATTAAAGCAATCATATACTTATAACTTAATTATGTTGATAATTCAAATTGACGATGGCGGTAGGCCGGTATCTAAAGCAGCCGGAAGTTTGGCCACAAGGTTGGTTGGTGTTTAGTTAGGATTTTTTTTTTTTAATGAGTTTCTAATCTTGTATATGTGGGAAAATTTGGCCTTATTTACTCAAAAACTCTTTTACCATATTTTCTTAGATGTATATGACTATATCATATTATTGTTAAATTGATTGATTGGGGAAACATGAAATTGTAGGAATTAGAGATTAGAAGACAAAGGAAACATAAAGTTGTACATGTCTATTTGTATATAGAATTAATGTGTGAAATTTATTCTTTTTAAAAAAAACATATGCGTCAGGTCATTATTAAAAGGGTTAACCTACATTAGCCCTTCTCATATGACCAACATGGTGAATTGTTATATATATAATGGTGAAAAGTTAAAGAATAACATGTTTAATTTATACTACTTATTAAAAAAAAAACCTTACATGTTGAAAGTTATATGGAAGAAATGTCTAAAATGTCATCCCATGTAGTATTTTTACATATTACCTTATAAAATATTTTTATACTACTTATTAAAGAAAATACCCCCATGTTGAAAGTTACGTGGAAAAAATGTCTAAAATGCCCTCTCATGTAATATTTTCACCTGCCACCCTATAAAATATTTTTACATATATTATTTTCTTTACATTAATAATTAGATTACACTATCAATCATTAATCTTTTCAAATATATTCATTAACCTTTTAAATCAAACTTTAATATGAATTATTTACAACACTCGACATTGTCTCCACCACCACGCCGTCGCCGCCACGACTACTGCCGCATTGCACAGGTACAATGCTAGTATCATCAAATGGGTATCATTGGCGCAACATTCCATAATGCGAAGCTTTGACTTGATCTTTAAGCCCTTCTTCATCAGGCCTAACACTTTTGAAAATTTATTAACTCATAAGGCTTATATCAAATGTTTAACGTTTTTATTTTCATGGATAGAGGTCAAACGATCCTTACTTATCTAGAGGCCGGCATTGTTTTTTACTTTAGGTAGAATCGAAAACAGTATCTCTATTTTAGGTAGTATCAAGGTTGTTTATATCTTTACCTCTCTTATATAATGTCTTCGACAGGAATGAGATTTATAACCCGTAAAAGACAATATTAACTGTGAGCTAATTTTGTTAACCATCTTTTCATAACTCATAAGAGCGTTTGTCGTGGTGATACGCTGATAATGTGGACGACGTCACTGCTAGGAGACAAATTGGTTACAAGATCTCACCCATGTGATAACTAGGTACCATCTTTTAAGAAGTGATGATGAATTGGAAGGCGTATTCTTATAAGAACTCACTTCTAATCCACGTTTAACACTATTCATCAGTTTCTCTCTCTTTTAGACACATCAAGAACATCCCCCTCCTTATAACCCCCACCTCTAACCCACTTCTTCTCCTATTTATTTTATCCTTTTTTAACACAAGATATAGTTGTGGCCCACTTATATGTGCTGGACGCACTTCTAAACAAAGAACAAACCATAAGACGCAATGCTACTTATAATGTTAAAAATTGGAACATGCGTCGGACGTGCTTAAGAAGTACTATAAGGATAGGCCTAAGTAAACTTTTAACAAAGATTAGACAGCCGTTATGCACAACGAGCAATAGTACCCGCGCAATGCGGCGGTGATATGGTGGGGGTGATAGGTCATAGGAAGCGATAAGTCATAGAGTGTGATAGCCAAATGCCTTAGCCATACGGGCTCCATACTCGGATTTAAAAATTCGTCGAAAGTATATCGAATGATATCTCTAATGAAAGAGCATGAAATTTTAAAAACACCCATACAATTTTTATAATTTATCGGTATACGGTTTTTGAGATAAAAGATTTTGAAGAAATTAGAGGAATAAAATGATTTATGGGGGGAAAGAGAAAAAATAAGTGGTTGAGATTTGAGGAGAGAGAAAACAATGAGTGGTTGAGATTTAAGAGTATTATAAGTATATTAGGTTAAGATATTTAAATTAATGAATAAAGAAAAATGATACTTTAGGTAGTTTAAATCATTTTTTGAAATTTTAAAAAAGTGCAAAATGCTTTATAAGATAGTATAAATATAGATAATTAACTATAATGTATGTAGATAAACATTCAGGGTATAAATGTCCTCAGATATTTTTTTGATGCATATAATGATGAATTTCAAGATTATTAGTTTATTAATATGGATATATTAATTATACTGTGAAAGAAATCAAGAAGTCTGAAAAGGCAATATACTTACAAAAAAGGTAGTATAAGAATCGAACACAACATACATATTATTAACAAAGCATGAAAAGCTAGAAATCATAACTTCAATCAGAAGAAGTTCCCCACTAACTAATTCCCTTTTTACATCAAGATATACCTACCTACCAAATTTAGATCGTTTGACAATCCAAAAATCCAATCCGCTACCAACACAACTTGCTAAATCATTCCCTCGTACTTACATATGTATGTGTTAATGTATGTATAAAGTAAAAAAGTTGGCTATTTTGTACAGCATATTCAAACACAAACAATAAGAGGCTTGTTTAAACTCACCTCAAGGATAGAGCAAGTAAAGCTTAGCAACGCAACACAGGCTAAATACTGATCAGTAGCGGTTATACGGAAGATAAAATAAAAATGAAAATAATAATCGAAAAGTAATTACCCGTTCTATAACTTACCTTCTGTTGTTCGTCTATGAGGCTGTAGAAAAGGGAAAAGTGTTGGCTATCTAGCAGGGGAGTTGTGTCGCTCATATGCCACAAGGTCAAAATAAGCTCTGGTTTATTCATTTAAGTATTTTGGTAAATCAGGATTTATCACATACTCTTACAATTATATATATGTATATTGAATATCAGTGATGATTGGACTCAATGGCATTGCTTCTTCATCGTCCGGTAGAGATCGACCACGTCACCACCATAATGGTGCTGTTGAATTTCATTTTGGAGTTGCCCCATTTCGACAGCAATTGCAGAAATCCTGTTTGCAGCATCCATATATGCTATTAAGAAATTTCTTAGGTTTGAATTTGATGAAGAAGACACTTATAAAGCCTCCATTTATAGAGAGGTAGAGTAATATCGCCATGCAGTACGAATTGCATGGCTGACACACAGTCAATCCGAGAGCATGACTGGCGGTAGAAGTCTCACTACCATTCTGCAGGAAATCAACTAAATGCTAGAAAAAACTCTCATGTCTCACCTTATTGGTAAGGACTTCCCAATATGTATTTCAAAGGTTTCGAATTCTTGACCAACATTTGGCTAAAAGACATAAGGGGCAATGCATTAAATGTCCAGTTGGGCTAAATCCCAAGGACACTCTTACATTTATATCAACAAAATAAAATGATTATTTTTTATTAGAACGACAATATATTAAATAAAATGTGCTATCCAGCAAAGCACTAGACATCATATAGAATACAACGAAATAGAAACAATTATAATTACACAGCCTAGTATAACATCAATTTACTCAAAAATTAGACTCTTCTTACAACCAAAAAAATAATTATATTTTATAAGATATACAAATTCATATACTAATGTATATAATAACCTTTTAAATATAGTCATGAAAATTATGTTTATCAGAAATTTTTGATTTCAAAGCACATATGAATTATACTTTTTTCTCCATACTTTTTTTTGGTAAAGGTGGGCAAAAACCGGACTTGACCCAAACAACCTCGAATTCGAAACTATGACCCTTTTTGATCAATGAAACAAAAGCCAAATTTGACCCAACTCGAATCGTTTAAATCCAGTTTTAGGTCAAACATGGACATGTTTTTAACAAGAGAAATAATATTCGTACCGCCGAAATTGATTCATTTACCACACTATACAAGTATTACAGCACACTGTACATTCAGTTAAAGCATGGTTATGGTAAATTAATCAATTTAGGTGGTACTAATATCACTTCCCTTTTAGCAAGATTTTTTTTACCACCAACCGACCCTGACTTGATTTCATCCCGTTTTTGAACGGTCATGTAGCATGTTTTTGAACGGTCATGTAGCATGTTCACACCATTAACAAATATCGACAGAATGATGCCGATATATATACGCGCCCCGTAACTCGACCACCATTTTTAGTAATTTGACCAGGCACATTTTGCAGCGAGGGTCGCTGCAATAACCCTCGCCACGTCAGCTTTCCACTCACCGCTTTAAATGTTTGACCCGACCGTTACTCCACTTATTGCAGCGACGGTCGCTGCAATAAGTTAACCCGGCGCCTTTTTAAAAACCGATCCACCCATCATCTATTCCATCATTTTCAGATTACACTTCCTCCACCCTTCAAAATATAACACTTTTTCTTCCTCCACCCATCTATTGCAGTACCGCCGCCAGCCACCACCGTCGACCGCCAGCCACCACCGTGCAGTACCGCCAGCCTTCTCTTCCTCCACCATCTATTGCATTACCGCCGCCAGCCACCACCGTCCACCGCCAGCCACCACCGTGCAGTACCGCCAGCCGCCGCCGCCGCCATCCACCGCCACCGCAGTACCGCCAGTGTCGGGATTATCCTCCCCCAAATTCCGGTCGGTCGTCTTCCCCCAAATTTTCAAGCCATTTCAAATTGTGGTATGTATTTTATGTTTTTCCCAATATCCAAACCATTATTTTTTAGTATCTAGACCATTACTAATTTTTGCAGCGACCCTCGCTGCAAAAAGTGAAAAAATTCGGGCCTATTTTATGCTTTTCCCAATATCCAAACCATTATTTTTTAGCATCTAGAGAATTACTAATTTTTGCAGCGATCCTCGCTGCAAAAAGTGAAAAAATTCGGGCCTCCATGGTATGTTAGTATAGTTTTTGTACATATATCAGTTTTGTTAATTTGTTAGAATTATTAGTTGTTTATAGGATTTTAATAGGTTTGTTAGTATATTGGTATGTTATTATTAGTTTTGTTAATTAGTTAGTTTTGTTAGAATATTGGTATGTTAGTATAGTTTTTGTATATTTATTAGTTTTGTTAGTTTTGTTAGAATATTGGTATGTTAGTATAGTTTTTGTATATTTATTAGTTTTGTTAGTTTTGTTAGGATTATTAGTTGTTTATAGGATTTTAATAGGTTTGTTAGTATAGTTAGTTTTGATTTATTAATAATTTAGTGATTTGTTAGGAGCCACGAATTTGTTTTATTAGTGATTTGTTAGAATATATATCTTTAAATGCAAAATCAAGAAGATTAGAATTTGTTAAAAAATTGATTAAAATAAATAGGCAAGATTATTTAAAAATTTTGATTAAATAAACTACTTAAGACGTAATAAAATTTAGTTCAACAAAAATATACATAAAAATTAATTATAAAAATTAAGTTCAAAAGTATAAAAAAATTAAGTTAAAAAGTTAATATATTGATTTGTTAGAATATTTTAGTCATTAATGTTAGGTGTTTTACTTTTTGGTTAGAATATTGACAAAATAAAAATGACGTAGATTAAAATTTGTTAAAAAATTGATTAAAATAAATAGCCAAGATTATGTTAAAAATATATGTATTGAACTAAATATACAAAATTATTTAAAAATTTGAATTAAAAATTTTGATTAAATAAACTACCTTAGACGTATTAAAAATTACTATAAAGTTCAATTTAAAAGTATAAAAGTAAATTTAAATTGTATAAACGGAGTTCTAAAAATTATTATCAAGTAAAAAAGATATATATAAAAGTAATTAAATTTGTGATAATTTTGTTATATGATTTGTATTTTGCAAAAAACGTATAATATGATTTGTATTTTGCAGTATAGATGGCGACTTACCATGGCGGTGATGGCGGCAATGAAGACCCACATCGACCATGGTGGAAGATTACATGGGGCTGCAAAGGCAGCGGCGGTAAGGAATTTGGTTTTTTTATAATTCATATTTTAATTTAATATTTTTTTACTAACTTGTCTTTTTAGAATTTGGTTCTTTATAATTCATATTTTAATTTAATATTTTGTTTACTAACTTGTTTTTTTAATTTTTGCTAGCCCCACGAAAGGGAAAGGGGAGGGGACCATGTCAAAATTTAAATCTGGAGGCCGAGTTCGCGAAAAAGGGCCGCCTGTCCATCGACTTCGACACGAGCAACTTAAAAACGTGGCAGGCGATCGGCCCAAATTCTTCTATGTATAAGAGCCTCATTGGCACCTTGATCCGCCACATCCCTCAGACATACGACTCCTGGGACCATGTGCCTTATTAGCTTGAACGTGTCTGTGGTACTCAGCCAAACGGTCTCTGTACTTCGGATGTGTTGCCCAGGCCTGCGATGCAGGTTTATCATGTCCCCAAGCTGAGGTGTAAGGCATTGGGCAGTCCTTATCTAAAACAACTGTAACAAAATGTGTCGACCCCGATACCAGGGCAATGCATATCGGGTCATCTACATATAGCTCGCCTGGCCCCTTCCAAAAAGGAAAACATGTGATGTTCTCCTCTAAACTTAAACAGATAATTATTACCCCCAACGCATTAGACAGAAGCATAGCGCAATATGGATTCATCATCCAGTAATCGTGTGGGCGACCATTCGGATAAGACAATGATAGCAAAGTGTGTATGTGTTTAGCGTCACCAGCGAATGCACCCTCATAGTATCCGCGCCTGGACTCATACTCCTCTAGCATTAGTTTGCGAATCCACTCGAATTTTTGCTCGTTTTCACCCAAAGCAATAGCCAGTTCCCGAAACCCACAGTTACCATCAGACTGTACATTTTTTATATTGACAACGTATCTTTGAAAGAACTTAGGGAGCTGGCCTAGGTAGTGACTCATGTCAAACGATGTTGACTCACTCGGGAAAAAGTTGTGTGTAAACGGTTCAGGGTTGTTCTGGGGATTTTGTGTATTCTGTGTAATGGGTGTCGAGAATAATTGATCAACAAAGCTATATGTTTCTTCTTGCGTTTGGTTATTCTGGTCTCCGAAATAACTTTGTGTGTCTGCGAAACGTGAATCGCTACCCACATACGAACTATGTCTCCCACTTTGTCCCCAGTATAGTTTGTTATAAGGTTCGCCAAAGGAATCTGTATTTCCCGGGATGTTAAACTCATAACCCACATACCCACTTTGCCTACCACTTTGACCCCATAATACTTTGTTATATGGTTCGTCTACATTGTCTGGCACATTCATTGATAGGCCCACATAATTACTTTGTCTCCCAATCTGACCCCATTCGGGCTGGCTTTCAGTTTCATTGAAGAAACGTGATGGTGTTTCCGCGAAAACAGAACTGGTGCCCACATAATCACTCTGTCTCCAACTTTCAGGTGATTGTGCTTGGCTTTCATTTTCATTGAAGAAACGTGATGGTGTTTCCGCGAAAAATGAACCGGTGCCCACATAATCACTCTGTCTACGACTTTCAGGTGATTGTGGTTGACTTTCCCTTTCTTCAAAAAAACGTGATTGGCTGCTCACGTATTCACTGTGTCTCGCATATTGGCCTTCTCCAAATGCACATGACGGCTGCGAAAATTGATCGGAGAATTGAACCGACCTGGATTTTTGAAGACCCGAGGGTGTTGTGTTTGTCGCTGGTCTGTTTTGTTCGGGCGCCTGCAAAAAAAAAATTTAATAACAGATTACACTTACAAGTATACTAACAAATAGGGGGCAATTACCAAAAAAAAAAAAAAATTCAATTAATTAAATGTAGTTCGAATTATGATCCGACATACTTGAGGTATATTTTTCTTTGACCCGATTGGTCTTCCACGTTTATTTTTAATAACAGACGGGTCCTTGATTTTCGTTCTCCCCGGATAGACGATGTCTTTTAATTTAGAAATCCAGTTTTTGCGATTTGACTTCGGTTGATCCTTAAACTGGACTTTAACATCCTCTACTAATTGGTCGATAGCTTCGTCATCGTCAGAGTCTTTTCGATGATCGTTGTCCGGAAGGCATGTCGACGGTGTCAGGTCTAGCTTTCTCCAAAAGTCATTTATGGTATGCACCTCAACACGTTTGTCTACATTTTTGAGGAAAAATAATTACAATATTTGTGCATTTAGCAAATAAAAAAAAACAATTGCCTATATTTCAATAAACTTACTGCAATGCATGTACGCAGCTAGACGGCAGACACATGGAAGGCCACAACTAGTCCACACCTTACACCCGCATTTTCTCAAGTCTTTTCCGATCTCATTTTTTAATCGTTTTATTTCATCGACCATTATATCAATAGCTGTCACAGATACAACACAAAGCAGGTCTTTCAAACATGGGTAGTTGTGTTTACCAGCTCTATAAATCCTGCTTTCTTCAAGTTGGCCCTTGATTTCTGTATCTTGTCCGAGGAGGACATCATTAACACACTGAATTATTCGTTGAAATGTACATCTCCCCTGTAACTCGGACTTGAGGAGTGAGTGCTCAGCCTCAACTCTATTGGTAGTGTAATTACGGTAGTTGAGGTGCTGATCCACCCAAAAGGACACAAACTTTTCCTTGTACGGGGAAAGCCACTCCTTCTGCAGGTACCTGTAAACCTCTGTCAATTTAACATGTGATTAGCTTGTGTGGGTATATGTGATTTACCAAAAATTAGGAAAAAAAAAACTTCAAAAGCACTTCACTTACTGTCTAAACGGGGACCCATCTTCTTTTTTAAATATGATAAATTGTTGGTGTACTCTTCTAGTGTGCGGGACTCGTAAAGTTTTTTCCACCATCAGTAAAAAGGCCCCCATTTCCCTTCCCCTTTTAACGATGGCATGCTAAATTTGTCTATGTTCCTCCATATGTGCACTCTACACAGTAAATGGTATGCTTCAGGCATAACAGTTTTGCATGCTTTCATTAGCGCCAGATCCCGGTCCGTGAGTACGACACGCACAGCAAAGCCTTCACCTAACGTCGACTTGAAACACTCCAACACCCATCTATAATTATGCTCTTGTTCGCTTATGATAAACGCATATGATATGCTAAAGGTCCTGTTTGTTGGAGTGACACCAACGATCTCGACCAATGGCATGTTGTACATATTCGTTTTGTACGTGGCGTCTATTTGGATAACATAAGGAAATGCACGCCACAATTTAAATGCTGTCGGATGTATAAAAAACAGATTCTCCAACCGACCAGATACACTGTTTGTTGTATAATAATACAAGTAATTATGCTCCTTAAGCAAACTGAACATAACCTGTTTCGTTTGAACAATATGGCGTACATATGTCGTTTCAGATACTCTATCATAGTAAATAAATAAAAAGATATGTAAATTTGATATGATATACCTGCATTGGAGTGTTCTCATGTTTTTCGGCCGCCTTCTTCCGCATAGCTTTTTGGAAATTGTAAATGTCATCACTGCGGGTCAAGTTTCCTGGAAATTTTTCTTTCAATAGCTTTAACATCCTACAGGGCGTACTACCACGATGATATTCTTCTTCCAGAAATAATCTCTCCTCTTCAGTCAACCTTCTTGCGTACGCGTAACCCTCCAGATTCTCAGCTGGATAGTGGTTATGTGTGTCGTCTACAACGGATATCCTCCAACCATCATCAGTTAAACGACCGATTAATCTAAAGGGGCACTGACACTTAAGTGTCTTTTTAACGAGGCCGCTTATCCTATCATCCATTTTCCCAGAAAGATTACAGACTATCGTCACTTTATTTTTTACACCAGCTAAGTTGGAATTTGTTCGTCGTTTGATTAACACATAACCAAGCTGCAATCCTGTACTTTTGGCCCAGTTGAACAATTCTTCGTGTGAATCGAACACCTAAATTAGTTTTTTTTTTATAAAAATTATCATTAAATTGTATACTTATAAATATCTAACATTTTAAATATGCAATAAATATAACAACGAAACACAAGTTAAATAGTACTAAAATATAAATATTCTAATGATATTTCTCAAACATAATACATGTCTTATCAATAAAATGAAAAACGGATAAATTTGTTATATTCTAGCAATATTTAGTTTTTGGACTAACAATATATTTATACAAAATTACGGTAAAAATTTACAAGGAATAGGGGGTTTAGTAAAATTAAGAATAGGGGTATTAAAGTCATTTGATAATATTTTTCTTGTGCAGAGTAATTATTACCTTGAGCAAATCAGCTCCCATTTTAAATATGCAATATCTAACATTTTAAATTAGTTTTTTTTTAACAAATTATCATTAATTTGTATACTAATAAATATCTAATATTTTAAATATGCAATATCTAACATCTTAAAATTGCAATAAATATAACAACGAAACACAAATTAAATAGTACGAAAATATAAATATTTTAATGATATTTGCCTAAATTAGTTTTTTTTAACAAATTATCATTAATTTGTATAATAATAAATATCTAACATTTCAAATATGCAATATCTAACATTTTAAAATTGCAATAAATTTAACAACGAAACACAAATTAAATAGTGCTAAAATATAAATATTTTAATGATATTTGCATAGATTAGTTTTTTTTATAAAAATTATCATTAATTTGTATACTAATAAATATCTAACATTTTAAAATTGCAATAAATATAACAACGAAACACAAATTAAATAGTACTAAAATATAAATATTCTAATGATATTTCCTAAATTAGTTTTTTTTTTAAAATTATCATTAATTTGTATACTAATAAATATCTAACATTTTAAATATGCAATAAATTTAACAAAAAAACACAATTTAAATACTACTAAAATATAAACTAATAATGATATTTGCCTAAATTAGTTTTTTTTAAGTTAACAAGGATACCTGATCGGTGTGAAAAACCCTAGCGTCGTAGTCAAAATAAGGGGCCGCCTCTGGTATGTCAAATTCTTCATCAGGTTCTTCTAAGTGAAGCTCAAACCTTCCGCACCCATTTCGCCCCATATACTTTCAAAATCCATCTGAAATAATGATAAACTATAATAATAATACTAAAGATCTACAATTTATAGTATATTGAAAATCTAATGTATATCTATATATCTATATCTATATATATAAATGAAAACAATAATATATATATATATATATTTAAAACTGATAATAATAATACTGAAGATTGTGAAAGAACAATGATATAGAAATAGAAAGAACAAAATAGAAAGAAATTGAAAACGATAGTTAAACTTTCGGATGAAAACAATAATATATATATAAATTTAAAACTTATAATAATAATACTGAAGATTGTGAATGAAAGAACAATGATATAAAAATAGAAAGAACAAATAGAAAGAAATTGAAAACGATAGTTAAACTTTCGGACGTTAATTGTTTCCATATATAGAACCGTGTGTACACTGTTGACTTGATGGTCCACAGTGGAATTTTTTTTTATCCACTTTTTACAACGTGTGGTCATTTTACTAAAAAACTAGTCGGGTCACCCGGCGCCTATGTATAACCGATGCTAGTTGTCACTCAGTTTCTGAATTCTCGCTCATTAATGAACAAGAGAATTCTTGATTTCGTGAAGAGCCACGTACCAAATAAATGAACCAACCAGAAAATAACGTGTCAGCACTGTCCATTAGAACTATCATCATTCTTCATGAACCCGAACAAGTAAATTTACTTCATGTCAAAAGTCAATGTTAAATTGTTAATTGAAAAGTCTATATCTTGTTTTCCATTTCCTATCATATCATAAAAATGAGTCATAGGTTGGAAGTCATAATCTTCGATTCAATAGTTTTTTTGATGTCAACTATCATAAACTTCATCCTACTGCAGGGATCTTAAAGAAGATTTTTTTAATTCTTTTATACAATAAAAAAAATTAAAAGTATATATGACGCAAATTTTACCATTCATCTTAAAAAGTGGATATTTATTTCCACATCAATTTTTTAAAAATACTTTTAATAATAGATAGTTGTATATTTACACAAGTTATTATACTTGAGAATTGCATTTGGAAAAAAAAAATTGAAAATAGAATATTTAGAAAAAAGAGATTGAAAACAGAACCTCCTTAAAAACCAATACAAAGTGTAACACGGGCGTTTGGTTCGCGTAATGTTTTTGGAAGGAATGAAATCTTTCAAAAGAATTGGAATCTAAAGTAATAGAATTTGACGAAATGTTTTTGATTTTTTGAAGATTCAAGTGAGGGACGGAATGAGATTCCTTCCCCCATCCCCAAGGAATGGAGATTTCATCAAATGAGGGAATGTTAACATTCTAACGGAATGTGATTCCTCCATCTTTAACTAACCAAACACACAAAAGAATGAAATTCAATTCCAATTTCATCAGATTTCATCAAATTCTGTGAACCAAACGCGACCTATGAATCAATAACAGAGATTGCATCCAATTTCCCAACTCTAAAAGGTTCATGCTACAAGATCCAGTCCCTCAAGAAGATTTTGATATCATGCTTTTGCACTAGATCCAGTCCAACTTTTTCCAACACAAAGACTACACATCACTATCGAACTACAACTATATATAAATTTCTAAACATAAAGTGTGCTTAATTTAAAGATGTATGCTTACTTTAGACTTCCACATCACTTAATTCTCACCTTTGTTAATGCACAAAAAGCTAATATTTTACAAGCTACCTATTCGCATTATAAAAAAGTTAAAATTGACACTTATATCCGTTCCATCAAATCTTCAAAAAGTTGTTCATCTGGAAATCCTTCTCTTTTTTTTTTTCCAATATCAATACTCTATAGAAATAAGCATACGCACCAATCCAATTCAATCCAATAAAATCAACAAGAATTACCATTGCCATATTCAATCCACCAAAAAGAAAGAACGATAACAGTTGTAGCATTAAAATGTGCTAAGATATAGTTGTACCTTAATATTAACTCTCATACAAAATAATTAACATCAATGATCATCATCATCCCATAAACAAAACAAACATTTACCATAACAAAAGATGAACCAATTTACCAAATAAAATGTGTACTTCAAAAGAGTATAATGGTATGATTTCACTAGCTTACTTAGATGATATAATTATTGTAATTATTCCTTCACACCATTTTCAATTCCCATTTTCTTGATTCCTTTTATCATAAACTAGATAAGATTTCACACCCATCTAAAAATAAAACCAATCAAATGAAAAATGACCAAAAAAAAGAACATTATAAAAAATATAAATAGATAAAAATTTAGCTTCTCACAGATAACAAAGAAGGGATAGCAGCCAAATTTGGAGTTTGATTCTTGTTTGAGGCTTGTTGTTCTTTTTTACTTGATGGTTTACTAAATGCTCTCATTGGGCTTGCCAAGGCCCATCCCCAGCTCTTGCTCCTTGAATGCTGCTGATGATGACTGTGTCCTGACGTCACCGCCGACGTCATCTTTAGATCACTGCCTTCACTATTATTATTGTTATTACTATTATTAGCCCAGTAAGATGATGAAGAAGAAGATGAAGATGATGACGTAATCATAAAACCACTAAATAAACCGCCGCACCTGACTCTTTCCTTGATGCAATCTTGACCGCCTCCGCCGCCGCGGATGCCGGAGACTTTTGACTTCCCTTCACGCTGTGATTCCACGCGCCGGAGCGTGCAGTCTCCAAACCCAGTTGAGATTCTTTCAAAGAAGTCACCGGAAAAGCTCCGGCTGCCGCACCCGACGGATCTGGATCTGGAAACTTTCCGGTCGAAAGACGCTTGACATGGGCTTCCGTTTTCTTCAACAACAATCATGTCTCTAGATCTTTGAGCTTGTGGGTACGAGCTAACTGATGATGAGCACAAACTGTTTGATGAAATGTGTCTGAGAGTTTTTTGTTGTTGTTTTGAGTGTTTTTGTAGATAAAGAAACGACCAGAAACCACGTTGTTTATGTGGACTGTTAATGTTTTCATCACTGTCTGTAAAATGCAAGCCGCCACGCCTAGGAGTGACTGTGGACTTGCTTCTTTTAAACATCATGTTTTTGCTTCGGTCATCGATAATGTTGACAACATCTTTCTTTTTCTTCTTCTTTTGACCAAGAAGATAAAGAATCCTTGACTTATTTGACCCATTAGTACTATTACTATTGGAATAATAGTGATGATAGTTACACTCATTATTTCTTGTATTTGAGGCAATCAATGAGGTTGAGCTCATCATCATCCGTGGTGGTGCCACGGTGGATGAAACGGCGGTGCTTGTGGTGGTTGGGACATTGATGTCAGATCTAAAAGATGGTGAAGAAGAAGAAGAAGATGGGAAAACAGCAATAGGAAAAGAAGAAGAAACCAACTTGCCTAACTTTTCTTGAAGACAAAAAGCACATATACCACCAGCTGGTGTATTGTTCTTGTATGGATGTTCAGTACACAACATTCCACCATCACCATTGTCATCTTGTAAAGCTTCCATTTTTATAACAAAATTCAAGTTTTTAACACAAGCCCAGGTATAATTTCAGGTTTTTGAATCTGGGTTTTGGTATTTTTGTTGATCTTGAAAATCTTGATATTTTGTGTGTGTGTGTGTGTGTGTGTGTGTTTGAGATATGGTCAAAGAGTGTAAATGGAGGGGGGGTATGGTATGGAATGGCAATGAAGTAAAAGGGGGGTTGAAGGGGTAGAGTCCCCAGAAGCACGTGGAACACTGACTAGGTTGGATTATTAAAAAAGAGAGTGAAGCCCTACACATACAGACTAAGGACAAATAATGTGTGCAGTAATATTATATAATGGTGATGGTGGTGGTGGTGGTGGAGTGAAGGAGAGATTTGTAATGTTAAAAATCTGAAAAAGAATCTTATAACTCTGCAAAACAAAATGCTACTCGTAAAGAAGAGACACCAGTCAATTAATTTAATTACAGTACTTTCTTTTTATCAAAACAAAGTGTATTTAATACTATTCCAGCTTTGTCTGTTTACAAACAAACAATGGTTTATCTTTGGTAGAATATCATCATTTACATTTTTACAACGAGCATGAATGCATGATACTCATATAATGCGGTAGTGATGGTGGGAAAAATAATCTAATGGTAGCGGTAATGATACTATTTTGTAGTGGTGACGATGTCAAGTGATTTAGGTTGATTTAATTATGATAGTAAAAATTTTTAGAAGATAAAGGTTTAAAGTGTTAATTATTAAAATAAAGGTTTAGAGTAAACATTAATTAATTAATTAAGGGCATATTTGGTATTTAATAAAACTTTTTCCATAGTAGGTGTTTATTAAGAGTAATTTAATAATTCCGTATGTAACTATTGCATAACTATTTCTGAAAATGTAAAGTGTGATAATTTTTATAAAAGAGTATAGATGGAAGAATAAAAACCTATAAAAATTATTAAAGCCCTCTTGAACGGGCTCTCTATCTCAATGTGCTCACCCAGTGTTGGAACTTCCAAGCTTATGGGGGTGTTTGGCCTAGCTTTTATAAAATGGCTTATGCTTATAAAATATAAGTAGTTTATGGCTAAAAAGCTTGACAAAGATGGCTTCTCAAAAATGGCTTATATAAGCTAATAAGCCTAAGCAAATAAGCCCATACAAACACTAAAAAGTAGTTTATTTTACTTTCGTAAGCAAATAAGCAAAAAAAAACATGAAAATAAGCTAACCCAAACACCCCCTATGTGTGTTCACAGTGTGCTCGGTTTTAGATAGAAGGGTAAAAAGTAAACATTGGTTCAACATTATTGGCGTGACAAGTTAAAAACTGATAATCCACCGAAGATGGCTTGATTTATTATTATTATTATTATTATTGTTATAACTATTATTATTATTTGACAAAAATGGTACAAGTTTGGTGTAATGCCCATTGCTTGAAGAAATATAATTAGTATAACTACATGTATATATGAAATTATGAATTGATCTCGGTAAAAACAAGTGATATATTTGTTTGGTGTTTTCTAGTAGTGTGTATGTAATGAGAGGCTTGAACATTTCAATCGCAGGCTACACTACTCGATTATCAGCAAATTGAATTGTTTTTTTTTGTTTATCTTTATGCCATAGAGTTTATAACTACATACCTATGATGGATGGTAGTGCGCCTTAATTTCTATTCTTCCCTGTTCTATCTTCTAATGTGTCTATATAATGGAAGGGAATTGATATTCGTATCATTTATTTTGATTGATGTACCACAATTATGTAATACTGACTTGTATAGTCAATTATACAATTTGTACATTGTGATACATTCATTAAAACTGATGGTACGAATATCACCCCTCATATTATGACCATATGAAAATTGATATGTTATAACCCTATAACATATTACAAAAGGTTAAGAAATTGAAATTTTTCTTACTTAACGGGTTATCCGGTATGACGGACCATTTTTACTTGAATGTACGCAGTCTAGTTACTAAGGTATATCTGTAACTATTTCCGGTTATTTTCCTAGCCATCCCAAGATATTTACTCGAAAAGGGGGATTTATACCTAAAACACATTGTAAATAAACATGATGCTTAACCCAAATTAAACCCGCTTGTTAAATTCTAAATTTAAAGAGTATTAATTTGTAGACGGTCCATTCTGAACAGTAGATGAAAAACAATGTGTAATCAGCTTCATCATGAACAAAATTACTCGAATCATTAGCTAGCTTGCCAAGGCTTTTTAATTGATTATAGATGCACGTGGATTTGGCAAGTTTATTGTAAAACAAGCACTCTAATACAATATCAGGTGTATTGTTTGACTTCAGATTCTTTACATGCATATCATTCTTAATTTATATAACTAAGGATGATTATAATCAAAAAGGTCATTTGTTTCACTTTGGCTTTGTGAGTTTTTAATATTAATATGGCGTTGTCATGTCTAAGGCTCTAATTAGATCTAATGTTAAACAAATAATGTGTTATTGTTTTCACACATAGGTAATGTTTTTTAATACCTAATTTAATAGATGATGCATCAATTGAACATGGTGGTGTATAGATCTGTGAAGGGGAAAATAAGCCACTTTGTTAGTTGTTTCCAAATTAAAAAATGCATCTTTAAGTATCATAACAAGCTAGGATTAAATTGTTAGAACTTATGGCTCTATGCGTATGAAATTGGATTTGTCTTTTTTATATAAAAAGTGGTAACATGCATGATTCAAACGACAACAACTATTAGAGCATATTTAGCCTAGCTTATTTTAAAAATTACTGATTTATTTGGATTCGACTTGCATTTGATATAATCTAATCTGTTTCTTATTTTATGGTTTATAAATTTTCAAGTTTCAAAAGTAACTACAAACTTTTTTTCTCTAGTTTTTCTTTTGGCCACCAAAACGATACTTCCATTTGCTTTGAGTAATTACTAAAATCACATTGAAAATAATAACAGATGTCCTGGAGTTAAAAATGATGAATAAATAACAGCAAGTAGATATAATAAGATGTAAAAAATGGTACGTGTGGGCAAGCATTTAAGATTGGGGCATTAGCGTAAGTAAGTTTGTGATAATGAAAGTGTTGTTTTTTTCCGGCTAACCCATGAAGGAAAAGAATCTCCACACGTGTTATAAGTTTGACCATTCTGATATTTGAAGGTGAAAGCTAGGCTGTGGATGATGAGTTGTGTTGTGGTCCTCCACTCGCTCCTCATAAAAACAACAAACATAAACCATGTTTTGTGGTCACCCATCCCTTCCCTAAAACACTTGTTCTTAACCAATCTCATTATCATCATCATCATTATTATCATTATTCACTTCTTTTTGTTCTTTTCTTTAACTTTTATCGAAGTCCCATGTGATTTCCATTAGAAAGATATATGTCGTTTGTAACTATATTTCAACGTAGCAATATCATCAGAAAGGTTGAAAATATAAATGATCGGTATTTAATTTCAACGTAACATGTATAGTTTCATAGTTGAAAATTGGAACTTGATTTGATAATATCAGGTAGCCAAATTGAAAAGTCAAAAGTTCGAAAATATCTTTTTAAAAACCTTCGGCACAAATCATCATTTTTTTTTCTATTAAAATTTTGAGCACAAGACAGCCGAAATGTAGTAATGTTTTTTTCAATTTTTTCTGTAGTATTTATGTGTGTACATAGTCGTTATCGGGTAATCCAAACATTAAAAACATATTCGTTTGCTCGTTAATCAAAATGCAACTTATTATTAAAAACATTTAGCCCCACATGACCTGTTTTAGAAGTACAATAACTTTTTAATGACTGAAAAATATGATAATTATAACTTTCAAGTTTGGATATAAATCTTTTATTGTACTTTACGTTCATATAGTGAGCAAGTAAGCACTCAATAAAACAGGTTTTAAATCTCAGTACTTCAATGATGTATGAAAGAAAGTTAAAATATAGACAGTCTTACCCCTACCACAACAGTGTAAAAGAGACTACATTCATAAAGTTGATAACTTACGATATACATTCATTGTTTACAATGTTGACTAGCATTTTAAACTAATGCCAACAATCTTCTGCTCCATTACGACAGCCATTTCTTGCTTTTATTGTTTGGTCCCCTACGCCTCAATGCATGTCATACATTAAGCTTGGAGCAATATATAAATCCATATATACTCCATTTCCTTAAGTAATACCAGTAGTATTACAACTTTCAACCCACAATTTTGCATTTTTATTCTATCTGTATGACATTCAAATTTTCAACCCATACAATATTGTATTGTATGCTCCCCTACATTGCTTCCACAAAGAGAATATTATCATGCCAAATAAATCTTGGGCACAAGAATGGTCTGGATATAAGAAATAACTAATAAACTATGGTCGTTACAACCACATAGGCTTTATTTTACAAAGAACACAAACATAAACCTATAGGTATACTTATAAAGCCCCATCTCATTAATCTCCATGCATTATTGTTTAGCACAATGATCACCGATTCACCGGTAGATATTGTCCAATTCATTTCATCTCATAACCGCGATTTTGCTTGATCCAATGGCGCACTCTGCATTTCAAGCAAAATATCATGGTATCAGACTTATTGATTTATTTATTAATACATTCCTGAAACTTTCAATTGTAGACAAGAAGAATGTAAGAAATCCTAACCAGAGAAGCCCCAAGTGCAGCTCTTTGTGCTAAGTAGGCACATGGCTTAAAGAACTCCCCATACATTTTTGACCACTCCTCTAGCCTCCCATATATGTATTTTGATCCAAGTAAATCTCCCCAGAACATAATTCCTCCCCTGTACGCACAAAAATGTGGTTCTTTCATATATAAAAGTACGGAAAAATTAATACAATTTCCTTGTTTATAACACTAAACCTGTAAGGTGGAAATCCCATTCCCATAACACCCGCAACGTCCAAATCAGCTGCTTTCACTGCAATACCCTCTGCATACACTCGGCAAGCCTCGTTCACAACAGGAAAAAATATCATCTCTATGATATCCTTGTCTGACAATTTTGCAAGCTGAAACCAATGTAAGCCCCGACTTAAATATACCACTCCATCAGAGTTGGAATCTACATATATATGTGTGTGTATATATATATATATATATAGAGAGAGAGAGAGAGACCTTGGGATCAACCGAGATACCAGACATTTCCCTTGCCTTCTGAATGTATTTCATGATTTCAGGATCTGGGTTGGCTTTCCGCTTATCATTGTAGACATAGAAACCTTTGCGAGTTGTTTCACCTAAGCAGAAATCAGAAGTTTAAAATAATCCTTGAAAACAAACATTTTTATCTTTTAATAGCAAATACATGATACCTGCCCTTTTATCCTCTTGCATGAGAGGAATTAGCATCGACTTGTATGTTCTTTCGGGAAAATTAAGAACAAACTGTGAGCCAGTTGCCACTGCAACACCAAAACCGACAAGATCACACAATCTAAAAGGACCCATTGGCATTCCGAATTTTGTAATTACTCTATCGATTCTATAAACATCGGCACCACGTTCTACAAGCAAAAGAGCCGCCTGAGTATACGGGAAGAACATCCTATTGACAGCAAACCCTGTGCAATTCCCAACAACAACTGGAGTTTTTCTTATCTTTTTCCCCACATCCAACAAGTCCACTATTGCTTGAGGAGATGTTTTTGATGTGCGAACTATCTCCAAAAGGGGCATCACATGAGCAGGGCTGCACCAAATAAACAAAGAAAAATAATCAGAAGAATATTCAAACTTGGTTAGAAAAGGACTACAGGTTATAACTAATCACCTGAAAAAGTGTGCACCAATTATTCTATCATGGGATTTTGTCTTCTCGCCAATTAGACTCAAGTCGATTGTTGAGGTGTTACTTGCAAGTATGCAATTTGGAGAGCAGTATTTTTCCAAATCCGAAAATATTTGTTGTTTCAGAGAAACATTCTCAATAACAGCCTATTTAGTCAGAAGTAGACATCAGTTCATTTCGTTCTTCTCTGTTACCAAATATATGTGACCATAGGTCCAGAACATACAATGGAAATGTTAATAGTCAAAACAAATGCTAAAGAATACCTCTATCACCATATCCACATCCTTAAAGCTTTCATAATCAAGAACACCCTTAAGACGAGAGAGTGTTTTTTCAAAGTTTTCCTGAGTCATCTTCCCTTTCTTCACACTGCTTGTCAGATTGGCTGCAGACAGTAGATAAGAATAGTCATTTTGCATTACATACTCAACAAAAGATGGCGATGGTCAGGTTGGGTGATAGACTCATGACTAACACATGATAGGTAACCTGTAAACACTTGCCATCTCTTTTACTATAATTAGAATTATTTTATCTATAAATCATGACTTTGAAAACAATATGCATTAAAAATCAACTTCAGTCGACTTTAAACTGCTTGACCCGCTTGGCTCAATAAATCCGTTTGAGATAAACAATGGCCCGAACCTACCCATTCACAAGTATATGGATCAAAACCCTACAATTACATATACGATAGTAATCCACCATATATCAACAGAGCAACGTCGCACCTTTGACTCTGCCTAGTCCACCCTCAAGGAACTTTTGATTGACTTCTTTTAAGACAACTTGATATCCACTTTGAATTAGAGCCGTTGCTATCCCTGAGCCCATCAAACCTCCTCCAAGTATAGCAACTTTATTGATTCCTCTGGGCTTCAGACCCCGATCAGTCACCCCTGGTACCTATTAACACACCCATTGACACATACGATATACAACCTTTTATTCGACTGACGATTCAACTAATAAGTTTCATAATATACAATGGAACCCGATGAACTAGCACAAGTATTTAAATGATAGCATCTCTATTTTTCTTTAGTACTCAATGATTAAAATTCAATAATTCAAAAAATAGTTGTACCTTTGTAGTACCACGCATGGCAAAGAAGATATGAATCAAGCTCTTGCAAGTATCCGACTTTAAAAGAACTTGGAATTCAGTATACTCCTGCAAATTTAATACATTTACAAAGTCACATAACCTGTCAAGTAATGTTGCCACAAGAGAAAATTGACATCAGCTATTAAACCAATCACGAACCTTCATTAACCCCGCCCGTGGGCCTGAGACTATCCCCTCTTCAATAACATTAATGCAAACTTGTGGATGTTGTAGGTTTGGTGCTTGTCTGCGAGCTTGAGCTCTAGCAAAATTAAGTATTTCACGAGCCTCCCCAAGAGGCTCTAATTTATCTGTTTTGTAAAGACTTGCAACCCAGGGCTTTTTACGCTCCAATATATCTAATGCCCATCGACGAGCAGTTTCTACCAACTCATCTCCTGATACGATGGCATCAACGAGCCCTAAATTATGAGCTTCCTCGCCCCGAACTGGTTTTGATGTCTAGAGAGAGACAAAGATCAATTACTTATTAAAAACATAAAGCTTTGTCGGCTTGGTTCAACAGAAATTAAAGTTTGACCAATCAATGTTTTAGAAGAACAATCCTTTAAGATAAAGGTGGCAAAACAGACGGATTAGGTAGCAGGTCAAAATAGGTAATCGCTTGGTGCCACCCATGTTCGCATCACCGTAAACACTTAAATCCAAAACGTTTTAGTTTAATATAAGTAATTGGTGCATCAATTATAGATTAATAGATACGAAAAGTACCCACTATCAACAATAATCTAGCTTCAAGAAATAACATATTAAGAATAATTTATGCATTGAGCATAAACTTTTGGGGTAACGATGGCAAATAACTTTCTAGGATAAGAAATGTAACTTATTTCGAGAAAACCCAAAGAGATAATACGTAACGAAGTTGCAATTTCCATGGATATGAAAATAAGACAAGCAGATCTGTGTAAAATATTATAGGATAATACGTACCAACATCATTTCGAGGGACTTTGCAAGACCAACAAGTCTTGGAAGACGCTGAGTTCCTGAGATAACTCAAAATTGTAAGTGATTTGATGTTTTATTTATTGTTTGAATAATATGGTGTAATATCAAGAGTCATACCTCCAAATCCAGGAATAATACCAAGCTGCAGTTCAGGCAAGCCTAACTGGGCAGCAGAGGTAGCGATCCTAGCATGGCAAGCCTGAAAACAAGATCAGCAACCTTCAGCACACATATTCAAAAAAAATGTTAACTTTTCCGTAAGATTAACACCTACCATTGCAACCTCCAAGCCTCCACCTAAAGCAAGCCCATCAATAGCAGCAACAGATGGTTTTTTGGCAGCTGAAACCAACAGCACCAGCATTATTCTGAAACTTCTAATTACGAGGACTTTAAGATTAAATTTGGTAATGAAAAGGAGAATAATATACCTTCGACAGTATCAGACAGAATCTCAATTGATACATATCCAGGTTTTGATGCTGGCCCCATTGACATTCCTGAAATACTCATGAAATTTTAGTAAAAAACAACGGGTTAACACAAAGCTACAACGCACTATATAACATGTGCATACCTTTTCCTCCTTGCAGTCCACCAAATGCATTGATGTCAAAACCACCAGAAAACTTGCCTTTTGCACCTGCTCCAATCACGAAAAAGTTACAAACTAACTCGCATAATAAAAACATCAAGTACCCATGACAATAAATTTTGTACACTTACCTGTAACAACGATTGCCTTAACATCGTCCCTTTGTAAGGCTTGATCGAAACTTTCTTTTAAGCTAACTAGTACTGCAGTATAAAAAGTAAAGTTTCAATATACTTGAGTTGGCACCCCTACCGATTTATTACGCAAAATGAAGGATAAAACAGACAAACTAAAAGATGTCGGTAACAACTCATCACGCTATTTTCATGCATCAACAAATCACCCATCATGTAACCTTGTCCCCACAAATTCCATTACTCCCCACCTTTCCAATTTCCATTCAAAGGGTTCCTAATAACTTTGTGAATTCAAACTGTACTTTTTATCCCCAAAACAGATACAAGTTTCTTCACGTAACTTTTTATTATTATTCGTTAGTTTACTGTATTCGAAAAATTTAAAACCCGATATCGATTTGAAGATACTAAACTAGTTTTGTCAAATCATACTAAGCTAATTATAGTTAAGCTACACTTTCCTCGTAATTTACGAAATCGGATCCTAATCTAAAAGCATGATCATAACTTCCAACATGTTCAGTCAAAATATAAAAAACAAATTCCAAATAATTGTCCAAAATTTAACCCTCATATACAAAACCAATGAATTATATTATACTAGCATTCATATGATCATATCTATTTTATATTAATTAGCATAATAAGTTGCAAATCAGTAACCAAAACCATATATTTATATAAAAAACAACAAGCAAAGATATAATACTGAGGTTACAGCAAAATAAGTGAAAAAAATTCAGTAAAAAGGTAGAAGAAAAAAATTGAATTACCGTCAAAGGAAAGAGAATTAACAGGTGGATTGATGATAGTGATAATAGCCACGCCATCGGATCCAACTGAAATTGTTGTCGTTCCTCCCATGCTTTTACCAAATTAAATAGAATTTTGTGTAGTTATTTGGAGTGAAATGAAATTTTGGTTTTGATAGGGGTTCAAGTATTAGTAGGGGGGAAATGCTAATAAAACGATGAATCATCGGTCGTTGGGCGATCTAACGACGACGTTTTGGATAGAAGCGGTGACGTGTTGGTTACTATGGATCATATCCTACGCGCCTTTTGGAGCGTATTATTTTCACTGTAATCATTGATATTTGTAGCATTAGTTACTACACTTTACAAGTAAACGATAGATTGTAAATTGTACACCTATGAGTAGTATTGAAATTAGGGATGTTCAAAGTCGAATCTCTGAAGTTTCAGATATCCGAAATTTTAAATTGTGGATTTCATTATCCGAACACATATCCAAAGTTTCCGGATATCCAAAATTGAATATGCGCACTATCTGAAATATTTGATCAAAATCTGATAAAAATCTAACTCAAATTCACCATTAGTTGAAATTAACTACATGTAATTACCATGTTTAATAAATAAATAATTAATATGTTTTGAATATGGTTTATTATAAGGTTTCATTTCACTCCTTCTCTTTTTTTTTTCATAAAAACTTTATATAAGTATCATAGTTTTGGGACCTCTAGGTAAAAAAGTTGGCCATGGATATTTGTGCATAGTTGTCAAACTCTAGTCCACTTGCATAAGTCGATCGAAAACAAAGTGAAAATGAGGTGTTCAGTGGATGACTTGATTTTGCTTCAAACTCATAGCATGACTCATGTTTTGTGGTGAAAATCGGTTCGAGTTGTGTTTCGAGTCATGCGTCACAAGATATTTTTGCTAATTTTTTAAAACTATTTCTTAAAAACATAACTTTTTTATATGCTTCCATCTATAAAGAATCCACCGAAGTCAAAATTAAATAGGATGGAACCAAGGTAATTTAAATTCTAAAATTGTACACCTATGTGTAGTATTGAAATTAGGGATGTTCAAAGTCGGATCTCCGAAGTTTCAGATATCCGAAATTTCAAATTGTGGATTTCATTATCCGAACACATATCCAAAGTTTCTAGATATCCGAAATTGGATATCCGCACTATCTGAAATATCTGATTGTTTAAAAAGTATATATTTTTCGGATATTGACTGTAAATTTTTCGAATAGTTTCGAATATTTTTCGATATTTTTGGATATTAACAAATAAAATATTAAATTTGTTTTAAAAAAAGAAGGTTTCCAGATATTCGAAATTTTCAAAATTTTCAAAAATCACTCCCGAAATTTCGGATATCCGACTTTTCGGAAAAAATCGAATTGGATTTTTGGATAAAAGATTCGTATTCGGATAGTTTGAACACCCCTAATTGAAACTCATTCTTGCAATGTCGTGTGGTAATTAACAATTTTATTAAAAAAAAACAAAAGTAAAAACCTTGAAATACGAATATCATTATGTATAGTGTAATATTGTATAGTATTATGTTTGGCTAGTGAAAAATTATTTAAAACAATTATAAGATAATCCAATTAGGCAATTATAACGTGCATATCAAAAATAACATATATATATATATATATAAAAGGGTAATGGGGGAACCATAGCCCCAGTACCACACCATAATTGGATACCCATCGACCCACCCCGTATGAGTCATATGATGCCGGTAAAACACCTCTACCCTAATCCCTACATGATATGGGCACCCCGAATGATCGAACCCGCGTATTTAAACTTCACATGTAGGTCTAAGCTTCATTGGTAACGAGTACCTTAAAGAAATTATTTTTTATTTTTTTTGTTCCCAGTGGGGATCGAACCTAAGACCTTAAGGTCATCAAGTGCTTGCCTTACCACTAGGCTGATTCCTTGTTGGTAACATATATATATATGTATATATATATATAAATTGATAAAAACTAAGGGTGTTCGTGCTCCGTTTTTGACTAAAATCCCAAACCAAACACGTATATTAAACCAAAACAGACCAAGTGTGTTGTCTAACCATACCAAAACAAACCATATAAGCAGGTCCGGTTTCCCGGTTCAACGATTTTGAAAACTATTTTTATCTCCAAATAATTATATGCGTATGTCTGTATATTTTTTTATATACAGATAGAGGTGAGAAACACTATGATCCTAATATTAATAAAGCATTGATTAAGTTACAAATAGCTTGTGTTTTATACTTACAAAATATAAAACATTGAAGGTGATTAAGAACTCAAGGCTTAAAATTTTAAAACTAGGGGTGTTCGTGGTCTGATTTTGACTAAATTTCAAACCAAACACATATATTAAGATGGTCCGATTTACCTGGTTCAACGATTTTGAGAACGTTTATATCTCCAAATAATTATATGCATATGTTCGTATAATTTTTTTTTATACAATAGAGGTGAGAAACACTATGAACGTAATATTAATAAAAGCATTGATTAAGTTACAAATAGCTTGTGTTTTATATTTACAAAATATGAAATATTGCAGGTGATAAAGAACTCAAGGCTTATAATTTTGATCTTTGAGTGAAAATATAATAAAGGAATGAAGATAAAAAGCTAAAATGATAAGGAAAAATAGTAAAATATTAAAGTAAAAGTAGAATTATATAGATAAAATAAATGTATATATGTATATATATACTGTATATATACGAGAGTAAGTACCCGCGCGTTGCGACGGTGAGATGGTGAGGGTGATAGCTAGGTCAGAGAGTGTGATAGTCAAATGCCTACGGCCTCCGCCCTCTGATTTAAAATTTCGTCGAAAGTATATCGAATGACATCTCTAATGAAAGAGCATGAAATTTTAAGAACACCCATACAATTTTTATAATTTAACGACGTATGATTTTCGAGATAAAAGATTTTGAATGAATTGGAGGAATAAATGATTTATGGAGAAGAGAGAAAAAAGATGATTGGTTGAGATTTGAGGAGAGAGAAAGGGTATTATGGTTATTTTTTATAAATATTGAATATATGAAAGGGGTATTTTGGGGATGTACTTAAAATTAATATTGAAAATTTTAACTCAATGTTGAAAATCTGGAAGGAATCTGCTTTATAATATAGTATAGATATATATATTTTGGTCCGGTCCAGTTTTGATGGTTGACTCTTTGCTCAAACCGTAACAGGACAAAGGAATCCGGTTTTTTGAAACTTAAATTGTCGGACCGGAGTTTAACAACTCAATCCGACCAAACCAATCTAAATACAACGGTTGGTTCCGGTTTTCACATTTTGACGGTTTGATGAACACCCATAATAAAAACAACCCTCTATTTATTTATTTTATTAGAAAAATATATAAGAAAACTACTAGTATTATCTCTACACATTATACGTATCTATATCTATGACGACAGAAAAAGGAAAAAGGGAAGAAGAAAGAAGAAGAAGAAACGGTGAGAGCTTGCAGGGCTTTAAAACATTATACTCGTATTATATTTGCTATACATAAAGACAATACTTGAAAAAGACGAGCATGATACCCGCGCAATGCGGCGGCGATCCATTGGTTGCGATGTGGTGACGTCGACGGATGGTAATGGCATCGTCGTCAAGTGGTAGGAAATTGATACAAAGATATTTGAATTGATACAAAGATATTTGAAATTAGAGATAATGAATATATATCTTTTTAAAAGGTTATAGAATGATTGTGTAAGTTAATTTATTAAAGGTAAAATGGTAATTTCGTATGTTCTAAAATGGTAAATATTTCAATATAGATGTATAATTTTTATATAGTAATATATAAGTATAGAATTATAGATATAGATTAAAGATACCAGATTTGGACGTATTTACTACGATGTGAACTTATACAAATACTCGTTGTTTACGTATGGATTACGCGCTTCACAGTGCGAGCAAAGTTACTTTGAGATAAAGTATATCCTTTTTATTGTATCCTAATTCTCGATCCCTTCAACGCCCATATCTTAATATCTCCCTATCTGACTGACTGTCACTTGGCGACTGTCACCGTCCAATCAAATTTCATTTTTCAGAAATGTGTCAAGATCTCAATCGTGCGTGCCTCCTCTTTAGTCAAATCATTTTGGAAGGATCACTGCAACAACTTTTGTATTCCCAATGTTATCTTTCAATACGTAGGAATATTTGGTTTTTTTATTTAATGATTAAATGATAACTTAGGACATGATCTAGCTTAAAATTAAATAAAGAACTAAAGAACATTATTATTTTAATATAATAATTAAAAAGAAATAATCAACACTCCTAACTTATTAGCCTAGAAATCTTCTTAATTCATAGTATAGTAATATGTGAAAAATCAATTGGTGATATTAAGAAAGAGAATTAGTATAATCCACGTGTCACAATTATATAGTTTTAAAAGGATTTTAAGCTAATATTTAAAAAGATTAATCATTTTTCATAATTAAATAATAGATTTGTGACCTAACCTATGGGTTGATAAAATTAAGTGTTTTTATTAACTTTCTCATTCTAAAAATTTCAATTAATCTTAAGCTTTTAAAACGTTTTTACCATTGAAGTATAAAGTTTTTTATAACAAAATTTTACATACTCTTGCATTTTTTTAAGAAAAAAAGCTTTTCAAAATTTATATTGTAGATTGTCTTAAAATAATTTTTTCTTAAACAGATGATCGAAAATGAATTTACATGTGTCATGTTATAGTGTTATACATGATGATGTATTTATTTTATTTTTTGATACATTTTATTGATTGGATTACTTGTTTGGTGGGAAGAATATTTTTGTATACTCGTATAAAAATCATGATTGTGGTGAAAAGTTTAGCTCAAAACTTTGAAGGCTTTAGTAAAAATTCATGTAGTTTTTTGGTCATAGTCAAACTATAAATACTGCCCATTATTTATTATTTTTCAGTTAACTCATACTAATGAATGACTTTATTATCCGAATATAATAATTATTGATAAATCTAATATAACAAAATGCTTGAAAAAAACACTACGAGGTTCCATAAACCTTTTTTTAGAACAACATTATATTAATAAAAAGGAGTCGGTATTTAGCAAATGTTGGAATAAACATGATTCAATTCGAGTGATAAAACATCCCTAATCGTCCTGTGGAACCTATAAGAACATTAAAGCATAATTGCTAATAATTTCGGGTTCCCATAACAAGGTGATTGAGTAATAATGGGATGATAAATTCGGCTGCAACATGATGCACAAATTAGAGAGGAATACACACACGAATTTTAAGGTTTATTATGTGTTGGGATTAACCTTAACTTAGGGTTAATTACCTTCTATTTATAATGAGAGTAATTACACTTACCACCCTTTAGTAATTACACATTCAACCCTTGTGGTGTTTAATGTGTGTATCATTAGTCCTCTTAGTTACAATCACCTAATGAGAAACCTTATACTACGTCTTTAAAAGTAAATACGCCCATCATATATTTACCTAGATATAGGGATTTCAGTTACTGTCAATTATCATATCAGGAATGATACATGATCAGTGACGGTCACACTAACGTGGTTCCAACAGCAAAGCACTAGACACCAACCAGAGTATAAATACAATTACAATTACAAAACGATCCAAAAGAGCAACTCTCCGAACACAACAAAATTATAAAATAAGAAGAGGGTTAAGAAACCCCTCATCCCGGGTCTTTAAACAGTTGCATCATATACCGTATTTTTTTCATTTTAAAATAAGTATCTTTTGATAAGAATCAAAGTTTTAGAAATAGATGATGATTGTATAGCATAGATCATAATACGGTCCTTATTTTGCATAATTTTAGAAATCGGATATTGAGAAGTTGCATCAAGGAATAACTAGTAAAGTTAAAACAGTTTGCTTTTAAATGTTGATGCTTATTTTGAAACAAATTAAAATAAAAACCATGAATACTTGTTTTATGAGAGGTGATCTCTAAACAAAATATTTTTACCATATATGAGTACCAAAATACAGGCATTATGATTTAATGTATAACTGCATAATGTCTATATTTTGTTTTGTTTATGCCAAAAATGTTTATGTAAAGATCACTAATTCACTACCTTTATTTTATTATAGAACGAGTATTACAAATCATAACGTCGACATGGTGCGTAGTTGCGCTTTATAACCATTACCGAGACCAAATACTACATGGTGACATACAAACCTGTATATAAAAGATACACAACTGTACATCGAAAGCAATAACAAAATGATATCCATTAGCGTCGCAGTGAACATAATTTTGCATTTTATCAAATGGGGTTGTAAAAGATGGTACGGTATATTCATATCATATATTTGTTATACTTACCAAAATGTATGAATTTGTTATACATAAACATAGATAAATTTTTCAAAACACATGATATCTTTATATGTATTCTTGAAAAATTGCTCATGCATACATCGAGAATTTGAACCAATTATTGAGTTAAACTAAATGGTTGTAAATTTTGTTGTTGAAGACAAGAGTCAATCATAAAGGTTGGATGTTTTTTTTTTTACGTTTAATAGATCTATATTCTATCTTAAAGTAAAAATAAAATTGTCTACATGTCAATTTATTCCAGCTATAGAAATATTAAAAGCCATAACTAGTCTTTTTTATGGGAAAATATAATCCGTTGTTAACAGCAGTGCTGTTACTCTCACAAACTTTTTTATCAATTCTGGAAATACATAAATATCTCCCTGAATGTGAATGTAACAGGACGAGTTATGTAATGTCAACAGCAGCTAAGTTAACTTTTTTTTTTTTAATAGGAAAAGAAAATGGAAATTGGTCTTTCAAATCCATTTTGAATAAATTTTTTTTGTTTGAAAAAACAGCAAAATTTAAGCTTTTCCCGCGCTTTCCATTCCCAATATTAACAAAACTTCCTCTGCAATCACCACCACTTCCCATTTCCCAGCATGACCACCACCACCGTAACCAACCACCACAATCCACCAAATTCTCTAACCCCAGACGACATAATCCGGTTAGCCCAATACCACACAACCGCCCCACTCCACCCATTCCTCTTATCCCCAACTTCTCACCAAACCCTAATTTCACATCTTTTCACCCTCCCAGAATCCGTTATCTCAACCTACACTTCCTCTTTACTCTCTCTCATCTCTCCTTCACTTTCTCTCTCTACACTCACATCCTCTCTCCTCACTTCTTATATCTCTCTTTTCACTTCCCACAAATTCCCTCACAATCACACTTCTTATAAAACCATCCATCTTTTTATCCCTCATCTCGATACTCTCCCGATTCCCGACTTATTATCCGTTTCCGAATCGATCCTTTCCGGTTTAGATGATCCTGATGATCATGAACTAGATGATTTCCAGCTTTTGGACTTGCTTCCTAACTGTTTGAATATTGTGTACAATAGTGAAATGCATAGTTTAAAACCGAATGAGACGGTTAACGGATTGTTTGATCGGATGTTGGATACGCGTTGGTCGGGTGTTTTGATAGTTAAACTTGTGTCGATAATTCGTGAGTTTCAGTTTGTTGATAAATTGAGATGTAGACAGTTTGTAGCTAAGGTGTTTGATGAAATGCATTGTGTGGAAATGCAGGATTTGCCGTCTTTGGTTTATCAGTTATTGGTTTTGGCGTCGAAAGGGTTTTGTAAACGGGAAGTGGTTCAAGGGGTGGTTGTGTTTTTCGGGAGTCGAATAGGGGTGAAAAAGGCTAGTGCGAATGTTGTTAGGGAAGTTGAAGGGACTGTTTTGTTACATGTGAATTTTGCGGTGAAGCAAGATCCTTCATTGGGACAAGAAGTTATGGGGCTTGTCAGGTCGGATGTTCATGTGATTGATCATTTTGTTGTTGGGTTGTTGTTGTCAATCGCGAGAGTTAGGAGGTACAGTGAGAGCTCAATGGGAACGCTGAAAACGGCGCTGTGCAATGTTTACAAGGATTATAAGTTCTCTAGGTATATAATTCTCTACATAATATGATTCTATATTTGTATATGATTCCATGTATTAAGTTATATCCATCAATAGATCTTGTTATCAATTTATGCTGTGAAAACCCGGTGTGTAATCTATTTTCATATTGTGCTAGTATCGTTAGTACAGCCTGACTAAACTTGCACCGTATTTGTTTTTTAGTATATGCCCGAGTTACATGACATATTCTTACCAGTTAATATTCTTGTTCTGTGTATTTTATTTCGTTTCTAGACATTGTAAATGGCTACCCGATGACTTAAAGGAGGAGTATCTGCAAAATGCCATATTGACAGAGAAAGCGGTGATAAGAGCTGTATATTACTTTATTCTATATTCTAAGTTTTTTATATTCCTTTCATTTATATTTTCATGAAGCAACTAAGTGACCAACAAGTAATATGTATCAAGTCTTATAATTCTGCTGTGTTTGGTTACTGTTTTATAGGTTAATGCGAGTAATTATGGAAGAGAGCATATCATCCCTAGCATAGTGCAGTTGGCCTTTGTGTTGGTAGAATCGGTGGAGGAGATTAGTTATAAAGACCTTGCAAATACTGGTCTTATGGGTTCTCACGAGCTAGGCATTCAGATGCTAAAAAGTTTATTTGAGGCTCATGATATGGCAAGAAATGAGGTCAGTATGAAGTATGAACAAATGAAGCCTATTTATGGGATGTCTGGACTTTCCTTGTGGAACTAGTTATCTGGGATTCTGGTCCGTTAGAATATTTTAAAAATTACATTTCTGATTATTTAGGGGTCAAGTTAAAGTTAGATGTTTACCCGCCCGATATTTTAACCCTATTTGAGATTTTCTTGAATTTAACAAGACATCTCTTCATTTTCTCACAGTAATATCTCTGGTCATTTCATTAATTGAATTTTTTCCACAATCAGATTTGCCGAACACTTAAGCTAAGCATATAATTTATTATAACTTTTTTTTTTTTATGTGAATGGTGAATTGTATTACTATCCAAATGTACAAATTTACAATAATAAGTATCATGGACATGCCCATGTACCACATTCATAGCACTATTCTATCATCTAAAAACCAATCTCTATCTCTATATATATCACACACTATACCAAAGTAACATTAACAACTAGATACAGCCACTGCCATATACCAATCAAAGATCTAACCATACCAGCAGACTTGCAGCAAGAAGAAAACATAACTGCACCAGTATGGGACCAAGTAGTCCCATCTTGCATGACTCACTATTCCCATACGCAAGTGCAGCCATCCAACCTCAATCTGCAGCCTTATTTAGCTTTAAGATTATTGCCAACCCATCTCAATTCCCACATATCTGCAATCTTTTCTACATTCTTAGTTTTCCTGACTTTAATAGTCATCAATTTGAGCCTAACACTCTCTCTAATCAACTGACCAATAACCTCCTTATTCCTTTGCTGATTATTAAAAACTCTAGCATTCCTTTCCTGCCAAATGTAATATACTGCAGCAGCCTCAAGAAGTTTATTCACAACCATACCAAGATTGTTATTTTCATTTCTATTGGCTATGCTTCTGATCACATCCTGCAGGCTGCAGCCTTCCCATCTCTTGTATTTTAACCATATACTGACTCAATCTCCTCCAGATTTCTCTAACAAATTCACACTTAAAGAAAAGGTAATCATGGCTATCTGTTATATTGTTGCAAAAAGCACATTTCAACTAGCCATAAAATGAATGCATGCCTAGGATTAAACTGCTTAAACCATATAACCTTCCTCCATCCCACCTCTGGCCACACTTCTCTCAAATCATACCAAGCTTGCCTTGCAGAAAATTCCACTTTCTGGTTGCCCCTGGTCTGCCACAGAATTTTGTCTTCTTTCCCATTTTTAAGCATAGGAACAACAATATTCCTTAAAATAGGATATATTTCTAACCATCCATCAGGCCACTTCCATTCCCCATTGTTAATCATTTGATCAACAGTTATATCATCATCCATTCTAGCATCATAGAGGCCTCTTCTGTTGATAAATTCATGTAATGGACCATCCACACACCACTTATCATGCCACATTGATGTACTTTTACCATCTCCAAGCTGAACAAAAACATGATTTTTAATCAAATTCCTTACTTCCATCATAGTTTTCCAACCCCAACTATCAGTCTTTTCCACTTGATAGCACCAAATACTCTTACCTTTAAGTTTTACTACATTAACCCAGTTTGCCCATAAAGATCCTTTATTTTCAATAATTTTCCAGAATTGTCTTATCAATAGACTTCATTCCATCTTCTTATGTCTTTGATTCCCAAACCACCCTGTTCTTTTGGCCTGCAAATATCAGTCCAAGCAACTCTTGCTTTGCCTTTTGCAGAGTCCCCAACATTCCATAAGAACCTTTTAAACAATTTTTCCAAATCCTTAATAACTGAAACTGGTAATAAGAAAACAGAAGCCCAGTACACTTGTATAGAAGCCAAAACTGAAGCAATCAACTGGATCCTTCCTGCATACGACAGTTTCTTATTCCTCCAACAATCAATTCTACCCTAATCTTGTCAATCAGAACTTTGCAATCCTTAACACCTAGTTTTTTGTCAAGCAGAGGGACACCCAAATATCTCACTGGCAGTTTTCTACACTTGAATGGTAAAATGTTTAGCAGCTCACTTTTTTCCTTTTCATTCATACTACCAAAAAATATGATACTTTTACCCATATTAGGATTCAAACCAGAAACTTGACTAAATTCATCCAAAACCTTCTTCACCACTTTAAGTGATCCACTATTACCTTTACATACCACCAGTGGGTCATCTGCAAAGCACATGTGAGATAATTTCAAATCCTTACACCCAAAATGGTATCCAAATTCCTCAGAATCCTCAATGCTTTTGCTCATAATCAAACTGAACATCTCCATTACTAGAGTAAACAAGTAAGGTGATATAGGGTCACCTTGTCTAATTCCTCTTCCCCCTTTGAAGTAACCATGTATTTCTCCATTCAAGCAAATAGAAAACTTGGATGAAGTAACACATGCCATAATCCATTTAATCATCATTGTATGAAAACCAAACTTATTAAAAATGGTTTCAACAAACCTCCTACTCACTGTATCATAAGCTTTCTGGATATCAATCTGCATAGCACACCTTTTTGGTCCATGTTTCCTGTTATACCCTCTAAGCAATTCTTGAGCAATGAGGATATTATCTTGAATGTGTCTTCCTGGAATAAAGGCACTTTGGTTGACACTAACTATCTTAGTGAGCCCATCCTGAATTCTGCTTGTAATGATCTTACTTATGCATTTGTATAATACATTGCAGCAAGCAAATAAGCAATGGGTCTGAACTCTGACACCTTATTAGGAATGCTCACTTTAGGAATTAATGCAATTAAAGTGGCATCTACTTCTCCCAGCAGTTTGCCAGTAAGGAAGAATTCCTTAACTGCCAAACACACTTTATCTCTCACAATGTTCCATGCTTTCTTAAAAAATCCAGAGGTATACCCATCAGGACCAGAAGCTTTGTTACTATCAATGCCAAAAATAGCTTCTTTGATTTCAGTATCAGTCACAGGTCTAACCATATGAGAAGCTTCTTCAATATTCAAGGTTTTATTAAAGATCCCTTCCCTCACAGGCATAACATTGTCAGTTCTTCCCAAGAATTGTAACTTTATTATAACTTTAAATAGCAGCATCCATCCAAACTCTATTTTCTGTAGCTTGTGCTACAACTGATTCTCTGACTATGATGATTGAATCATATTATCACTTTCAAAAACAAGCTATTCAACTCTATGTAACTTAATATGTTTACATCTGTATAAAAAAAGCTGTTAGTGCTTATAAACCTACCCTTAAGCTGCACGGAATCTTGATGTAGACTTCTTATTTGCAGATAATCGAGCAATGTAAGTTTAGAATACTTTCTCTCAAGCCTCAGCAAAGTTTAGCTATCATAAGGTATTTAAAAGCGGCACTTATGCTTTTTGATGCAACCTTAGTTGGATACTTAAAAGTGATGTGCTAATTGATAATTTCCTTTTCTTTGATAGGTTACTTGGTAACCTAGTGCAGAACTACCCCTATCCTATGTTAGAGTACGTTTCACATTTGAAGGAATTGTTAGATTATTTTGGTTTCATGCAAAGCAAGGTTGCTTCCCATCTGATTAGCGTTTTATTGCCCCTCATCAAGTTCAGTGATAATCTTCAGGTTTGCATTCTTACCATCGTTGATTCAATAAGTAAATTAGATGTAGCAGTTTTTATCCATTTACTTATCTCTAACGGGCCATATTGTTTACACAGGTTGTTCCTTTAAGTTTATGTAATTCATAATGATAATCTCTCTCAAGCCATGATAGTCAACGTATTAGACATTTTGAAAGTTAATATATTTGTGATCACATATCCACATTTGACACACTAAATTTTGGATGCAATGTTTTGTGCCCACTGACTTGTTGGTTTTTGGTGGAATGTTGCATGTTAATGGACCCATTATGATCCACTTTTCTTTCTCTAACACTGCAGGATTACATCATTTTGGTGGTGCGCAAAGCTATGTTTAGACAAGAAGATCAAATCCGCATAGCTGCAGCTGAAGCCATTATATATTTAGTTGTTGCAGATAAACAATCCAAACAAAATAGACCGTCTGCTTATCAGGAGTCATCAAGTCAAGCTAGTAGTAGTCAAGCACATGAAATACCCAGTGGAATGGGCGGCGATCTTTTCAAAGAGCTCAGTGGTTTATTGCAACGATGTCTCTACCAGCAGGTTGTTTAATCAAATTTGCTCTTCTGTATCTGAATTCATTAAAAGTTTAAGCTCCCGACAAAAAACTAAAAGTATATACGGAGAATCAAATTCGATTTTGAACTGACTGGGTAGTTGTTTTGAAGTGGTTTGGTTACAACCTCCATCCTGAACTGAATACATGTATGGTTCGTCTAAATTAAAAACCTTCAGTCTAAATTGAAGCATTCAAGTTAGATAAATGACTATTCAGTTGGGCTGTTGGAGTTTTGAACCTGCCTGGATAGAACCGCAAACCCGTTTAATATTCGGAATCAGTACTGGTTAATATAATCCCTAAAACCGAGATCCAAACCATATATAGCCAGTACTTCTCCAGTCCAAGTTCAGTTCTTTGGGTTTGTTGGTATGGATCTAGTTTGCACATTCTATATGTTTCAATGAGGTTTTGTTGTTGTATGCAGGCTCAAGTGAAAAAGATTATATACAAGGGACTCCTAAAGCTTGTGCTGGTTGATCCATTAACTGCAGGTGCAGTTTTTAATTTTCTCTTGCCTCAGTTTCTGAAATTCTACAAAGAAGTAAGTACTCCTGGATACTTTATTTCTTGTTTTAGATATGTTATGGCCATTTTTTATTCTTTTAAAGACCATATGCATTGTCTTACAGGATGGTCAACTTGGTATAAACCAGTGTATTAAGACGGAGAATGCCAAAGTTTGTATAGCAGAACCACTAGATGATCTCTTATCTTGTGTCTCATGGATTCTTTTGCTTCAGCCACAGACAAGATCTGATGTTCGTTCAGATTCTTTTGGTTTCTCGCTCACACAAGACACCGAGGTAATCGAATTTGTTGGAAATGTAATGAAAAATTAGCAATTAATTACATATGTTCTAACAATAAGTATCAGCAGGCAGGAGGAACGCATGCCGGTGAGTCGTTTTCCAGTGCTTTGCTGACAATCCGTAAGCTTCTTAGAAATGAAAATCTGGAAGGTCAGTGGAATGCTCTTACGACTTTATTGCCACTCTGTTCTTTTTTTTCCCTTTACCTTTGTTTGGATGTTTAATTGAGGATATGCACGCATATTTTGAGGATAGAGAATGGTTTTCCCATTACCAAGTTTGGCCTGTTAAAATTTAGTTCATCTGATCATGAAAGAAAATCTTACCAAGTTCCCTTTCATTTAGGCAACATAATGATAGTGTTGTTTGAAACGATAATGTAAATTGGTTCGACTTTTTGCTTTAGGTGATCATGTGTACTTTTACTCTCAAAATTTCTTATAGTTTCAAAAAACAAAGCTAAAAAGCCTTAAAGTTGTAAAAAAATTTAGGTTTAAGGTAATCTGTTGGGTCACAGGGTCTTAGTTTGTTTTTTCTTTTCTTTTCTTTTTTTTTTTAAAAAAAAAGAAGGTGTTAGTAAGTTTGACAACATGTACCGCTCCTGGTGTGTTGCCCAGTAAATGAGTCAAAGCTCAAAAAGTTTGTAGTTGCTTACCTTTTTCATTGGGGAAAACAAAGGATGGTTATCCTCATCCAATACAAAATCAAACCAAACTATGTTACTTTTTTATCCAATCCCTTGATAAGTTCTTATTTTGTGGAGTTATATAAGATATAAGATTGATTATAGCTTTTTTTAGTTTGATGAAAAAGGTATAAACAAAGAGAACCTAATTATTTGTGTGCCTGTGAGATCAGGCTTACTTGGTCAAATGAGAGATGCTAGCTCAGCAGCTCAACAAGGAGAGAGATACAAATATAGTGCTCAGATTTTATCAGGTATTATTGAGGTGACATTGAATACCGTTGCTACTGAATTGGAGAAGGCAACTAATGAGAAAAAGATAGAGTTGGAGAAAGAATTCATAGATCTAATTGATCTTTACGAGTCCTTGGGGAAACATACTTCCACATCCACACACAATTCACAATATAATGGTACTAGAAAAGGGATAACACAGTCTACTGCTCTTGAACTCACATACAAAAATGAATTGGACACCACAAAGCCCTCTAAAGAACGAGCTTCCTTCTTGGCAACTTCTAGTATATATCAATTGTTTCAAATATCGTTTGAACTGTACAAGCATGATGCTGCAAAGAGTAAACTCTTGCATTTCGTCTTAAACGCCACTTTTTGCCAGATAAAATCTTTGTCTTTAGTGGCAAAAGACGATACATTAAAGGGTTTGATCTATGGAGATATTAAGGTGCTAGGACCACCCTTATTGAAATCAATCTGGTTGATCATGCGGGTAGATCCAAAGAAAAAGGAAACCAAGGGGAAAAAGGACAACGAAGATAGAAAGGGTCTTATTCTCTTAGCTCTAATGTGCTTGAAGGAACTGCTAGCTGTCCATTCTCAAAGCCCAGAGGAAATGAAAGTAGTTGAAGACATGCTATCAAGTTCTGTAGATGCTCTTGATTCCGAAGGTGATCAAAATGATCGAGGGAATGGAATCAACACTCAAAGCAAAGAAGTCTTTATCTCAAAAATTGTGATACCCTTGGTTTTCAAGCTTCTTCACTCAAAGTTGTTCCAGGAGGTTGAGGTAAGTTCCCCAGCAACTACCTTATTTTATAGGTGGGTTAATTGCATAAAAGTGTTACTTTCTTCTAATTTATATATCTGGTAACTTAACTTATCCTTGATCAGAGTAAAACCATCAAAATGTCAAATGTATATGAACTGGTTTTAGATACCATGAGCTAAAAGTTACGCTATACGTCATCATTTTGACTGGTTAGCTGGCGGAATGTGGTTATTACAAAATCACTATTCATGTACTTAGTTCTTCATGGAGTTTTGTTATCCAGATCAAAAAATCGAGCCAAAGTTTAATTTTTAAAACTATAGGTTACTTCTTAAAATTAACTGGTTAGCTAGTCAATTTATAGGAGATGGTACGGTAAATTAATGTTTATGTCCTTTTTTAGTTGTTCATGGCTTACTTCTTTTGCAGTTTTATCCTATCAAAAGTCCAACCAAATGATGCAATTAGCTCAATAAGGGTTCTAATCTTAGATTACTTCCATGTTATCAGATCCTGTGCGACATTGCAAAGATGATTGGGAACACGTCTAGTGAAAGAAGTAACATTCTTGGAATCTGGGCAATAAATAAGTGTAAAACTAGTAATTTGGCAAATCCAAAGATTGCCAAAAGTCTAGTCACTTTAGCACTATCATGTACCCAGGCTCCGAACGATTTGGTTGTTGCTCGACATATGGCATTGGAATTGGTCAAAATCACGGGATCGCCATCAGCGAAGCCTGGAACATATGGCATTATTCAACGCTCAACAGAAACTGTTATAATAACTGTTATTTTGCAGTTAGCAGAATCAGTTATTAATGACATGGATCGACTCAGCATGAAGTTGAAGACTTGCTTCACTGGTGCCTACAAAGATGAAAAACATAACTCTCATTTCACTTTGGAGGACACTTTATACCAGAGGGCTGAAGCTGTTGTTGAACTGATATCTTCTTTTGTCGTCATGACCCTCAAGGGTAACTACTTTCTACCTTCTGAAATTACTAGTCAACTTTTAAAAAATTCTGAAGGAAACAAGGTTTTATAAATTTACAGATTCTCAAGCAGAACATCTACTGAAATTGGCCACCAAATTTTACAAGAACTTGGCTAGGATTTCAAAGTTCCATATTGCGCCCAAAGGTTGCAAGCAAATCTTACCTAGCCTCAAATGCCAGAAGCTTGTGGAAGTGACTTGCAAGCAGCTAACAGCCCCCTTGTACACGTTTGTGGATTTAATGCAACAGGTTTGTTAAATCCTTGTTAATTTCTATTGTCTTTTTGAAAGATACCTTGGTGCTTTATTGATATTTCAATTCTCATTAAATTACCATCATATCACGCATTGCATTGATGTTAACACTCGGGTTACAACTATGCTGTAAAATAGTACACACTCTGCCCACATGTAAGTTATACCATGTAACATTTTGCCATACAAAGTTTATTTGACTGTTAACTCTGTCTTATAGCTTAATGATCAAATACTACACCGGACCTAAATGAATGGCACTGGTTGTTTGTAATCATTAATCGTCATAAGTTGGCAAAAACATAACTTTGTGATGATGTTGTTTAGCAAAAATGAACACTGTAAGAACTTGTAACATTTGTCCGATCTATCACTTGCAGAATCAACAAGATAATAGAGCAAGTAAAGGGATGATAAACAAGATCAAAAGGGAGAATAGATGCATCCCAGATTTGATATATCAGATAGAAGACTATGAGAAGTATCTGATTCTACTTAGCAAGGCTAGCAAAATCAACTTGTTAAGGCATGCAAAACGCAGCACTGCCAGAGACTTTAGAATAGAGTATCCAAAAAATATTTCCCAGCAAGAAAATGGCCTCGACCAGGAAGAACCCAATGAGGATAACGAGTCCACACCTCAAAATGATTTGGTCCAAGACTCTGGAGATGGCGAGGAAGATGCATCAGATACCGCTTTGGCTGCAGAGGATTCTGAAGCCTGCGATGAAGATGACAACGCCATGCCCAGTACAAAGAGAAGCAGAATTGTTCATGACTCGGATGATGAGTGAAGCATAAGGAGTCCGTGTAGTTAGCTGGGATGGAGTATATATGAATCATTTCACTATTCGACATAAATACATGATAAATTTGTGTTTTACTTTTACTGTTCAGAATTTTGAAGTTTCTTAACATCAGCCAGGGTTGATAGCATACTATACAAGTGTACCTGACCAGTCATAATATAAAGGTGTCAATTTGGTTATGTTTTATCCCAAAAGAGTCAGCTAGTTAAACGAAATAATATAACTAAAAAGAAAATGGATCAAACTGTTTGAAAGACATGCGGAAAATTTTCAGTTGGATGGAAACCTCCTAAATTGCTTAATCATATATTGTTTGATTAATTTTGTAGACGATGATTTACATTTTTGTTTATAAGATGAAAGATAAAATGAAAATGAACACTGTTTTTGCTGATTGACAACTATTCCACATATAAATGCTACCTGTTTTAACCCACACATGTTATGACCCACCATACAGCCTGCCTGACCTGTCAATTTTGCCATCTCTATTTCCTCATTACTGGCAAGAATTATAGCCAACCAAGCACTTGCCAGGCTGCATTCTTGGCATACCCCCCCTTCTTTAGATAGAGTTTACTTACAGATGTAGAGATGGTGTTCTTAATCCAGCAGATCGACTTTACACCATAGAAGTCGAGCTGTAGTGTATGTATAGTGCCTTTGACCTTTGGCAACCACCCAATTGGTATAGTATGCTGGCTATCGACATCAACTTAAGTAGGTTGTTCATGTAGCAACTAAGCTAAATTTGACCACTTGGCCAATTTTATGTGAGAATATAGGTAGCCAATGAGCTGCGCAGGCTTTGTTTGACTGGAATCTCCTTTGATATCTCCTACCAAACCACCACAAGATTTTTCTATCCCTAATAGTAGACCCAAATATTGGGTTAGTTTTAATTGGCCGCTGGACATATAGACCGACCCGAAAGCACCACAAGTTCATGTGACCCACCATTAGATTATTCCTGTATCACTATTCATTCTTGGAAATATCGAATTTTGCTATCAAAATTCTCATATGACCCATTATTATTAGATTATTCCTGTACGTTATTATTTCATATACTTAGAAATATACTGTAGAAATTTGATAAGTTACTATCAAATGTAAATCATCCTGCTTGGCTGCTTAGTATATCTAAAGAAATACAGTAAACAAAACCCCATGTAAAGAATCTAAACCAATGAACACAAGCAAGTAACAGAATCTTTCTAAAATTATCATTAATTATTATTATTATCTGCAAATTAGCATCACATGATGATTAAAAACTAGTGTAAAAATAAAGATTCCCGAACACTAACCACAGTTAACTCATTTTGATTTTGCAACCCTCTTGTGATCCTCCTCGCCATCTTCATCTCGAACACGATTACTGTGTCCACCCGTCACGACCACCTTCGCATTCGTCGTCTCAACAAACGTAGCAGACGACATTTCCATTTGACAAATCCTAACCGCTCCAAACAACCTCTCCGGCAAATCCGCATCCTCTTGTGCCTCGATTACAAACCCCATATCGATAGTAACCGCAGTCACACAGCCTAAAGCCAAATGCAAAATGGCGGTTGCAATTTTGGAACTCCCAATATCAACATCAATTTCCAAATAATTGGGTCCTTTATAATAATGGCAATTCAGTGCTTTTCCTAACAAACAAGCTGAATAGTTTCCAACTGTTGCTTTTACAATCCAAGGCCCTTTTACTATCCTATTCACCATTTTAAACCTTTGATTTCGAAAATTATCATCCCCGTGCACAAACCGATAGAGTAACGAACCCGGTTGAACCGGTTCATCCGTTGCGAAGTAAAAAACCGCTGAATGATGCTCCCGGCCCGGAACTTGTAGATTCACAGCTATTAGGAAACTTTTTTTACAACTGTTTTTATTGAGCGCGTTCATGACACGGTTGTCGGCGCGTGAGAGGACGTGGTCGAGCTTAGAAGCGGCGCGTAGCCAGTCCACTCCCGCCGGCTGGAGAAGGTAGGGGCCGGAAGGGGATTTGTTCTTTTTTGTGAAGTAATTGAGGCCACGGAGATTGAAGAGGCTTCCCGGAGGTGAAGCCCAGCCGTTGGATCCGGTGTCGAGGTCGACGTGTTTGAGGGATCCGCCGTTGATGGTTTCTTGTTTCCAGTCGGTGGTGGTGGAACACATTTTGGTGGGAGGGAGGGTGAGTTTATTTTTGGGAATGAGGTTTTTACAAGTTATTTTATGTTGTTGTGATGGATCTGATTGAGTGCTGGTTGTTTATTTGTAACGTTTTTATGCAAGTAGTATTATAACACGCGTTTTTGTTAACTTTATTTATATTTAACGATACTTATATACAAAACCAGGTTGTCGATAGGCTCATAAAACTTTATTCTTTATGTATAGATAAATATAAATAAATAAATAGAAATATTATAGAAATTAGATATACATGTAGGATAATACGGAGTAATAAACATATATAAGTATAAAAAGACTGAGCTAAAACAAATATAATTTTAGAATAATACACAACCTTGGATAACCATCATATTCATTTAAGACCTTATTTAATAGCCCGGTTGTTACCAGCCGTCATTTTTCAAAAAGGATCAATAAGTACCAAATGATACATGAGATCAGAGGATTCTCATCCAATTACCTTCTTTTTTTTTACCTTATTTAAGATGTTCGATGGGATAAAGCATCATTTTTTATTTTTTTTGAAAAGTGAACTTCATTCAATAAGTATCCGTCAAAGTGGCGATACCAAACAACATACAACATTTATCTACTAATACAATATCACGAATCTACACCAACTATCCCAAGTAATAGTCATATTTTTCTTTCTATTACTAAACCAAAGAAAAGCCAAAAATTTTATGTCTTGTACCACTTTCTCGATCTTGACTTGGACGTTTGAGAACCTCGCTTTGTTTCTAGCCTTCCAAATACACCAACACGCAACCATGATGATCCCCTTCAGAACATTTTTTTCCTTCTTCTCAAGACCAACATTCTCATGAATCTCGATTAGATCTTTTATTGAAAAAACTAAGAACGGTGTAGCCTTGCACCACGAAGCTAATGAAAGTCCAGACCATATTAGCCAATTCACACCTACAAAAAAGGTGATCCACTGATTCCGCATACTCCCCACAAAGAATACAAAGTCCATCTCCAAAAATACAATTCCTATCCTTAAGAGCCTCTAATATAGGAATCCGATTCAAACTAACTCTCCACATAAAAATGTTTACCTTTAATGGGATCCATTTAGACCATTGAAGCACATACTTGTTGCTATAATCACGGGAGCTTATCATGGCCACTTTCACAGCTCTGACCGTCAACTCCGTACCATGTTTTCCTTGCCAAATCCATCTGTCTTTCATATCCATTAGCTTCATTCCGTTAAGATTATTTAGGTCCTGCAACTCATACAACTCCTCAACCGATCGAGGGGGTGTTCTCCATTTCCAGAATGATGAAAACATATTTAAGGCACCATCATAACGATCAGATTTGATAACTTGCAATACACCAATGGGCAAGTTCGTTTAGCATTTAGTCAAAGTCAATTATGAAACTTATAATTGTTGTATAAAAACATCGTTATTAACTTATTATCTCAAACCCTTTTCGGGTTGGTCAGGGGTATCTTTTAAATCCACTATGTGGGTCCCGGAGGTGAGTTTTCCCCAAGGTCTCGAGTTTGAGTCTTGGGTTTCTCATCTCAAGGTATTTTCCATGAGGAGGGGGTTGGAGGTCCAGCGATTTGTTGGTTAAAATTGCCTCCAGCATGTCTGAATCGAAACTAACTTTACAAAAAAAATAAAATCCTAAACCCTTTTTCCGTTCCTTGCGAACTTTTGCTTATGATCCTTCATTCTTAGCGACAATGGTGATGTCTTGAGTGAGCTCCTCACTCCTAAAACCATCTCCAACGGTGGATGTTTTGTCGTATAAGCCTTGAGCATGTTGAATCTCGACGTTCTGTCACTAGCGACTTCGACATGTAGGATATATAATTTGTTGGGTTTTTTTTTTTTTGCTCTCGAGCGTTATTTGCATGAACGATGATTTTGTTTGTTTTTTTTTATTTCTTAATGTGTATGTATATGTTAGTGTGATAAGTGTATTTATGTGATGAATTTTTTGAAGGAGTAGGAATTATGTGTTTGTAGTTTTTATTTAATTTTATATACATTTTAAATCCTAAAAAAAAAGTTCATTTCTAGTAATTACTTTGTTTGGAATATAATTAATTTAATAAGTAAATAGCTTGCCTCAAACAATTGTATTTTGTTTTGAACTTGATCGAAAAAAAATAATTTAATAAAAAAATAGTCACATGTATAGTGATTTACGTGTAACTAAGGGACAATGATGCAGTGTCACAAATTGACACTTTGACAAGAAATTAAGTCAATAAAATCACGTCACGTGTCATTGAAAAAAATTGCCAACTTTTGCCAAAAGAAAGCCAAATTTGATGGGTTGTTGCCAAAAGAAGCCACAAAAAAAGACAAAACAATAATTAAAAAAAAAGAATCTTGTGTGCTACTCTGCTACCTTTGGTGCCAATTCTTGTGACAATAGGCCAAATATAGCCAATCCAACTTGTTAATGTTTGACAATACACATGCTATAGGAAGCCAATAAAACTTGCCGATCAAACTTATCGACTGCATCCTTGCCCATAAGTATCTCATCTTAGAAATATTATTTTTTATTAGTATTGTTCATTCAACGCATAAATGCTTTATTCGGACAATATTTAATGAGTTAAAAGAAAACACACCCACTCTTATATGGCTATGAACTTATGGTAACAAAAGTTTGTAACTAAAAAGAATTTTTTTAACCGAACCATTTTCTATAGAAAACAATATAGATTCATCAAGAAGAAGAAAGGAAAAAGGGAAAGGAAGTAAACATGCTTATGATAAGATAATGTGTCGTTTAACTACCGTTTTGTTAGTTACTTCCAAAATACAAAGGAGATTAGGTATGGCAAAGTTGCATATTTACTCCCTTCACTTATTCGTCACAGATAATACATTAAAATTATCGATAACTAAATAAAAGATTTCCCAACACAGAGATCACATGAAACCTCTTGACTTATAATTAGTTAATTACACCCATAGAATTATTAAGTGCAACGGCTACAAGTTTTTCCAACGAAATGTTTTATTTAACTTAGTTAATAAAAAATACATATGTAAATAATGACATATTTAAATAATCAATTTATATTTTTATATTTAAGTATAACAATAAACCTACTCTGAAAATGACACAGGAAATAAAATATATAAAGTTGATGTTGGTATGGCTTGGCTTAGTGTGCATATTGACTTTGATTTGCATATAACTCCACATGGGGATGGGAATATATTATACGAGTAATATAGTATATAATCAATCACATATACAACCAATTTCTAAGGTGATAATCTTGTCGTTAATTTATGATTATGACCCTTTTATCTATTATTTTAATCAAGTATGACGTATATAAATGGACACTCATAATCATACTTAAACAAACAAGAACAACAATGTCCAACCAATGATGTTGCAAGTATGATGAAAGGAAATGTTAGTTGTTTGGCTTGTGAGATTCATAAACTAATCAACATTTTGAACCATGGGATTTTAATAAAAAAATTTAATAAGAAAACGGTAACTAAAAGAGAAATGAAACATGACTCATATTTAAATTATGGTAATATATATATGGAAAAGGGAATATAAGGTTGTTCGATACCTAAGCTTAGGTGTGGAATCCTTCACATACTAATATTTTATTATTTATTGTTTAATAAATAAATGTCTGGCTCCATAATTTTTATGGTTTAAAAAATTAATATGTGAGTGTCTGATATATAAGTTTAAGTACCTAACAGTGTTATATTCCTATCCCTATATGTATATATAAAACTTATGTTACTTGCACATTGCATGATAGCTAAAAATAATATAAATTATTAAAATTAAAATAGAAGCAAAGGGAAAAGTTGCCCTCTTTTAAGGTCGAGCCTATATAAAAGTAAATATGGTCTAGCTAGTTATCATTTCTCCCCCTATAGTTATAGCAGTACTGGGGAATTCCTCTATCTTCTTTGAATGAGGAGAGAGAGTACTCATTCCTCTCCCTCTGGTCGAGAGTAATTCATCTATCTATTTTACTCTCTCAGTTGGTTAGCTAGTGTCATTGTCCTTCTGCTTGGGTAATTAGTTATTGCCCGCATAATCATTGATTATTTACTTCTCCGTAATCGAACCTGCCATCCACACTGCCTCTTCTCCTGTTGATAACTTGGCCTTGGAACTGGCCAATGTATGGTCTCTCCACTAAGCTTTGATCTACGCGCACTAGCTTTCTCGGCGACTAATGCCCTTCCCTTTTACGCCTAAATAAAATAAAGGAAGGGAGAACATGGAAAAGAGGGTCAAATTATGTTGGCTGACCACCAACCGACCATAATTACCTGCATTTTCTAAGACTAAGACTAAATAGAAAATGATAAATATTCATAAAGATTAGTCTAAATTTTATTTTAAAATTATAAAAAATTGACATATGGTATTTAGTTATTTACTAATTCTTCTTTTTAAGAGAAAATGTCACAAATGGTCCCTCTGGTATGTCACATTTGCAATTTGCCCCCTGTACTTTTTTTCGTTGCAACTGGTTCCTGACTTTTTCATTTTCGTTGCCAGAAACCCCTGACACTAACTTCTGTTAAATTTCGCCGTTAAAACCCTTCACGTGCGAACCACGCGAGGGTATAATCGTCCTATTACCAATCACAAGGACTATTTGTAATAATAAATCATTTGGAATATTATAAATTTATACCTATATCCATCTAATCTTTATCTCTATTTATTTTACACCAGATCTATATATATACATACTAACATACCTATCTAATCTTTATCTTCTATAATCTAATATAGTAATATATGTTAACAAGAAAAAGCTCCGATTCTTTAATCACTCAGCAAAACCCTAATAGTTTAATCATTCAAAAACCCAATATCATTTTTCTATAATCACTTACCAATCAAAACCCAATTGGATTAATCAAGTTTCTCATCATAAATCAAAACCCATTTGTAAAAGTTCATCGAATCTTGATTCTTGAAGTTATCTCTGAGTTTTAATCAACACTGTTTAAGCAATACAAGAGCGTTTTAACGGAGATTGGACCGACGGCTGGAAGAAGCACCGGCCCCTCCGCTATAAGTGTTGAGTATATGTTGTAATTCTTCACCTGTTCGTTTTCGTGTCTGCGACATTCTTAGTGGATGAAAGTGGGCATATGTTTGTAGCTTTGTTACATGACACGTAGTTCATCATCGTCATTGGATATAAGTTTTAGATTTAATAACAATTTGAAGATTTGTGATATTCAATTTGAAGATGCCTCAGACTAAAAATATGCTTCTAGTAAGCAATTATGTACGTATTTTTTAACGTGCTTTTTTAGCAATGGTTTAGACTTTGGATAGATTATAGAATATGTTGGGCTTGTGATATACATACAAGTATATTTGTTGCTCCTTAATAGATTTATAGATAATGATTAAAAACGGGGATGAAGATGAAGGATTTACAGAGAAAGAAATATGAATCTGGATTTAGAGTTGTGTGTTTGGCCGGATTTTGGGTTGTGACCGGAAGAGAAAGATGAAAAATAATGCATGATGATTGATTGTGCGTGTGTTTGTAGATCAGGAAAGAAGGAAGAAGAAAGAGAGAATAAAATTAGGGTTTTTTTTTAAAGAAAGTTTAACTTGAGGGTTTAATGAAAGAGAAGGTCAAAAACATGAGTTAATATAGTGGCAGTGAAACTTGAATGGACAATTATGCCCTCTTTAAACGGCAAAATGTAATAGAAGTTAGTGCCAGGGGCTTCTGGCAACGAAAATGAAAAAGTCAGGGACCAGTTGCAATGAAAAAAAAGCACATGGGGCAAATTGCGAATGTGACAAACCACATGGACCATTTGTGACATTTTCTCCTTTTTTAATCTTGCATTTTTTTACATGTCATCATTTCATAGTTAGAAAGATTTTTAACTATATAATTAGGAGGATTAATCATTTCCAAGCAAATTATTTTGTTACTTTGAGTAAGTAATTAAATTAAATTAAACTTGTTAATGAGTTTAGCCGATCAAAAATAAAAAATGAAAAAAATAAATTTGTATGATACTATGATGGTTGGAGAAAGAGTCATTCTAGCCCGGTGCAATTCTTAACCCACAGGCTACATGACATATTGACATACATATATTTCCGGCCCATACCCAGCCCACAACCACTATTAATGTGTGATTATTGCAAACTGGGATATTACTATGGGGCTATGATGTATAAATTGAAAAGCCACTTAAGTAGTTAAGGGGGTGTTTGGCATAGCTTATTTGAATAAGTTTTTTTGCTTATCTTGAAAGAAAAAAGTCATTTTAAGTATTTGTATGAGTTTTTAAGCTTATATTTTTTAGCTTATATAATCTATTTTTTGATAAGCTAAAAATCAAAGCTTTTTAGCTTTTCTTCATATTTTCCTTTTTTTTTTTTTTTTTCTTTCAAAAGCCAAACACTACATAAGAGTTTATAAACCTAAAGCAAAAAAGCCAAAAGCCACTTATAATTTATAAGCATAAGCCAAAAAATATAAGCTAGGCCAAACACCCCCTAAGTTACGTAACCACATATTTTACTATTTACAATTTGATTTGATCTGTATTAATATTTAATTCATAACCTATTTTTCCAACAAAAAAAAAACATTGATATTGGTATTACTTTTCTTTTTTTTATTACATTTCCTTTTTATTATTAATAACTTACAACAAATGTGCATTTAATAGTGGCTTCGGGCCGGGTATGGTCCGGGTTTAGTCAATTTCGGACCCGGACCCGATTTGAAATCCCCATCCCATACCCGGACCGAAACCCGACGGGTCCCCGTTTAGTTGCTAACCGTCGGGTAACGGTTTTTCCCACGGGTAATCGGGGATTCGTTACCATTATTATTGTTTTTATATCTCTTTAGTTACTAAAATATTTATGTAATTTCTTTTTTGTTATTAGGTTAAATTTCATATTTGTGTATACATTTGTGTAGTTCATATTTCTTTTTGACATACAAACAAGTCAGAAGCTTTTGAGGTTATACGATGTATCTGACCATTGGTCTAGCAAGCGATTTAAAAAAGATAATGGTACTATCTGAGATTTAATTATTATTATTATTATTATATAAAACATATTATTATTATTATTATGTAATATAATATATATGGGTCGGGTATACGGGTTCGTGGCGGATTTCGGGTATAGGAGACGAGTATACGGGTTTTTATACAAAATCATCCCCGGACCCGGACCCGAAAAGAAAACAAAAATAACCCCCATATCCGACCCTAGACCCGAATACCCGAACCCGATTTAAAGATGTCGGGTTTCGGATTTACCCATTGGGTACGGGTCTATATGCCATCCCTTCATATGTCATGGTATCTTGTATATTTTGATAAAAATATAAAAGATATTGATACCAATATCAGTTTATGTGAAAAAAAGAAGATAAATTATAATAATTATAATTATAAAGTTAAAATTTTAGACTGGTAAATTACGCTGCCCAATTATATGTTTTATGTTTCATGTCCAATTATATGTGACTGTAACATATACGAAGTATGTTTTATGTTTGTGTCATTATAGTGTGGTTTACTAAAAGCCTGCAGATTACGTTAGTTGGTAATTGAAGTACTGCAAAATACTGTAAACTATATATAGAGATACAGCAAATGAATGACTTTCTTAAAAAACGTGAAATAGTAATATCGCTTTCACGTTTGCTTTTGTGATAGTATATATCTAGAAAACTTACTTTTGAAAATCCATCTTTCTTAAAAGATAAAATGGAATGATCGGTGTAAGATTATTCCTTGCATGTGACCATATTAAAGTTAGTGCGAAAACTAAAGATACAATGAGTAAAAAAAGTGTGTTTCTAATATGAAAGAAAATAGCTATAACTATATACAGTATGCTATACATGGATTAGTTTAAATTAAGAAAAAAAAAAAAAAAGACGATACCACTATTACTTCAATATATTCTTTATTCCCACTTATGTAGTCTAGCACATAATAATTCCATTTACAACGATACGAATGAAAGTTTTTAAGATAAATATGCTACAACAATTGTTAACAAAATTTTGCTTACATTTGGATTTAAAATATTTTGAATGTCCTTATATAACAAAAGCAAAGCAATATATATAGAAATAAAAATATGCACAAGGTCTCGGGTGTTAAAATATGCACTTTGGTAGTTTGACAGGTGTATTTTCTAAATCTATTATGTGGGCTTTGGAGGTAAGTTTTTTTTAAGGTCTCGGATTTAAGTATTTAGTTTCTTATTTCAAGGTATTTTCCATGAGGTTGGGTTGGAGGTCCAACAAATCACTAGTTAAAATTGTCTCCAGCATGTTAAAATATAAACTAACTTAAAAATAAAATAAAAAATATGCACATGCAAATATGCTAATACACGAACGAAAGTTAATGTATTTTAATTTATATGACAATGAAACAGAGCTAAATATTAGGAGTAATGACTATCGAGATTGCAGAGCGCCGATTTTGTATGACAATGTCTATAATGGTTGTTTAAGAGAGGGAGAGAGATACACATAAAGAGTTACAACGCTAGTATACCTTAAATTATTTTATTTTATTTTTATCTACATGTATTATGATTTGGATTTTTTTTATTTACAGTGATAAATAAAGTTTGTATGATTTGACTAAATGATATTGTATCAAACAATATACATTTAGTTAATACTCTGTACACTATATTAAAGTATTAAAATTATATAAAAAAAATGGAAATCCGACTACTTAAGACTTTAGTGTGTATCAGTTTGTATTTAACTCATTTTTTTTAATCTTGCAATATTGTATTTTTAATTAGGGAAAATGATCTGTACAATAAACTTTACTTAAGCTTAGTTATTGTCACTTTAAAAAATTTTACAAGTTAAACCTTTAAATTTAATAAATATACATAGCCCATGAATTTTACATATACTCTCCTTAAATTTTACATAATACTTTACCTATTTTTTCTCTTTTTAAATATGTTTCATCAAATGAATATTTTTCATTTGAAAAAGACTTCAAGCATTAAACGTGGTTAAAATAAAATTAAGATATAAAGTTATAAAATGAAAAATAAAATCGCCTAAAAAAGAAGAAAAGAAAATACGAGTAAAGTTTCAAAATTACGGTGAAGTGTCATTTCACATAAACAGTTCAAAACACACTTGCTCACACATACACACAGAGAGAGTAAGCAATCAATCAGGACAAAAAGATGAGTGAAGAGGGGAAGAGATCTCCGTCGTCAAGTGTTACGGATGATCGGAAAACTACCGCATCTTCCGCCAGCACCAGAAAAGTTGTTATCAAAAGCGCCGATATGAAACCTGATATGCAAACTGAAGCCGTTAATATCGCCATTGCTGTAACCTTTTCTCACATTCTTTCTTTAATATACTGTATTATTCACTGTTTTTCTTCCGATACTTGAATCCGCATGACGTCACCATCCCGTTGCATCTACTGCACTCCGTATCAAATTATCATATCTATATATTTATATCAATATCAATCTCTCTCTCTCTCTATATATATGTATCTATATAATTATGTAAATAATTTATGTGTATGTATATACAGGCGTTTGAGAATTGCAGTGTGGAGAAGGATGTAGCGGAACAGATTAAAAAGGAATTTGATAAGAATCACGGTCCTACGTGGCACTGTATCGTCGGCAAAAACTTCGGTATATTCCTTACACTAAATATATATTTTGAAGATATTATCATATAATTAATTAATTATGATTACTTACATACAGTATGTCAGTATATATATTATATTATGATAAAATTATAGCTCATGTTTAGCTTCAGTAATATCAGAATTATGTGATTTATTGGAATGATTGTTTGAGATATATGATTTAGGGCCGGAGATCTAGGTTTGAATCAGTGAATAGAAGTTTATTTTATGCATATATGTGTCAGGGTAAAAAGTATATAAAAAGAAGGGATGCAATGTGGAGAGAGTTTTATTAGTTTTCGTCCAATGTTTTTAATTGGCAGTTTGACACTCTAGGCTCTGTATTAAATTAACATATGCATGCTGTTGTAAGGATTATGTTTATATTTGATTTGCTCGACTCTTTGAGATGGTAAATTGCGAAGTCATTATCACATATATGTGTTAATATATGCAAACGGATAAACGGATGAGGTTTCTCTATTTAGGTTGCCTGGGGAAGGTGAGTCTTTTTGACTCAGATGTACTCCTACACGGCCTAACCGGGTATCCCGTGACAGTTATACTTGACCAATATATACACAAAGGAGTAGGAAAAAACTTTGGTGTTGAGTTGAATGTTTCTCATGTTTGGTTTGCAAGTGTAGATTGTAGAAAACTATACAAATAGGGATTGGGTGTCTCAACTCTCACGTGCTTAATGGTATACTTTACAAAAACCTTTATGTGTATATGCAAACACTCAGATGTCCTCGTGTTTGTTTTATTCGTCAAAAATAGTCCTTGTTGCTTGAGTTATCTATATGCAACTTTCTGCAAAGTCATTTGACTTTTCTGGTTACTAAGCTGGAGCCAAAAAGAATTTGCTCGAAGTAGTGGGGTTTACATTATAATGACAGCTCTTGAAATGAAGCGTTAAAACGTCAAAACAATATGGAAGTAATTCAAACAACATTTTAGTCTAGTACTCTTGTTAATATGGATGTCTTAATCGATAACATCTTTTCCTAGTGCCTTATTGCACAATGTATGAACATGGCTACTAGTTGTCTAGATAGATAGGGTCTTCCTCAAGTAGCAGGATTCATTTGGCCATTAACAGGCGACAGGGTAACTACTTGTTAAGTCAGGCGTAGTTTTGCATAAGTAGAAGTTGCTTGCAGTCCTTTTTAATTAGAATAAGACTCTATAGTCTATACTATAAACATACCCAATTAGCAATCCAATAGTTACACACTTATACCAAGTATTAGCTGGTTCTAGTATACTCCTTTTGTGGCAGTGTCTAGTTTTCCGGCATCCAGCTGCTCAAATGTTATAGACTTATAGTGTCTAGTGTTTTCAATTTTTACATATTCACCATTAAACCTCTTTCAATCAAATATGTATCTGTTGCAGACTGATATGCACTTATTTTTGGGGTCTGTACTTGAACTGATTTTGAATATGGGTGAGAGTTGAATACTGAAAGTGCAGTTTATATTTGCACAAAATGTTAATTATGGAAGTTTGGTTGATGTTCTGCATCTATCATTTACCGCTTAATACGCCTATTACTAAAATCTTAATACCGTATCATAGTTTCTAAAAACCAAAGGTGGGTGTATGGAAAAACCAAAAGAGGAAAACACAAACATGCTTTAGGGATGATATGATGTCTAGGACAAAATAGAACACAAGTTTAGGGAAGTAGATGCGCATGATGTTAAACTCTATTAGTTTACAAGTAGGAACCTTAGTAAATATCCTTATAATGATGCTTGCAACAGAAAGGCAATGCCTTGCAATCAAATTGCAGCACATTTTTTTTAGCTCTGAAAAACATATTATGGTGAACCAGGCTTATGATCATTTGTAATTTGGCTAAAGACATCTAGTACATGAGCTCAGCACTGGAGTTAAGGTCAAGCTTTTCAGGCCTTGACCCTGCCCCTGCCCCTGCCCTGCCCTGCCCCTGCCATTACTAATCTATTAGGCATGCTAATTTATGGTATTCATCTAATTTAGTTCGTGTGCCCAAAGTAAATATGTAATTTAGAACATATAAGAAAGAATAAACATTTTGGTTGTGGGCATATAAAGTGGCAATATAAATTGTCTGTCCAAAGAACTGAGTCACAATTGATGGCGACACTTTTAACAAATTTCCGAGCTCCTTTAAGCTATCCTTTTCCGGCTCTTCCATCTTATTGCAGCCTATCTCGTTTGTACATATTTTCTCTTTGTTTTTGGGCCTCTAGTTAGTCACCAACATACTTTGGAATGGTCAAAGACAATGAAATGTAGCTGATCAAATTGAATTTGCGAAAAATTTGTTTATGACATTAAAGGTATTGTAGTTTGATATACCTTAAAGTTATGATGTGTGTCCATATAAGATTAAAGGTAAAGAGTTATTGTTGATTTCTTGTAAATTTATAGGAAAGTTGGAACAAAGAATTATGATGTTAATATAGCATGGAATGGCAATCCAAAAGGCTCATTTAGTTTGGTTTAATGTTAGAGGCCAAATGACTTATTAGTTAGGAAAGTGAGGTCTTGACAAAGTTCTACTCCAATTTGACCTCCAAACAAATAACTTTGGAAAGTGATTAGCTGATGGCATACATGGATCCACTCTTGCTTTACCATTTCATATTATGTGGTAAATTGCTTTAAGGATTTTGTACTTCATCCAAATTAGTGATTGCCTATTCCTCCACTTACACGTAAGCACTTTTACTTTTCATGTCTTTTAGTATTTTTCAAGATTTAGTATTATCATGGTGCTTAGAAAGCGGTTATTCACACATCATCCTTAGATGTGTTCTCCATTTTCCATGGGAGAGATAATATGGAAAGAAGGGGGGGGGGGGGGGGGGTTCTTTCTTTTTGAATGATCACAAATTGGAACGATGCTTTTGAATATAAAATACCCATATTCCTCCGTTCTTCTAGCTCCCCTTCTAATAAGAACTTGAGAATACAATATTTTTCCGATTTTCTACCCCTTTTCACTTTCTGATTTTCTCCCCCCTTTTCACTTTCTTAGGCAATACGATTTTAAGTTTTCTTATGGTTTGCTCCTTGGATGTCATTTTTTGTGTTATTTATATGTATGTATGTGAGCGACTGTACATGTCTACATGATATCCACAGGTAACATAATTTTGTGGCTTTCTCTTTCAGGATCTTATGTGACTCATGAGACGAACCACTTTGTCTATTTCTATCTGGAATCGAAGGCAGTGCTGCTGTTCAAATCTGGTTGAGCATGTTTTAGTACTGCTGCTGCTTGGACATGTATGTATCCGAAAATCCAATAGAAGCTGAATATGCTTGTGATATTGTATATTCGTGTGGGTTTATCATTGTGTTTGAATGCATTTATAATACCTTCTATTGTCTTCTATATTTCTTCTGGTATTATTACCTTCGAGGCTTCAGACATTAATGAATAACCTGTTCGATTTGAGATATAATCAGAAATGCATGTCCATTATGAAGTGAGTTTATAATTTCTGAAAAAAAATTTATATAATAAGAAAAGGATTTTGGACAAACGTTATAGATACCATGTATTAACTGGATGTTTTCTCCACCCCAGAGAAGTTTTGACAATCAAATGTTAAAACTAAGATAGATATCGCATAGCTTGTATATACTTATTTCTGGATCAGCATCATACGCCAGGGAATCACCGAGGAAACGACAAGAAATTGTGATTAATTTTGTCACATGGCTTAATAAATCTGTCTAACCTTTTCGTTAGTAAAGCTTAATTATGGCTATGGTTGTTACCTTAAGCTATATCTTGTGAACATTAAGACAAGAGAGTTGCTTTGGTAACAAAGTTGAAGTATACTGTATACACGGTTGAGATGATAAAGTTTCTTTTACAGCCCCTTGACATATACTCAAAGTTATGTAAAAGGTTTCCCTTTGTACACGGACTTCGTGTGAAATGCCAAAACTACATTTGGAAAATAGAATATGATCTTTCCCTGATAAAGCTTAAAGTTTTAACTTTTAAGTATCTTACCATTATAACCTTTTACTGTATATTAGCATAATAAACTAGAGAGAAAGCCCGTGCGTTACACGACTGGGCTTTACGGATTGTTTTGTACGTTTCTTATTTTGAGGGTTTTATAGAAACATGGATTGCATTTTTGTAAACTTTGCAGAAGTACATGCAACAGGGTTACATAGTTCATAATAATGTAGTAGGATATCAAAAGATGTTACGATAGAATATCACGCATCATTCAAACCTATATTAAAGATGAACAAAATCGAATGATGACTACATAAGTCTTAGCAAAAGTGTATTCAAAAAACGACTTCATATTTCCGATTCTCCTTCACCTGGGTTCAATTTGCTTGCTTTGAATTTTCGATAATTAATATGGGAATGATAGTTACATATTGGTGTGTTTGTTCGTATATCTTCATAATGATATGGGAGTGAATGCATTATGAATGAAAGGATACTTATTGTGAATAAAAATATATGGCTTTATGGTAATGATGATCGTTTATGATATTTCAGGTTTTACATGGTTGGAGTTGTCAAGAGTCGGCTCTAAGGGAGTAAGGAGTGGTGGCCGGTTTGGTGATTTCATGATACCAAGCCGGCGGGTACACTGCCGCCAAACTCAATTTTATGGTGGAGCAGGTTGGGTGTAAGTATGGGAAACCGCTGCCCATAAAATCGGAAGAGAGGTGAGGACCAGCTGTTGTGACCTTTTTTTTGTCTTCACCTTCCAATAAAACAACCTTTAAAAAAAGAAAGAAAAAACTGCAATATATATATACACTCTGTGTGTGTATATATCGTATATGAAGAAGAAGTAACAGCTTCCCTTTCTTTCTTTTTTTGTTTGTAGTATTGATATTTACAAAACAGCCCTATAGTATTATATATTTACAAGACAATCCCTACAGATTTAGTTAGTTTTTCTATATGTTACTAAATTTAAATATATTTGTTTTAATTTTTTCTATAATTTAATTAATGTTTATAGTAAAATGTTATGTTTAAAACTAGTTGTATACCCCGGCTTCGCCCGGGGTTGAGACGGAAACTCAAACACAGATTATATGGAAATCACCAACCATTGTTTTCGTTCAGGTTTTTTCATTTTAGTTGTTGTTAAGACCGAATTATCCAACATTTGTCTTAAATACGTTTTATCACAACTTTTATTTTTAACAAAGTATAAATATAGAGTATTGTGACGTAAAATGGTTGACAAATTTAGTCTTATGTGTGTGATTAAAACTTTAAATTCTTCGAATTTGTGTACATATTTTTAGCCCATAGAAAAGACTTTGGTTGTATTATATAAATATAAATATAAATCCTTTAAGCATGTAGACACTTGCAATTTGTAAAACAGTTTTGTTAGGTGAGTAACACAAATATGTCCACAAGATAAGAATAGCACCAGTCCACCACCTATGCAACCCAACAGGCCGCCACCCACCATTTTGTTTTCTGTCAGCACAAAGTATCCTTGCCCTTCTCTTATATTCTATAGTTTATCGACCAACATTTTCGACTTTCTTCACAATCTCATCCCACCGTTTTCTCGCAGGAATTTTATGAAGCAACATATATAATATATTAAAATCACAATATATTTGTTTTGTTTTCTTATCACCATACATAATGTTACATTACACAGATTCATTGTTGTTGGTCATTCTGCATATGGATGTTGTTTTAAAGGTGTGGCGGTGTTTGGCTACCGGGGTTATAGATCCCAATGAGGTTGGTGTCGTGGGTGGTGGTGAAAGTCGGGCGTTGTTGGCGGTGGTATTTGGCAACCGGTTTAAGATCCAGAAGAGGCTGTTTATGAGCGGCGGTCTTGGCGGTGGTATTTGGTCATCCTGATGAGGGTGGTGTTCGACGGTGTTGATCAAACATTATGATCTGTTGGTCAGCGTAAGTGTTGTTGGTGGTGGTGTATGGCCGCCGGGATTATAGATCTGGATAAGGTTGGTTTCTGCCGGTGGCATCCGGCGGCGACGGTTATTTATATGTTTTATTTGTATGTTGGTGACTGGAGATGCTACCTTTTTTGTGTGTATCGATTTTTATGTTTTATTGATGAAGAGAAAAGTGATGCAGATGAAGAGAAACAGCAGAATAGGGTTGGAGAGAGCCTGAAAGAAAGATAAAGAAGAAAACACCCTGAAAGTTGTAGAAGATAAAGGGACTAAAATGTCAATTAACCTTACCCAACCAAGCCAGTTGAAAGCCAACCAAGCCCGTTATGAGCCGCCACTGTAGTAGTTAAAATTAGGATTGTTATATATATAATGTTATGTTTTTATTTATTTAGAAAAGAAAAAAAAAAATTTGGGAGGTTTGAGAATTTTATGAAATGCCAGTAAAAGAGGTTGGGAGAGTTGAAAAGGTAAAATGAAGTAGATAAATATTATTGGTTGGATTTGGAAGAGTTGATAAATTTTTGTATACCACTCTAGTCCCCTGATGTGTGAAAATCTAGTTAAATTAAAATCCTATAAATACTCCGAATCGTTTACCACACACAATCGGGCAGTGGACCCGTTCGTATGTAATATAGATTAAAGTAAGTAAAGGTTCGTTCCACGGAGACTAATAAGAGTTAGCGAGTTTTAAGTAATTTAGAAAGAGTTTGGTTTTTAAAGACACCACGTCATCTTGATTTTAAATTGAAAGTTAGTTAGATTGAAAGAGTGAGAAATTCCGAAGAATTTATCGAAAAGAGATTTGTTTTAAATCAAATAGGATGAGAAGATCATCCACTTCGACTCCATGATACACATTATTTAGGTTGCATATATTTAAAGAACCAATTCAAATATGTTGATTTTATAACGGAGAACTAACAAAGACTCACTCCGTACCCGTCAAGTTCGTTACTTTATTAAATTCCCTTAATTAACTAGTTTCATTACTAAGACCGGTACCTTAAGACGCCTTTCATAACTTTCCTAGCCAATTAATTGTTTTGGTTATTTAGATAACAATTATGTCTATTGACTGTACCCAACCATTAACCCGTTAACCCTTATTAACCATCAATTACTTCCTACCGTACCCGTCATAGAAACAATTGCTTCTAACCAGCAATCAAAATACCTTCTACACAACCTAGTTACCACTGAAGTTATGCAAAAACTATCCGCAATTGAGAGTTAAATGACAAAGAATTAATAAGCTAAGATTACGACACAACGTTAAATCAAATCAACTTGAATTCAAAAGATTTATGCAACCATTATTCAATGTATCACTTCATCTCAGTGGATGACGAATTATTTAGCTACTCATAATCAAAAACAAAGCACAAAGAGTAAAACTATAGAAGAACATATTGTACCAATGTGTAGAAAACAAGTAAACGCTAAGAAAATCGACAACCGAATGCTTTGAAGCTCACGAACAACCCCTAGACCTTGATGGACGAAAAAGCTGCCGAGAATAACCCCAAAGAACCCTAAAGTCGACTAGAAGTGATTATGTGTCGAATGGGAGGGTTATGGTCTTGTATTTATAGAGTTTTCAAGAGGTCTTCACAAACCGACCTACAGGTGCGACGCACCAAGCTTCAGGTGCGGCGCACCTGGCCTTGTTACCAAATTTAAATCTGCCCGTTATGCGACGCACCACAGGGTTGGTGCGTCACACCTCCCTGCTTTCCAACATCTTCCAAGTTTCTGAGTAGAAAATGCTCCGCACCTCTTTACATGGTGCGACGCACCTGCCCTGTTTTCAGCCAAAACTTGTAGTTTTCATTCCGTCTTCACTAGTATGCGTCCACGAACCATCCTAATGCATCTTCTAGTCTTCCAAAAGCTGTTTCTAACCATTTTACCTGTTCTAAGCCTGAAATCACTAACAACACCATCAAAGCATCGAATATACATATAATTTACACATAATTAAGCTTAAAACGTCTTAGAAACGATATGGGAATATGCATATAAATGGACATATCATCCCCTAACGATTTTTTTTTCTTTTTGAACAATAATGATTTCATATATAATAGGGTTGGGTGTTAATTGTGTTATAATTAATATTGTGGCTTTTCTTCTACCGGGTGAACACTCCAGCCATGTAATTACTCAAGAGCTCTCCAACCATGTATAGTGTTTCTCATCTTTCAATACCCCATAACCAAGATTGAGTCCAAACTCTCCAGTCATATATATTGTGTTTCTCATCTTTTATTAATATTTTAGATATACATACATAAACAGACATATCTGATGGAGTCAGGATCTACTATAGATATAGTCTAGAAAATATGCATTAAAGAAACATACCTAACGATTGGTGCACAAACTCGCAAGAGTAATTTTATGAAAGTTGTTCAAAAAAAAAGGTTACTTCTTTGTAAAAGCCAAATACTCGAACCAAGAGTACGATAGATAGAAGTAATGTGTGATTCATATTTTCCTTTATGTGGTCATATAGTTTTCGTTGGAGTGTGAGTATTTTTAATTTGTAGAAAGGGTCTAAAGTATTGTCGGGCACTCGGGTGGATATGAGATTTTTAACCATAAGCCTCCATAAAGGCAGCATGCGTAACTCCAACTCATGTACCTTCATATTACTTGTAACTACTTCTAAAGGACACCCTCGGGGTTACTTTGAGGCGTTGATAATAGTCTTGTAAGATTTGAGGGCTGACCTTACTGCATGTTTTGAGAATATGCGGCCATTGGGTCCGTCTAATAGTTGAATCTTTAAGCAAACGTGTGTACCTGACTGTCGGGGTTAGATGTGAATTCAAGTAGAGGGTTGGATAGACTAAAAGTTGAAAGATCACTCCCACCATTTTGAGTTGTTGCCTCCGGTGAAGCTTTCATTCGCATAGCTTTTAGTGTTTGTTTTTTTTTGTGCTGAATCCTCCGTTGATCCTACTACGAACAATCCTAGAGAATGCAGAGGTTACACAAATACCTGTACCAATATTAAAAATCTGCAACAAATTCAATATATAAAATGTTAAATGTGCAATATGTTAACTGATACTATTTCGACCTATCACCTAAAAATACATCATTTTTATTTTCAATACTTATAACCAAAAATTGACATGGCTTATAGTTTCTCTGCAAGCTGTGCAAACGCTCATCATAACCGATTCGTGTCCGATACACCCTTTCTAACTTACCGGTCTCTAAAGACTTCCTAATTGGTTCAAAGAACCACAAAAGATGCATTGGTAATTATAAGAGGTGGCAATTTCGGCCATAATATGGATGTACCTGCTGAAAGAATGACCGGTCTCTGGACTAAGAGGGCAAGCCTCCAACTTGTGGTGCTGAGTACTTACTAATTGGTTCACTCTCCCGTACAGTATACATTTATATTTGGATGGACTAACAAAAGCTTTGGCGAAAGATAATGAGCATTAGACGGGTCAAACAGGCAAACAGTTGACACTCGAAAGCCACCCAAAGTTTATCATATAATGCATAAAACCTCATCATGATCATTTTAATATGTACCAAAATTGCCGGTTTTGACCAGACCAGTACATTTCCATGCATATAGGATAGAAACAATTTAGATAATCAGTTCATGTAATAGAAGAGTTTACTTGATGTCCTCCAGCTAAGTGAAGAAAAGGGCCTGCATCAGAAAAGTCAATAAGACAACATGGCTCATAAAATCCAAACCCGCTCAACATTTTACCAGGAGTCGAGTTCCTAAAGGCTGCATAACCAAATCCCCCACAACATAGGTAAAAAACAGTAGTAACTAAAATTGCAATTCTTGAAGCTTTCTTCATTGTGACTTCTTTTGAGGGAGGTGATTTCAAAGTACTCTTCATAATTAAGAAAAAAAAAATCAGATGATTAAGTTTTATGAAACACATGCGTGTTATCTAGATGAAATATACACAATCATCACCTGTACAATAAAAAAAATTGAAGTGAAAAGGGTATGCAAATGCAATGTCCCCAGTAGCTTGAGCAACGAATCATACTTTTTGAATCGGTTCATCCGTTGGAACTCCTCCAACACGGCATTTGACTTATCCAATTCCTGCAATCCCACTTTGAATGGGATCAAACTTGCATGCATAAAAATATTCATCTCGATAATTACCCAAAAGACAATATGATCAATACTACTAATTCATATCACAAACACACACACACATAGAACAATGAAAAAAATAACCTTTTAAAATATATAACAGCTAAAGCACTCAATGATTTGCTTCTTGCGTTTTATGAACTTGTCAAATCACATTGTTATCTTGAAACTAATTATTAAAAAAATCGACAGTAACAAAATGTATAGGTATTTTGTAACACCAAACAAATAATTACCTTAGTTGTTAAAGAATTGTAAACTAACAAATTTCGTTTATTGTTCTATCATTCTCATAATTACCTCATCGTATTCAAGCGAAGCTCACATCCTATAATTGAACAAAAACCAAAATTTTTTTTTTATTTTTATGCAAATAGATAGAAATAAAATACAAAGAATAAATTTCTATATAACCCTATACCAAACACAACAAAGAAATTAGGAGCAGAGTCATGAAAGATCTATGATTAAGAAATAACAAAATGAAGAAAGGTAGAGAATAAGATAATTACTTCTCCATTAAAAGCAGTAGGTGTAGAGATGAGACAGTTTTTAGTTTTGATGCTTTAGTGAAGCCTGGAAACACAGGAGGATGGATGATTAGCTTTAACTTTTTCTACAATGGCAGCAATATCAAATATGAAATAAACCCATTTAATTTCTATATAACCCTATATCAACATGTGAATACCTTCAGTATTAAACCAGATATGATTTCATGATAGATTAAAGATGTATTAATGTATTATATATATACAGTTGAATAAACACAGAACTTACTTACCATAGCCTATGATTAATCAATTGCTGAGGCAAATTGGTTACAAGAAACTGCAATGAAAATTGAAAAAGATTTAGGGTTAGTATTAGAAGAAAATTTCTTTAAGAAGATTTAGAAGGAAGAAAAAACAGAAGCTTCATTTAAGAAGAAAAATAAAATCGTATAGATTGTTGCATTGTATCTTGATTTTTCATGGGGAGAAGGACCGTCTCCAATTAACTCCAAAACCTAATGGATTAACTTACATTTAAATGTTGATCCTTCATTCTCCTGCTACTTAATCCTATATCATTATTATGATGATCATAAATGTTAAAGCTATTGATTAAGAATCTAGTAACTACTATTACATTACAAATGAAATGACAAAGCTATTACATATACAAATCATTAGCCATTCAAAAAAATCATATACGAATCATTATTAATGCAATCAATATTGATAACAATTACAATTACTACATACATATACACTCATACATATAATAACAATTCAATTTACAGCAACACAATGATTAACCCTAACAAATCACCTGTTCATCATTTGCACATTAAATATTCTAAAGGAAGCTAATTACGTCTATTAAGTACATACCGATAAAGCGTAAAGAATGCGCTGTTTTTTTCCACCACCATCATAGAACTTTTATATATATATATATATATATATATATATATATATATATATAAATAATAGAATATAGATACGAGTATAAATCAGTCCCTAACTTTGACTAAATATCACATAACTTAATGTCTTAATGACTATAGAATAAACTTTTACATAGAGTCTAGTTAAGCAAGTCAGCAAGGCTCAAAATAGTTATTGTTTTGTTGGGCCAAATAGTTTTGTGTGGGCTCAGTCCTGAATAGGGCAATAGGCTACTTTCTCATCTGTGCGGTACTGCGGTAAGCCGGTAAGGAATACAAGACAGTCCATATTCCTCAGATACAGAGTAAATGGTTTTTTAACAAACCTTTTAGGTCATTATATTAGCAAAACATATGACATTTACTTGTTGTTGAACGCCTTATCATTAACATTAACATCTATACTACAGTATATATTACCAGTGACTTGCTATCTGTATGCATCTTTTTCCAGGCTCCATTTGCCAAACCCCTCAAAAGTCAAGTCAAAGGTACATGACATCTTTCAGTATTATTATGTTGGTTCTCATCTACCACTAGAAAATGTACATTATCTACTAGAGGTTAAATACTTTATATTTCCAAGTCCTAGTACTCTGATTTCTGTTGGTTTTGGCTGTTAAGTCGGAGATGATTGGTATCTATTAGATTATTATTTACATTGTACTATATATATGCTCATGTTTATTCTAAGTAATGTTCTGATTCTGATCATATAATTAAACTCCCGCTTTATATGATCACAATTGGCTTCTTGTCATCTTTTCGAGACCATCTAAGGTTATTCTTTTGAACCTGATTTAAATTCCCTTATCGAACTGCGCGCACATTCTTGAAACAATTACCATCCATTTTTGTTTTAAGGCTTCAGTTTTCTCAGTTATATATATGGAAATGTGAATTTCAAACTAGTCAGAGACATACATTATGAAGAGATGAAACTCAATAGGATTTATAGTTATTTAAATACCAACTAGCCTTAGACAGTAGGAATTTATTTAGTATCGTAATGCATAATAGTTCTAAACCATTCCAATTTTTACCTACTTAGTTAAGCAAATCTTTTACCCGTCTGTAGACAGTCCATTTATGCTTTAACGTGACATCTGTATTCTTTAGTTTTTCGTTTCTCTTTATTTGTCTAGTTGTGGTCATCTCTGTACATGTCCCCTTCTATTCTTTTGATCACTTAAGCTGCCATTAGCCTGTTTGTTTTAGTGTATTCATTTTATCGTGATAGTAATGGGTAGAAAACATCTGGACCTGCCTTTTCAGTAACACCATAAGTTATGTACTTATGCAAAAGGAAACCTTTTTTCTTTCTTTAGTTGTACTAGTGAATGTGAAAAGACCGAAACATAAAGCAGATATCATTTTCACAGTACATACTGTATGTCATATGACTTAAGAAATATATAAAAATATATCATTTACTCGGTCACCCAATACCAAATTCTTTGTACATTAATGTGTATTAACTGCTCAAGATTTGCATTTTAAATAAACCCAACTCCTTGCTCGCATTCCATAATCCGATCCTCATAAGTGCATTCACTGCTTCTTTCCATTCCCACCAACCGTCTTGCGTCTGCTGATTCTTTCTCCCAATCTGTCCTGTATATTACAGTCATGATCGAGAGTACACATACCACCTGTGCTGCTAAAAGCCCATAACATAACCCCAAAAATCCTAATTTAAACACAAAAGCTAAGATTATAGCTACTGGTGTACCCACCAAGTAAAAGGAGCACAAATTAATTCTTGCACCAATGGACGGTCTTGCACTTCCACGTAGAACCCCAGAACACGTGGTTTGTGGGCAATTAGCCAGTTCACATACTCCAATTATGGGCAGAGCAGCTACTGTTAATTTCAAAACATCACCATCATGCGTGAACACTTTTCCCCATGCTTCTCTTCCTAACATAATCGCTAACAACCCGAAGACTGAAGTTACAAGTGCTAGCCCGACCGCGACTAGTGTTGCCAGATGGGCTCGGCCCGGTTCTCCTGCTCCAAGTTCATTTCCAACCCGAGTTGATATTGACATGCTAAGTGCTGCTGGCAATGTGTATAATAAAGACGTTGTTTGAATCACTATAGCTGACGTAGCTAGGGCTATATGAGGTTTATGAAGATATCCAGCTAGAACCGTCATCAACTCATACCACCACCACTCTAGAATAACAGCTAAACAACTAGAGATAGCAAGCTGAATCAGTACACTCCATCCATCCCTCACTGAACCGCTTTCTATAGCTATAGGTGTTGACTCTGGTTCAGACATTGGTTCAGACTTGGGGGTATGAGAAAAAAACATGTAGCCAAGAAGCAAACCCAATGTGTTCATATTGGTTAGAAAGGTTGAGAGTGCAACCCCTCTAACCCCAAGGTGAAGTTTGAAGGCTAAAGTGTTGGTGACTGGAAAATGTAGCAGTGTTGCCAGTAAAGTGCACCACATCAATGGCCATGTTTTTCCTTTGGTTCTGAAAAAAATACGCAGCGGGTTCAAAAGGCTGCTAACTATAAGATCAGGTGCAGCATACTGACTATATAGACTAGCTATGTGTGTTATCTCGGGGTCCTGGTGTAGTTTAAGCATCAGTGGCTCCAGGTTAACCCATAGAATACCAATCGGCAGCGATGCAAATAATAACATGAGGATGGTTCTTTGTAGGGTTTGAGTAACCAAATGTAAGTTTCTTGAACCATAAGCCTGGCTGCAAAGTGGCTCCATCCCCATAGCGAGCCCTGATAGAACCGAGTAGCCAGTAATGTTAGTAAACCCTATTGCTAGTGCACCACCAGCTAGCTCAAGGCTTCCTAGCTTTCCCATGCATGCAACCGCAATCATGTTTTTTAAATAACTCACTAACCCTGTGGTGAAGAGTGGGAAGCCTATGGCTGTCATGATCTTCATTTCCGCCATGACCTACACAAATCAATAACATAAAAACTATATAACTTGATTAAAAAGGTGAAGAAGCCTCACGAATAAAAAGTTCTTACCGTTGGAACTAAAGGTTTAATATGAGCATAATCCGACATCATTTGCTTGTATATGATGGAAATGTTAGATTTGATGCAAGATATTGATGTTTTCATGCATAAAAAGTGATGCTAGAATGGAGGGAGAAAGTTGTCAATGTTTATAAAGAATTTGTCATGGTTTTATAGTAGTTAAAAGGTAGTGGGGGATGCCATAAATGTCAAAGAAAAAGAGACAGATACTTTTAGAAGCTAAGAATATATTTTAGAAAATGTGAAGATTATTGAGATTAATTTACATTAACACATGACATATACATGTTTTGGATACCATCTTTTTTATCAATGTGTTATGTTGGTGCGTTACGGGCTGCAACATGTGACAACCTTTAGTTTCAGAGCATGAACAATGTGAAGCTTAAGCAATGTGTTTACATAATAAGTATGTCTTGTTTATTTCAATCAAGGACCACTTTAGAAATTGCATTTAATAATGAAAACATGTCACATTATCCTGTTGTTAAGTAGCACAAATGGCTTAAAGTGATGAAGAAGTTGAGAGTTGGGTTCGAGTCCATGTCAAAGTAAGCAGACAAATTTTTACCATGTTCACTCTGAGATACTTTTACTTGATTGGCATCTAAGGATAAAAACACCCCTATTTATAGTATCAGGCACCACTTGATTCACAAAGTTCTAATAGCATCCTGTCTATGTACATCCTATCTGCTTTCTATGTTCATAACATGTTATAGGAACATGCATACACGTTATGAACATTTATATATTCTAATAACATGTTCATTTACCATGACACACTCGAGTTTGCAGTTTTCCTTGAACATGTCTATCTTGCTTTGTATTTCTGAGGCACTATGTTCTTCTTTCAATTATTCATCATTTCATAATTCATCTCATAAATTTAAATGGAACCCATAATACTATTCTGTTATTCGTTTACTTGTGTCACGTTCATATTATACTCTCTCAGCACATGATTAGTTGACAATCACACTAATGGTAATATGTTATCTCAACCTAAAGTGCTGTTATCACACTCAAATTGAAAACCATACATGTGGATTTGGTTACAACCTATGATAATGATTAATCAATCGTCACCAATCAAACTTTCAATAGGCCTGTAGAAAAGTTGATTATTATTGCTTCTTATACATCATGGAAGAGATATTACAACTTCCAATTACATCCCGTCGTAACAACTCTCATGATATAGTTAGTTAGATAGAAAGAATCATCTCTAATGATCTCACTCTTTTTGTGCCTTTTTGGTCTCAAATCTTTTAGGCATTGCTAGAATTTGAGTATTGGTTTAGGACTTCCTTAGAATGATTGATTCGATAGTTTATACTTTATATCCTTTATATGCACTGAAAGAGGAATGATACCCTGCACCAACCACTAATTGCAATTTAGAAATCTTTTTACTCAATTGTACCACACAAGTTGCATCCACTTCCCCACATTGGGTCCTTTTTCTCTTCATATATTCTGGATTAGCAAAAACACTCCGTATAAACAATCACGTGTGGAAATGATTATCGTCTTGTTTTTATGGGCTAACATGATTATCAACCAAACACTAAATATGTAGATCACAAGTTGCCATGTTTATCTTACCACATAAAATCTAACTCTGGGTGTGGCATCCCTAGCAAAACCGTTGTTAATGGAGACATTATTAACATTTATACTAGAATTATCAGCTCACGGTGCTTCATTTTTGAGGAAAGGTGCATTCACTATGCTTTCTGGTACCAAGGAAATTGCAATTTCTGGTTTAGGATAAATGGTAAAACGGAGAAGGTTTTCCTTGTTAGGGTTACCCGGGGATGTCGAGTCATTTTTTTTTACTCAGTTGCAGCGACCTAACTTGGTTTTTTCCTCCAATGGCCGGTTCTAGCAATTTCCCTTGTCACACTCAAGATATTTTCCTAGGACATGATTCTAACCCTGAGACTTTTTGTGAGGAAACAATACTTTTTGGCACTTAGGATGTCCTCTGAAAATTGAAACATTTTATGTTTTTGGAAAGTTCTCAACCTCCAGTCAGATGTGTTATTCCATTCGTGTGATTACAGTACATTGATATAGTACACCTATATCTCAAATTCTCAACTTAGTTAAAGTCATTATACATTCTTCGAAAGACGAAGACTCACAGAATCGTCCTATATCTATATCTCAGTTGTGAGTTGAACCCGCAGCTTCTTGTTTGATAGGCTACTTAGATTAAGCCCTGCCAAAGATCTCCTATTATACACTTAGATCAAATGTTGCAAGTTTGTGGTACAAAGGGGGAACTTTTGTATACCCTTTAAACTAATGTAGCTATAAGTTCTTTTGACATTTGGTGAAAGTTAAATTACAAGCATATATAGCTTTAAGTCCTTATCAGATAAAGTGCTCAAGGACCATTTAGATCCACCTTGGCTGTCCCCTTCTGAAAATCTAAGAAAAATCACGAAAATGTTATTTACTCAAGAGCAATAAATATTGCTTTGGATATGAAATTTTAGCCCTGAATTTATTGTGACAATGAGCTAAAATTTGCTTTTAAGTTAAAATTTATTCTAGATACGAAACCTTACAGTTATAATATGTATATTTGCTTTTAAGTTACTTTATTAGATTATATACTGTAAGTATGTATTACAGTGGTGTTTTAAATATCAAATTTGCACCCAAGTATTAATGTTGCATCTCTATACCTTTCGGTAGGGCAAAATAATCTGAATCTGACCTCTCCCCACACACTAGTGGGTTTGGGTATTGATGTTATTTGTAGTGGTAATGTGTACTGAAGATTTTATATGATTGTGCATGACTCCATGTTCGACAGTCAATATATGACTTGTCACCATAAATACACCGTGGCGGTTTGCTACTGCCATGACAAGCATCATCTATATAGTCAAATGGTCCACAACCAGGTTGGCTAACAGTAAGTATCTTCACATGAGTAACTGTTGGTGATCCTCTATACATATTTTGAAAATCGTTGGGATGGTATGTGAAATGTGCCCCCTTTTACGCTTTGCTCTCCACCTTACACATGCATATAGGACCAGAAAAATGAGACATAATTTGATGGAGGTGGGGGATAGATAGATAAGATGATTCCTCTTTCCCCACCTTAACTTCCATAATGCTGATGCTAAATAGTTTAGAAAGTTATTATTGGTAGTTGTGTTCTATCTAGCAAAAGGGTTTAGATTAGCGTAGAAACCCTGACCCTGTGGCTCGTTGGACCCGATTGACTCTTATCAATCTAAGGACCAGTCTCAGGGAGCACCTGTCTTTGGGTAACCCTTGTGGAGTTGGGAACAGAATCGAACCCTCCACCTGTTTCTAGCAAAAGTCCTCCACAATAGCCTCACAAAGCATTTTGGGGTGGGGTCGCGATATGCTAGTAGACCTGAAAGTTACCGTGTACTCTATGATACTAAACTGATGAAAAATAAATATAATATTTCATGTACTTGAGAAAAGATTTCATGGTGACTGACATTAGCATGAATCCATATATGAAATCCCATTATTACTGTTGTTTTTTACTTTCTTTATATCAATGGTAGGATTTTTTCATTTGCCTTTTTTTTTTTCTTGTCATATACAGTAATAATCTTTAGTGAATGTGGTGACTTCTGTGGTCCAATATTCCAATTGTTATACTTGGCAGGCATTTCACCATTGTACTTTGAGGATGTGTATGTGCTTTATGCATCTACATCTGTACTTGTTCACTTATTGATATATATTATGCAAAATGTACTATATATCAGCTCAGCTGGGAGGGATCCCATGGCATCATGATCTCTTTCACATCCATGCATATGCAGGCCTATTTAGACATATAGTTATTATTAATGGTACTTTATGTAAGCTCATAATCGGATATCATCGAATGCAAGCATCAAACACTTTTAGTTTTAGTTACCAATTCATGGACTTTTTAGGCCTTTTATGATATGCTTGTTTGTTATCAAAGTGACAACTTCTGTCACACAATTTAAGACTCTTTTATTAGGGCCGATATTATGATGGAGATGGGGTAACCGTGGACCCCATTTCCATCATTGATATCATCCGTCTTTTGCAATCTTATATTTTACTAGGTATAGATTAGAATCGTGGCTCACACGTTACAATTGGCTTTTGAAACCTGTAGAAGCAATTCGTATAGTTATAAAAACCACGAAGATACAAGTATAAGACATCCATTTGGGATCGAGAAGAATACAATCTCGATCTCACTCAGTGCTTTTTTGCAACACACGATGTTTGTCCAACATAGGGCTTGGTCCCACGAAAAGCGTCATGTTTCCATCTCTTATATTTTGCATGCCAAAGGCAATTTAATTCTACCAGTCTGATAGCAGGGGGTCATCCTAAATTGCTACCATCATGGCATGTGATGTTAAAAAGATGGAAATAAATGTCTATTCATAGATTACTAAACGAAGCTAAACGTACTAGGAAAATATATGGATGAGAAGTTTGATAGCGAATATGAAACTGAAACACTCATAAGTCACGATATATATTATTGATTGATTGATTGTAAAAGAAGAATGTCCTTTTTCAGTTTTTAGACCATTATTCAGCATGTGGCTCATAACATTCCTAACTAGTTGGAATTTCAAAAAATCTTACAGCATTAGTTCATTATATAATATACTTTCACTATGGTAAAAGTTGGTAAGCATCTCTTAGTATTGGACTATTGTCGTCAGGTACACAAATTAAAAAGTGCTGTAATATATTTAACCACAAATCTAACGATTTGACCTCACAATAGCATGTTTATTTTTACTTAATCGAGTTCAATGGATTGATGATATGAAACCTGATTTAGCGCTTGTCGATTCCGGATTTTGATGTGTAGAGGTCATACCATTTATCTGAACGAGATTGCGGTATTGTCCCATATATATATTTCTCTATAACATATGCTCGTATTTAACCACTACAACTCAAAGGATTTCCAATTAAATATAATAATCACCCATCTTTCAAAAACTCTAAAACTTTAGTCTCGACTGCTCGTCATTTCTATTAATCATAACCATTTATTTCACTTACTTATTAAATATTCAATTTTATAAGTCATTTCACACACCCATTAATAATTTAAACCCTGTTAACAAATAACTTGCAATTATAAAATGTTCGATCTTGTTGCAAGGTGTGGATCTATGCTAGTGGTTCCAAACACAATTTGTCAAAGTGTATTTGGTAAAAAGATGCTCCGCGGTTTCAACATCGTTGGGCAAAGGGAGGAGTGCATATCAAGATTAAACTTTAATTTAATTTTATTTATTGGGGCTAATCTGATACTTTGATCTCAATTAATTGGTGTTCGTGTAGGAGTGTCATTCGATAAGGAGGCATATAATCAAAACAAAAATTTAAAAATTGACAACAGATGTTTGCGTGGTTGGTAACTCGGGCGTTGGAGAGTGAATCGTTTGTTGAAAGGCAAACTTATTGTATATGTCATGAGTCAAACTTATTGAAAGTCAAACTTGTCATTACTTAAATTATATTGACCAACGGCACACGTGTGCATGGTGATGTTTTGAACTGGCATGAACTTTTTTTCCCCCGAACATTCGGTCAATATACGACATCAGGAAAACTTCACTGTAAAATGATGAAGTCTTGCACGTACCTTAAACAACGAGATGTTGACCATAGATCGTTACAAGTATTCAGAGAAAAAACCTCCAAGACTTGCCATCCATAAAAATCGAACTCAAGATTTTGAGTAAAACTTGAGATGCCTCTGATCAATTGGACTAGTCCAATAGGTTAAGAGCATCCGAATGTGATGTTTATACTACCGACACGTCATGCCACATTCCTATTCTATAAAATTAAGAGTAAATTACACTTTTCGTCCCTAAAGTTGACACGTTTTTCATTTTTGATCCCTAAACTTTAAAAATTACATTTTTGACCCTAAAGTTGGCCAATTCTTTCAATAATCGTCCTTTGGCCTTACGACGTTAAAAAATAGCCGTTAACATACGCACGTGCTAGACACGTGAGGGCAATAATGTCATTTCACCTTACACCGAGGGACGAAAAGTGAAAAAATAGTTACTTGAGGGACGAAAAGTGAAAAAATAGCTACTTGAGGGACAAAAAATGAAAATCATACAAATAAACTTATTCTTCCATTCTTTCTTTTCCGATCATCTTCTCCGATCATTTTTACCGATGGAATTTTCCGACTTTGAATCCAAATCTATACCACAAACAAAATCATTTACTAAAATTCATGACATTCAAAACACAACCAATCAAACAAATTATAGTTCAAACATGTCAGTCATCTTTTTTTTTTCTTTTCTAAATTTTGATTTTAATTGAAAGGAAGACGGTGGATGGTGGTGATTCTAGGTGGCGGCGGTTGGTTGGTGGTGAATGTAGACGGCGGTGGTTGGAGGTGACTGTAGATGGCGGTGTTTGGTGGTAATTGTAAGCGGTGGTGGCTGGTGGTGATTGTAGGCGGTGGTGGCTGGTGTGATTGTAAGCGGTGGTGACTGGTGTTGATTGTAGTGGCGGTGGCTGGGGGTAATTATAGGCGGCGGTGGCTGTGGGTGGCAGTTGATCGTGGTGGTTATAGACGGCGGTGGCTGGTGCTGGTTACAGACGGCGATGGCTGGTAGCGAGGCTGTTGTTGGTGGTTATTAGGTGGTGGTGATTGGAGAGACTTGGGGGTTAAGGGAAAATAAATGTCTAATCGGAAAATTTCATCGGAAAAGATGATCGGAAAAGAAAGAATGGAAGAATAAATTTATTTGTATGATTTTCATTTTTCGTCCCTCAAGTAGCTATTTTTTCACTTTTCGTCCTTCAATTAGCTATTTTTTCACTTTTCGTCCTTCAAGTAGCTATTTTTTCACTTTTCGTCCTTCAAGTAGCTATTTTTTCATTTTTCGTCCCTCGGTGTAAGGTGAAATGACATTAGTGCTCTCACGTGTCTAGCACGTGCGTACGTTAATGGCCATTTTTTAACGTCGTAAGGCCAAATGACGATTATTGAAAAAATTGGCCAACTTTAGGGTCAAAATTGTAATTTTTAAAGTTTAGGGATCAAAAGTGAAAAACGTATCAACTTCAGGGACGAAAAGTGTAATTTACTCTAAAATTAAATATGTTTACAAACTTACATAATACATCCTTACTCATATGACTAAATTTTTTCTTTTTAAAAAAAGTATGAATTATTTGCACATAACAAGGTCCATTACCATAAACCTCGTTCATCTATAGTTTTTTACATGGACTTCACTAGATAATGCAAATACCAATTGATGCCACCTCATCATCCAACTCGTTATGGGTTTATTTTCCTATAAAATTTACATTGGTTGATGATCTAAGAAAACCTTGTTTTCATCATTAAGCTATGATGCACTTTTTTTCTTCATAATAACGTAGATATTGTATAATCATTTTCTTTAACAAGTATTCTCATCTGGCAAATTTACACAATTATATATATATATAGGAAAGATAACTAGGGGATGGGGTAAAAAAATACCAAGGAATTCCTCTCAGCCGTCCGATCGATGCATCTAGATGGCTCAGATCACTTCATCTTTCTCCTTCTCCGGCTAGACACAGCAGCCGCTACCTCTTTTTTTCCGGCGAGATAGCCGCCGCCAGCCACCACCTCCTTTTTTTCCGGTGAGACAAACCACCGCCACCATCACCGTCTCCGACCACCCCAACCACGACGCCGACAACAAGGGCTAAGTGTATTCGTTCATATGGGCCGGTCCAAACTGGCTTGGTGGGTCAAAGAGGATGACTGATAATTCGGCCCAACTTTTGCTGACAATAATGTTTATCTTCTTTTTTTTTTTAGTTCTTCAAATAAAGAAACTTGTGTCATATTCTGAAACTGATCAAATTATCAAATCTTTTGATCCTTTCAAAATCAATCCTTAAAAATGAGTAAGAAAAGGAGGAAATGAAAATTAGTTAAATACAATGTTAAAGTGTTTTGAGGTTCGGAAACAATTATGAGATAACTTGTATAAAAATAAAAGTCATATATGTTGAAGCTAGGGGAAGAAAAACATAAAAGAATAAAGAGTACGTGTAAAAATTAAAATTTCTTCTTTCTTTGAATTTGTTGAAGTGTAAGCTAGGTTCAAAAAGCATATTTTTGAATTTGATTCCTAATTAACGTGAAAAACCGCCACTACTGCACATAACCGATAATAAAAATAGAATCTACTGACTTTACGATTTCAAACTTCAATTATCTTAACCGCCTTTACTTAACTTTACTATGTATCTTCTTCTTCTTCTTGTTAACTTCCATTAAATCTTGCTCTAATTTTTGATCAAAACTTTTGCTTCATAAATCATGTCGCTTCTTCATCGATCGCTACTGTTCCGCAAAGACGTCGCCATACTCATCTTCTTCACTCTTCTTAACATATCAATATCCGGTACGTACGTACATTTTCCAGTCCCAATTATTATTTTGAACATTTTAATCAATTATAATACACATTATGCACACCGTACACCATATAGTATAACAAATTTGATGTATAATATATATATAACATTATTAATTAATTGTTTAGCTTGGTGTAAATTAATATAGAATTATGGATGATATCTATCGTTGCAGATGATAGCAACTTAAGATCGCCAACCCTTTCGTTTAGGTTTGTAGACAACAAAAGAGTATACACGGCGGGTGATACGGCAACTATTCAGATTGTTGCATTAAAGGGTTTCAAGACCGATAAAGAAAGATTGTCATTCAAGCCAAATATCACTTTCAACCGGACGTTGGGCGACAGCAGTTATGTTACAGGCCTTACCATTGATATGCCCAATTGGAAAATCACTTTTGTGCCAATCATGGTTGGGAGGATCTATCTTGAAATAACCCATAATCGTGATCATATCATGGAACCCACTCTCGATTATAATTGTACACCAGGTTTAATTCTTTACACCGGTCGTGTTTATTGTTCTAATTACTTATTTTAAAGCGTTTATCTGCTAAAAAAATTACACTGTTTATTTTAAAGTGCTTATTGTTTATGTGCTTTAAAACTCAATAATTAAGCAGATAAACGCTTAAATAAGCAATTTGAAACACTCCGGCCCCTTACATACACTTTCTTATTAATTTCTTAGCCGTAAATTTTTTGAATTTGTATAGTCATAGGAATGATGTGTTTTATTTTTTTTGAACTGAAGGTGTTGTTTATGAACTTGGTAGCATCGTGTCATGGATGGGAGAAATAAATAATTTTGTAGCGGGTAATAAAGCTACAATCTTGATATATCCTAAAGATGCATTTGGGAATAACGTTACTTCTATCAACGGAGTAAATTTGTATAGTTTTATGGTCTCTGCATCGAATCTGAATGGAACGACCAAAGTAAATGTGTTGCATTTGAGGTACAAAGGATGGGACCCACTTGGTTATTTCAGCATCGAATTTGAGCTACTCACATCGGGACATCTCTTAGTCGACGTCAAAAATGAAAACGTTTCATTAAATGGAGCGCCATTGCCTTTAACGGTTCACCCAGAGGCACTCGTGGTTGGGAATTGTTTGCCACAGTGGAGCGTTCTAACGAAATTCTTTCAGATATTTTCTAGAATGGAAGGTTTTATACACATGAGAGATAAATATGGGAACCTTGTACCAGGAATGTATGAATTCGATTTTGAAGTAGTGAGAAAGGGTACAAAGTTGCCTTTGCCCATTAGCGAGTTGCATTATAAGGAAGTATCCCCGGGTATTCAGTCATTTTCTTTCAAGTTATTGGAACCAGGGGATTTCATCTTGATGATCTGCAGTAAGGCTAGCAGGGCATTGATATTGGATATGCCATTTGAATATAACGTGTATATAGGTGTGTTTGTTTATATAAAGCGTCATTAATTCATTATTTTCTGGTATATTTGTTTTAAATGTTGATCTTTTTGATTTGTTCAACGTCGAGAATAGGCTATTGTGATGACTTCCAAAGTATTGTAGAAGGACCTGGTTTAAATGACTCTGTTGCTGGTGAAGTTTCAAAGTTTCATGTCTTGTTAAAGGATGCTTATCAGTATCCTTCTCCACTCGATACAGAAAAGCTGCAAGTACAAATTACTCTACCTTCACTCTCGCTTCGTGTGAATCCACAAATACACCCAAGGGATACTGCTAATGGTACATAAATACTCGTATTGTATCATTTGTTTTCTTTTAACCTCTATAATTATTTTTTTATTACTTATACATGAAAAAGTTCAAACAGATACTCAGCCAACCAGAAAGCTAGATCACGGTGCATTTGGTCACACGGGAATTACTTCTAGTCCATCTGTTTACCTGCAGAACAAAGTAATAAGTACTTCTGATTTTTTTTATGCATTATATATGCTTTCAACACTAAGAGTCAATTCGGCTTTTATTTTTATAGTCCGAGGAGAGTGTGAAAATGAAGAGCAGCGAATTTGATATCGATTTTGTGCCTGAAAAGAGTGGGACATATGAAATTCTTATATTCTGCGGTAATGTTCCATTGAATGATGGGATTCCATTTAGAAAGGTAGTAAGTCCAGGTATTGTAATGCTACTACTACATATCAGCAACATATATACGTACATTTCTGTTGTATATTTCATTGATTTTGATAATGTATGTACCTTGTTCATCATATTTGATGCAGGCTCGGTCGATGTATCCAAATCAACAGTTTCAGTTTGGGAACAATTTGCCCCAGCATCTACAACATATGGTAACATAAAAGTCAAACTGTTGGATTCCTTTTCAAATCCTATCTTGTCAAAAGCAGATGACTTGGTATTGGAGATTATCAAAAACCGTCCAAAACCTACCGTATGTGTCGCATGTCATTACAAGTTTGAGGACAACCATGATGGGACATATAAAGGGACGTACATGGTTCCAGATCCTGATGATCTCTACAGCATGTTTGTTAAATACGGGGTAAACAGGATTACCTTGGAACCTTCCATTGATGTATATGCAGTTAACGGTGAGTTAAAATGAAACATGATTAGATTAAGCTATCATGCTTGAATTTGATATTCTATATGTCCATATAATATTGTTGTATTCATCAGCTAATAAATGGCCTTTTACCCGCAATGATACTTACAATGTCTGGGAGGATCAGTCGATAGCTTTTGATGCTTTAAAAAATGATACTGTCCCAACTGCAACAATTGTTGAAGTTCGGAAGGTATGATGTTCTAACTATTGATCTTTTCCCCCCATATTTCGCGTAAACTAGGGTGTTAGTTTTATGTTATGAAACTAGAATGAAGAATTGAAGATGCAATATAAGGTATTGGGTTTGATTTGTTTTTACGGTTTTATGTATTTGTTCTTGACCTCGTTGAATTTATATAATACGAGTAAGACATAATATGTAGGAAGAAAACAGATGTTGTAGATGATGAAGGATATTATGGTCATTAAGGACTGCGTATCTTAGACCAAAACCAAACAATTGAAACTATTGTCGAATGAAACTAAAACAACCATACTCATATATAACTATTGTTTCCGAAGGCATATTTATTTCGTGTGCTACATTGTTTTGGCAGCCCAGACATGGTTCACTTTTGCAGTATGGAGCGCTATTCAGATATACACCATATAAGGGATTCTATGGAAATGACGGTTTCAAATATGTAATACAAAATGAAAGCTACTACGATGCTGGTTACGTAAAGATATATGTTCTGCCCAATCCTCCACAGTTTATATCTTTTCCAAAACAGCTGCAAGCAACTGAAAAGCTACCGAGTCCTAAATTTGAGTAAGGAGTTTTTGCTATAGAACCTTGTTTAGTGGTACTATTACTTCATGATTTCTGCAGAAAATTTCCTCAGCTCAAAGTTATGGCATGTCAAAATGGGTAATTTAATGTGCGGGTCAAATGGGTCAGGTAGGGCTGGTCTGGGCCACCAACGTTTTTCGAGTCCCTTTATAAGTTTTGTAAATAATGCATTAATATAGCAATATACTTTCTTTCATAGGCTCAGGACATTTTAATCATTTGATTACGCATTTAGCAACTTATAACCCGTTTACCCTGTTTCAATTTTTGCTAACTTTCTACATTTTACCCATTATCAATATATCACCACCTGAATTGACCTGTTACTAATAGTTTCTTTTCACAGTGGCTATACTAGTATCGAGCTTAAATATTCAGATCCTCTAGAGAATATATCTGTCAAGCTCAGTGCAGACCATGGCACAGTTTTCCTCTCTCCTCTTTCAATGCTACTTTGGGATCCCATAGGGAACGAACTTTCCGTTAATAAAATGGAAGGAAAGCCTGAATACTTAAATTTAACTGGTCAGTATGAAGTGATCAACCTAGCCCTCAAGTCACTCAAATACATAGGGTATCAAACAACTAGTAATTTCTTTGAATTCCTTTACCATGTTTCGGTTTTACTTTTTATATAATGTATCATTTACTATAATGTCATGGTTAATTTATGGAGCAGAGAAGATGATTTCAGCGGCACTGATAGTATTAGGCTCTCCGCCATTAGTTTATATGGTACAAGGGATTTAGAGATTCCAATATTTGTGGAGGCAATCAATGAACCCCCATTCATTGATGTACCTAAGTTCATCATCTTGGACAACATGACAGAAGACAAAGGGTTCCTGATCTTTGATAAAGATCGTGATAATTTCAACTTCTCAGTTGGGGATCCAGATTACCTTCACTTTTCGGGTATGTTAACATGTGATCGTAAAATTTAAATAGTTCCGATAGATCTACACACTTCAAATTTTCAAAAATAGATTACACACAAAACAAGTATAAGAATTTTAATATTTAAATCATACTTGATTTGTTACTTCATAGCATAAAGTAATATTTCAATTATAAAGATAGTGGTTGCTAATTTATGCCAGTTTAAGTTGCAGGCAACAAGACTGACTTTCGGGTCATGTTTTCTGTGGAAGTTTCTTCTGGATTCTTCTCGGCCAAGCTGCCATCAGAGCTTACAAGTACAACTGAATTGAAGGTGAACAACAGCAAACAGTGGCAACCTCTTCAATCATTTGTTGAAATCTCAAGGTTTTTCACGGTCAAAGCAAAAGGCATTAGATTCCAAGGAACAATCAATCACTGCAATGGTCTTCTCAAGCAACTGCTTTATTATGTGAGAATTATACTTTTTTGTTTTTAGTACCTATATAATCAATGTATGAAACTAAGAAAGTAAATTACACACGAACACATGCCTAACTATTTAAGTATCTGCAATCACAGGGTGACGGACATGATGCAGACCTTAGGATACGTATAAATGATTTGGGGTGGTATGGGTGCTTTCAAGATTGTACAGACAAGATTTCAGTGCCTCTAATTTCCGAGGCTACTCTAAACTTAATAACAAGCACACCTGTGAGTTCGGTGGCAGCTCACTGTAAGTTGATAATAGTTAGTTTCTAACTGTTATATAGGTCTAAGTAAATTATAGTTAATTTGCTGTCTAATTTATATGTTTAAATGGTTATTACTTGATATACAGCTCTTGGATCAGTGATTGTGGTTGAATCCATTGTATTCACTATGTTAGCTATGATTTTGATGTTTTTCACGTGTAAATGTGTGATCGTCCTTCTACGTGAAAAGAAGGATCGTCAACTCCAGTCTCAGAATGTTCCACTTATTGAGCCACAGAGTTCACTTGAACAAATGGTAAATTTTGCCTTCAACTTCTGATCATGCCATAATTTCGTTGGTTATCCTTTCTCGTTTTCTTTAATGCATGGTTTCCTTGTGTTTGCGAACATATGTGCAGTCAAATACAACCTCATCTGACAATGTGACTCAAGTTACTGCAAACTTTCCTAGCCCTGTGACACAAACTGGACAGCCTTCAAACTTACCAGAGTCGTAAGTATTTGCTCATGTATTATGCAATATGTATCTTACATTTTAGATCTTCTGAAGTCTTAATTCAAGTATAACAACATATGTATCGTTAAGTGTTTAAAGTTCTTTAGCTAATTTGTGCATGGTCTTTTGCTCATCCCTGCGAAGTTATTACTGTTTTAGTTATATGTGGTTTCTCTTTTATCTCAACCAAAAAGTTGTTTATTTGCTTATTCCATACAAACAGTTGACACTCAAATGATTTGTATTAGTTGTATACTTACCTTATAATTTACCTCACTAAACACAAAAATCATTAGACTGCGTCACAGAACTTTTTGAAAAAGTGGTGAATATGTTCGTTGATTTCATCAGGCTTTTCTTCGTGGAGAAAGTGCCCGACGCCTTGCATTATAACTACATCTTCTAAGAGGGGCACATCCTTCTTAAATCCGCCTTTGTGTATATAATTTTGAACTCCCATTGAATTGTAGGTCAAATCAATGTCACCCACAATAAACTTAACTGGTACTTCCACTCGAGCTCCAGTCCATGGTGCAGCCAACTCCCAGTTCCTACCAAACAGAAACAATATCAGATAGTTGCTGACCAAGAGACTTGAATTTAGATGAAGTACAACTTACAAGTTCATTGCTCGATAATAGTTTAGGCCACCAGTGAAGCCTACTTTCTTGTATTTACTTGTATAGTATGTGATATCTTCTTCAGACAACCATGAAGGCAGATTATCTTGCGAGTCCTCTACTAGGACCTTTGGCAGAATGGGTGGGGCGGGTTTGCGATAAGCCAAGAACTTTTTCAGAACTCTTTTTGTACCCAATTTAATGAATTCAGCTTCTATTTTTCCAGGTTCCTAATACATTACATTATATATCTTCAATATAAAGGAACTCTTATGTTAATATAATGAAAACAGACCACTAAGACTATTGTTTCCAGTAAGGTCTCTCCTTATAAGGAACTACTTCTAACCCACTTTTAACACTATTCATCACTTCTAGACACACCAAGAACACCCCTTCCTTATAACCCCCACTTCTAACCCATTTTTCTCCTATTCTTCCCCTCTAGACACACCAAAAACACACTTCTAATATTAGAAGTAACCCTCTAGACGCGGGCTAGATGTGGTGTAGAAGAGCTATAAGGAGCGGCCTAATAGTTCTGATAGATTATAAGGTCTGTATACTCAATGTTAAATACTTGAGTATGAGATTAAAATGATTAAATTTACTAACATATGGTTTCTTTTCACGGTCTTATTGAGATTAAAAATGTTAAATCGAGTAATTTAGAAGAGAACCTGGAATCTAACAATGTAATGATCGCTGCCATATAAAGCATGTATACCATCTATCGGCTTAACTCTTGGATTTCTTGGATTAAAAGTAACACTCATATTAACCAATGCCTTGACTTTATTAGGTCTATAAAGGCACAAAAACCATGCAATAATCGCACCCCAATCATGTCCAACAACCAACACCTTATCTTCGTTTGGACCTGCCACAGCATCAATGAGTGCCACCAAGTCACCAACCACATGTAAGGTGGTGAACTGGGTGAAATCATCGATTGGGGCTCCGGTTGTGTCTCCATAGCCTCGGAGATCTGGTGCCACTGCATGGTAGCCGTGAGCAGCAAGGTAGAGGATCTGGTGGCGCCAGGTGTACCAAAGCTCTGGGAAGCCGTGAACGAGGATGACTGTTGGACCTTGTCCAAGCTCTGCTATGTGCATATTTATGTTGTTTACATCTATCATCCTGTGCTCTATTTTCTCCATTTTCAAGTTTGTGTTTCTCTAATATTTTGGACATTTTGGTTATTATATAAGAGATGTGATTTGATATATTTGGACAATTAGAACGGAACAAAAATCTTTGGTTGTGACATCAAATTCCATCCCATAGTAAATTCCCATTTGATAAAGACAGCAAATGTCATTGTCCAAGTTTATTGAAATTCCCATCCAAATATTACTCAATTTTATCACTTTTTAGGTTTTTTTTTTCATCTTTTAATTTTCTCTGTAAATATTTTTGTTTGTGTTATATAATTAAAAGACAGACTCAAATAGTCCAATATAAGTTCTGTATAAAAACCAAAGACAAACTTCCTCAATTTCAAATCTTACAAAAATTTGTATAAATCTGTATCATTTTAAAATGAAGCCAATAACTATGCCCGGAAGTTATAAGATATAAAACTAATGTCTTTTTTAAAATAATTAAGATGCCGGAAGTAAGAGAGGATGACTTTTATCTGGTTCTTCCAAGTAAAACCTTTGACAGTCACAAGTTTCCTATTAATCGTACACTGATGAGCTAATCCATCTAAATTACACCAACAAACACATATGAATGCAAGCCATAGCAGCCAAGACCAACCAAAATCGGACTGTATCACGCAAGTGTTTGAAGAAGTCGTGGATATGCTTGTTGATTTCATTATGAGTTTATGACCACGTCTTCTAAGTATGGGACATCCTTCTTGAAATCACCATTATGTATACAATCTTGAATCCCTATTGTATTGTAAGTCAAGTCCATATCACCAATAATAAACTTAGCCGGAACTTTCACTTGAGCCCCAGTCCATGGTGCATTCAATTCACAGCTCCTACTCACAGACATATTGTTAGTTTCTGAAGAGCCTAGTACCCAAGTTTCTGATGAGCCCTAGTACCCAAATTTGCAAATTCAGCTTCCATTTCTCCAGGTTCCTGAAAACATAGTTATAGATTGTCAAATATTAGACATATTCTAGTTTCTATATATCTAGTTTACTTATATTACTTTCCATGAATTAGTTTAGGCTACTCTATAAATATAGTCTCTTGTAATCCCTATCAATTAACAATTCAATACAATAACCTACAAGGTTTACATGGAACCATTCTAACTATATTACTTGTGTCTTCTTTATGAAGAAACTTTTGTACCAAGGATGAAAACAAACTACTAAGAGTATATATGGATTTTGTTTAATACCGAATGTAAGAGAAGAAACAGTACCTAAAATCTTGATATATAGTGAACGTTGCCATAGATAGCACGTAAACCATCAACGGATTGAATTTTTGGATTTCTTGGACTAAGCATACCGCTTAAATTTACCAATGCCTTTACTTTATCAGGCCTGTATAAGCACAAACCCGATGAAATAACAGCACCCCAATCGTGTCCCACAACCAACACCTTTTCATTTAGATCCGCCACCGTATCAATGAAATAACAGCACCCCAATCGTTGCTATAAAAAAGGACGTAAATTTATTAACTTATTAACATAATGATAGACTATCCAAATCAAGAAATTGAACGAAGCATATCAGCCTCAATTGCAATTGTGAGATAAAATGTACATGTTAAGTTAATGATTGATCTATGTAACTGGTTATGTATAGTGAGATAAAATGTAGTTTATACAATAACAGCCGCACTATATGTATAAAAAGATTTCATACATCATATGAACTAAAATTCGAATTTGAGTGATGTTCTACCCGTTCAACTCATGCATCTCCCTTTACCTGAATTTTGATGTGATCGCACCCAACTCGATACGCTCTTTAGTAAATATCTCAAAATTACCCCTTTACTTGAGCATGCATATCATTAGCTTTTCGTGCTATTAACATGTTTTTACCAACCGAACTTGCCTCAGTTCCCTTTGCCAACACATGAAGTTATTCATAAAGGAGTTGTTTCTGTTGAATTCAAGATGCGTAAATATGTATACGATTCCTTCTAGTTATGTGTTTATCAGTTGTCAACTATTATAAAGCTGTTCCAAATTATTGTAGGATTGTGTTCTTGGGTATAACAATGACAAGTCATACAAGTTAGAGAAGAGTGTATTGCTTGGTGATGCAATTTCGGATAACATATGTAAGACAAAGATATTTATAGGTTAAAATGTAAAAGTATACTTTAGAAAATTGAGATACTTAAATGTAAATAATTAATGCTAAATCATTTTTTTAAAAAAAATCAACAACTATTGGGATTTTTTTGGTGAGATTTGTAATTTCGTCTGATTGTATGGTTTATATAGTTTATATAGAAGAATACATATCCTAAATATACTCAAATTACAATTATAAATAACAATAATGAATTTATTATTTTGATTACAATTGGAACTATTTAAAGCAAATTGTAATGTAAACATAATACGAATTTAATACCTTTTTGTTCTTCTTGTATTCCATATATGGTTTTGAGTCTAATTCGAATTTGAAGAAGGAAAGGGGAGATAGACCGATTTGAGATTTGAAGATAAGATAGATCATATATGGATGACTTGGTTATTTATGTATTTAGTTTATTATATTTAATAAACAAAATACGCACATCTTTATTGTAGATAATATAATATAAATAGATATAATTAATGTTTATCTAGAGTTAGAATTAGAATTTTTTATATAAGTGATATAACTTATACGGATGAGATATATTTGAGAACAATATTAAATTAATTGAAAAATTAGAGAATTTGAGAGTTTTGATTGGTCAATTGAGATTTGATCAGTAACCTTTTAGTATATAGATTAATGTTGTTATTGATAGGGTTCTTGTTGAATTTGTCATATTGCATTATCATGCATATCTAAAATCTAATTATATATGAGTATCTTTTAGTTATGAATTTATGATCACGGGCCATTGGAATTAAATGATGATAATTATGCTTGGGTTGTTACCCCTTTGTTTTCGAGATTTGGCAAACCCGAGCATAATCATCATCATTGAATTTCAATGGCATGTGATAATAAATTCCAACCTCAAGATACATAATTCAGATTTCAAATATGCATGACAATCTAATATGACAAATTCAATAATAAAAAAAAATATCAATGACAACATTAATATATATGTTATTAGACAATCTCTGGCAAATCGAAAATAAATCACCAAGCAATACACTCTAACTTGTATGACTTATCATTGTCACACCCAAGAATACAATCCTATAAGAACTTGAAACGGCTTTATAACAGTTGATAAGCTGATAATCACATAACTACAAGGAATCGTATACATGTTTACACACCTTGAATTCAACGAGTACAACTCCTTTCCCAAAGACTTAATGCGTTGGCAAATGAAACCGAGGCAAATTCCGTTGGGAAAAAACTAATGGATAAGTTAATAGCACCAATATCTAATAACATGTTAACAAAAGTATCGTTCCTCACTGAAGCTCCAACAATTTTGAACAAAATTCTGTTCAGAACTCAAACTGCATATATATAGGATATGATTACCATTAAATACGTAAAAATAAAAGATGGTACATACATGAAACACAAGAACAGATAAAAAAAAAAAAAAAAAAGACCATGCAAAAGGAATCAACAATAAAATGGGAATTGTTTTTGTATTATTAGATCGAATGATTAATAATATCAATATAGAAATCAGATCGAAGAAGCACCAGCCGACAACTAATACTTATTTAGGCCCACTGGACTGCTAATCCAACAATTGATATGTTTCCAGCATCATATCTTTCAACCTGTGAAACATGATCAGGTGATACATATATACGTACATAATCATATACTCATATCATACAGCTAGTCCAAAGTAATAAGAATCGTATTGATATATAGCCGAACAATCTAAGTAAAACAAAACCAGTTTGATGGTTGGTTTTACATGAAATTCACGGAGATCACACTTCGAACCATGTATTTTGTAGACACCCATGTTATATGGCCTTGAGAATATTCGCCTACTTGATCATTCGTGCGGGTGAAAGTCACCGAGTAAGTTGCTTTCTCGTTCATCTCTGTGAAATAAATCTTGCTGGGGTTGACAGTAACATATACTCCTTTTGGTGCAAAAACTTTGACAACGTATGATGTATATGCCGCTCCTACGTTAGTTACTGTCCTTGTAAATTTTTGGGATGCCCAACCTAGTTTAACAGCAAATGAAGGGTAATTCAGTTGGCCTTCTGTTATACTGGATCTTGATGAACAGTTTACTGCCCCATGTGCAATGATCCCAACTTCGTCATCACTATACCCGAGACCACACAAATATGGTATGTAATCTTGAGGCTGGATATCGTAGACAAGTCCCGGATCATTAGCTTTTGAAGGGTTAACATGACCCGCACCTGTAGCAAATACGTCTGCTGGTTGAAGAGTTTCGTCTACTATTGGTGAGCCTTTGAGATTTACTAGGTCAGCAGAGGTCATTATTGCGGATTTTATAGCTGCAGGTGACCAATAAGGGTGAGCAGCTTTGAGCAAAGCTGCAATACCACTAAGATGTGGGCACGACATTGAAGTCCCAGACATGACATTAAATGGGGATTTGGTTTTGGTGCTTCCAGCCAGTGGGAGTGCCCATGCTGCTAGAATGCTAACTCCAGGGCCAATGATGTCGGGTTTCAGAATTCCTGGACTCACGGTATTGGGACCTCTAGAAGAGAATGACGCGACAGCTGGAGCTAAAGGGTCACCAATGACAGTTCCTTTGAACAGTAATGTTGCTAAGGGTGTACGGGTGGAGTTAATGTAAGCTTTAATCTTGAGTCCAGCTGTATAACTCACATGTGCTGCAGGGAGAACGTGGGCATCGGCATCTAAGCTGAATCCCTGTGCTTCTTGGTTCATTAATATCATAGCTGCGCCACCGGCTTCTTTTACCACCTCCCCTTTCTCTAATCGTGCTGACACGCCTCTCTCACACAAAACTATTTTGCCTTTGACATCCATACCTTCAAGTGATCCATTGACACATAACTTGGAATCCGGTTTGTCGTTAGACCCAGCATAAACAAGTGGTGCCAATGTAGGAGGGAAGTCTTTTGGCTGAAATAAAGATTCACCATCAAATTCCATCTGATTTCCTAGTTTTGTCGTGACTTTGATCTTTCTATCTGTATTGCTTGCTCCAACGGTTAGAACCCATGGTGCCACATTGTTTGCAGTCCCGTTGACTGGACCTAAGTTCCCTACTGCGCAGCTTACAAAGATTCCCTTCTGAATTGCAGCAAAGGAGCCTATTGCAACGTTATCCTTATAAAATGGCACGTTCTCATCTTCTACAAGAGAAATTGATATCACATCAACTCCATCAGCTACTGCAGCATCAATTCCAGCTAGTACGTCACTCTCGGGGCAATCTGGACCAAAACATACTTTGTACATTGCCAAATGAGCATATGGTGCCATCCCAACAGCTGTCCCTGCTGCACCACCGAGCGCTTCTGCATTCTTAACAAACCTGCCAGCAGCTGTGCTTGAAGTGTGGGTCCCATGTCCATCTTCATCTAGGGGTGTCTCTACTCCCGTGCTAGCATTTGAGGCCATTGCAGCAATGTTAAATGATCTGGCCCCTATAAGTTTGTTATTGCAGCTCGACGCATTGAACTCACACCACCCTTTCCATTTAGAAGGTGGGGGCGGCATTCCATAGTCACTAAAGGAATCATGGCCCGGCAAAATTCCACTATCTATCACTCCAATGATCATTCCCTTCCCAAAATTTGATTGCTTCCAAACACCAGTTTCTTGACGCAACCCCAAGAATCTCGGTGTATGAGTTGTCTGAAGCTTCAGGATTCGTTCTTGATGGGCTGATACAAACCCATCTTTCGTTTTCATGGATTCAACATCAGCATCAGTTAGTCTTGCAGCAAAACCACTGACCACATTTTGGTATGAGTACAGTAATGGTTCGTTTTTCTCTGTGGATGCGTGAATGGGAAGAAATGACCGATGATATGTTTTATGATCTTCACTTAAGGTGGGTAGTGAAGCTTGTGGTTTCTTTACATGAATGATGTAGGTTTTTAGGTCACCAACACTTCCTTGAGCAATGTCAAGAGAAAAGTTAAGAAGTATAATCAAAATTAGTAGTCGGTTGTTAGCCATTTCTAGCAGGACTTTACACTTTGAGAAGGAGATTCAGAATTTGCTATGTTTTAGTATAACTTGGTTTAGATATATATAGACTCTTGAGCTAAAGTTACAAAGCGGCTTAAAGAGTATAGAATTGCCAAATATTAAGTATTGTATTGCCTAACGAATCCTGGACCGGCAGAACATATTAGTTATTCTATGTTATGATCCTTTTATGATATGAAAATGTTATTCTATTATCACATTACAGGAAATGGACAAATTTTGATTTTGTCAATAATTCTTGTATTTTAGTATTATTGATAACCATCAGAGACGACAAAACCTTTTCATAGAATTCTATATCTATAACAAGTTGTTTGGAATTTCCTAATTCAGACCGTTTAAGTGCTTATTACGTTTTGATACATCATATAAGCAGTTTTGAGAGTGTTTGTGGTTGCATATCCAAGCTGCTGATTTTTTGAGTGTCATATAAGCAATTATGGGTCTGCTTTATTATATCTATGAAAAATCATTTTGTGTTTGCATATTATTTCTATAAAATCATCTGTGCATCATATGTTTAAGTGCTGCAAGGAACAAAAAAAAAAGGATAAACATTTATATTTGATAAATTTTTGGGCAGTATATCCAAATATGAAATCCAAAAATAAAACCTTTAATATAATTTCTGTTAATTCTATCTCAAACAAGTTCAAATAGAAGTAAATAAGCGGCTAAAAGAGCATAACCATATGGTGTGTCAAGGCTTGTTTAACCTTATACAACAGGTATCTTGGAACAAATCAACATGTCACAAAAATGATTTGTTTATAATGTGATTTGTATATATCTTGGATTTTTGTACTTATCATTATTCAAAAATAGGATGCCCTTTGATCATCTTCAAGACTTCAACTATATTGGAATAAGTTTAATACTTACAAATAACCTGATTTTGTAGACTATTTTGTCGCACGATTCTCCTTTTTTACACTAATAATTGAAGTTTCCAATCCACTAACAGTCCTTTTTAAGTTCATTTTTTTCAGTAATGTCATGAAATGATGTAGGGAGTAGGATCAAAGTTAGCTATTGGTGGGTTAATTATGGCCATTTTTAGCATCTGTTCTATTCATGGAGAAGCTGAGACAAAGTGTAGTTCACCTTGTTTGACCTTAGAAGATCTGATATTGTTAGAACAACTTAAAAGTTATGAAACAAAATGTAATGTATGATAGATCAGGAAGCATATATACAATATAACATCAAAAACAGAATACAATATCCTTTTCAATGTGAAAAAAGATAACTAAATAAACTGGCTCAAAAAATTCACTATGGCTAAATCAAAGAGGTACTATTCAAGAATGGGACAGTGCACAGATGCATTTGGAATGATACGCCCACAAAACAGAACAGGTATTATTGAATAATGAGCAACCATATTCTTCGTCAATGAAAACAAGCCACATATAGAACAATATTAGAAACTATAGATATGTTGAAGGTACACTTTGATAGTTCCCTTCAAACAAACTTGATAGAGAATGGGGTTCTCACTAAGTAATTATTAGAACCCCACGTTATTGATCCTTCTCCGTATGAAGTTGTTACATCAACCTTACTGTCTCGTACGAATACCACTTCGTATGTCAACTTTTGGTTTAATTCCGTGAATTTGAGCACTGAGGGACCAACTCCTAAAGTTAAACCAAGTGGTACAGATATATCTTTTACGGTGTAAGTAGAATTTGCTACACCAACATTAGTCACTGTCCTTGTGAAGGATTTCTGATCGCCAGCACTTAAAGTAACAGCAAAAGAAGGATAGTTTAATTGTGCTTCGGGTATTGTCTTTGTGCACGTAACTCTTTTCTGCACGATTGAACTAACTTGTTTACTTGTATATCCTAGACCGCATAAATATGGTATGTAGTCATTGGATTGAATGTCAAAAATGAGTCCTGGATCATTAGCTTTCGATGGGTTGACATGTCCAGAGCCAATAGCAAAGATGTCTGCCGGGAGCTCTCTCTCATCCTCGATGGGCTGGCCATTCAAGTTCTTCTGATCTGCTGTGGTCATAATCGCAGACTTAATAGCTGCTGGAGACCAATCAGGATGTTCGCTTTTCAACAATGCTGATATGCCTGCAAGATGAGGGCATGACATTGAAGTACCAGAAATCATGTTAAATGTTGCTTTTGTTTGTGTAGAGTTTTCAACAGATATAGGCCAAGCTGCAAGAATGCTAACTCCAGGGCCAATAATGTCGGGCTTAACAATTCCTGGACTTGCCAAGCTTGGTCCTCTGGATGAGAAAGAAGCCACCTCGGGAGCTGAGTCTATACCAATTACGGTTCCTTTAAATATGATGGTAGCAACAGGGGACGAGGTTGAATTGATATAGGTCTTGATGAGAACACCATCTTTATAACCTACGTGTGATGCAGGAAGCACATGAGCATCAGCTTCTGTACTTACGCCATCTGCCTCTTGGTTTGTGAGAATCATAGCAGCTCCTCCGGCATCTTTTACCGTCTGTCCCTTGTCAATTCTTGCTACGTCACCTCCTCTATCACATAATACTACTTTTCCTTTGACATCGATACCTGATAATGATCCTTTTGCACACCACGCTGCTTGTTGACCACCGTTCAAGCCTGGGTATACAAGAGGCAAAAAGTCTTTAGAAAAATCTTTTGGTTGGAACAAAGATTCTCCATCTAGCAAGTCCTTGTTTCCAAGATATACAGTTGATCTTATGTTTCTATCAACGGTACTAGCACCGACTGTAAGAATCCATGGGGCCTCATTTGACAATGTCGAATAAGCTGGCCCTGAATTAGCAGCTGAACAACTCACAGAAATTCCTCTTTGTATAGCGCTAAATGCACCTACTGCAATACCATCCTCATAAAATGGGACCGAAGCTCCACCGAGAGAGAGTGAAAGAACATCTACTCCGTCTTCAATAGCGGCATCCATGGCAGCTAAGATGGCACTATCTAAACAACCAAGGTCACCACATACCTTATACATAGCCAAGTGGGCAAGTGGTGCCATCCCAGCAGCAGTACCTTTGGCATTGCCAAATACATTTGCACCGTCGACAAAATTCCCACCAGCCGTACTAGCAGTGTGGGTCCCATGTCCCTCATCGTCAAGCGGTGAACCAGAAACAGTATTTGTAAAATCTCTCGCGCCAATCAATTTATTGTTGCATCCAGCAACTTCACATTTGCCTTTCCATTTTGCAGGTGGAGGAGGCACTCCTGTGTCATTAAAAGAAGGATGACCCGGTGTGATTCCAGTATCTAGGACCCCGATAATGATCCCCTTTCCATAGTTTGATCCTCTCCATAATCCTAAATTTTGGTGCAACCCCAAGAATTTCGGAGTAAGTGTTGTATGCAACTTGTACATCCTTTCAGGTCTAGCAGACACAAATCCATCCATATTTTCCATTGCTTTTACTTGTTCGGCCGACAGTTTGGCTGCAAATCCAGTAAACACATTATGATACGCATGAACTATGCTTGGTTTCACAGATGAACCGCTACTGCTTGCCATCAAAAAGGAATTGTACCAGCTTTCACGGTCTTCTGGTGTAGCAAACTCGATACCATTTGGAGAGTTTAAGGTGACGATATAAGTTTCCACTTGGTTAGAATTAGCAGAAGTGATACTAAAGATGGTGGTGAAAGTTAAAACCAACAAAAAATAAACTTGAGGTAAAAAGTTATATCTCTTGTTCCTCTCCATGATTAATGAAGAGTTTGATCAAGTATATATTTCATGGGATGTTAGAAAGATGTATATGCATATATATAGAGCATGGAAAGAGCTTTATATATTGTAAGAACTTATGATATTTTAACTTTCTCTTTGGATTTAGGGAAAGGGGTAAGCTAGTGAATTTACATTCTTGCAAGAAAAGAAGCGATTACTTCTAAGGAACATTGTTTGAATTGCTTTCTATATTTTGATATCACCAAAGAATAGAAGAACATTAATTTGCTGGCATTGTAATCTCTGATCATTTTAGTTTAAACATCTTTTAACCAATATGTATAAATAAAGTCGGTAGAGAAAATTCCTGCCATAATGCACTCACTCACGCAAAAAAGCTTATATTGTTATGTAGTAGTACCAAATATTACGCAAAAAAGCTTATATTGTTATGCAGTGGAAGACATAAAGAATTGTGTTGTCTTGGCCCAAATATTACGAGTACTAAACAAAATATGTCCCAAGCTTCTCTTCTTTCGCCTAAGTACCCTGCACCCACTTGATTTGTAGAAGGGCTGGCATGGCTGACCATTAAATGGTCATGTTCAATAGATAATTCTGTTATCTTAGAAACATAATAACGTAAAGTATACAATGTGATCACTTGTTAAATCATTACTAATACTAGAGGGTTACCCGCAGAAATGCGGCATTGGTGCGGTGGTGGTGGCGGAGACGGGTGGTGCAGGTGGTGGCGGCAACAAGTAGTGTAAGTAATTAACGTTAAGGGTTAGTGTGGGAATTTTAGAAGTAGGGTATGTAATTAATGTAAAGATAATTGTTAAAAGAAGACCAATTGTAAGGGCCGGTTAAATGAATCAGTGATCAAAGCAATGTAATCGGTGAACTGTTAATCCATGTTGGTGAACTAAAAGGTGATGGCATACCGGTGAATTCATTCACCGACTCATTTTATACATTGTGAGCCATGTGAATTGTGAGAATATTGTTTTATATTAATTTATGGGTAGAGGATGATATAATATAATCTTCGTTTATATGTATTGTATTTTTAATTAAATAAAAGTGGGGATCAAATGATAGGTGAATGGTTAAGGAGAAAATGTAATAATGAAATAGGTGAAAAGGTGATGCTGATGTGGCATGAAAAACTATAAGTGAAAAGGTGAACGGTTACGAATGGTCTAAGACTATTTGTAAAGGTAGGTGAAAGAGTTAGGTAAAGTGTATAAAAGTGAAAGAGGTGAATGGTTAAGGGATATAGATGATGAGAGAAGGTATTTATAAAGGTAAGTGAAAGGTAAAGGTGAAAAGAGTAAATGGTTAAGGGTTGTAGGTGATGAATGAAGGTGAAGGGTGATTGTGATCACCTAGATAAAAAAGACAAAATGTGGAGCATTTTTTTATATATATAATTTTTTATATTTTTTATATTTATTATTTTTATTGGATATAGAGTGAAAGATTGTATGATATTATGTTTTTAATTAAATAAAAATGGGGACCAAATGATATGTGAATGGCTAAGGGAAAAAGTAGAAAGTGAAAGAAATGAGAAGGTGCTGTTGATATGGTAAGAAAAAATTGTAGATGAAAGGGTGAACGGTTACAAATGGTCTTATGATCACCTAGGTATAAGGACAAAATGTGTGATTCATTTTTTATTTATATATACTTTTTATTGTTTTCTTTTATTTTGATTGGATAAAAAGTGAAATCTTGTAAAGTATTCTAGGATATAGTGAAGTATCAAATTTAAAGGTGAATAGTTAAGGAGAAAAATAGAACGTGATGCTGATGTAAATATAGATGAAAAGGGTAAACAGTTGCTATTTACGAATGGTCTAATGTTAGTTTATGCTTTCTGGGCATACGGACAGTATAAACATTTCCAACTTTTAAAATGTGTAATTCTGCAACGACGACATAATTTTTATTAGAGAATATAGATATATCCTCAAATTACAATAGAAGTATATGTATATCAAAACAACAATTTGGATATTGATTTAAGGAAAAGTAATATATACTCCTAAAAATCTTAAAATATGACAAGTATCTACTCATTTTTCTTTCTTCGATTTTATGAGGCGTGATGATCTTACAGTTAAAATGATAAGTATTATTTTCTTTTAGTTGTACACTTGTACACCATCCAACCATCCAAAAGCACAACTCATGGTGTATGGCTACAAAACCTAATGTACGATTTAACATCAATTGGGTAATGCAGAGTTTTACACTGCCCTCCCATGGATGATTTTAAAAAACTATTCAGAAGCTTGATACAGATGACCCAAGTCATACATAAGACATTAAGAGCCGCTGAGCCGATATAAATAATGAAGCACAACAATTTCCATCAATTCGAAATGAAGAGATGATATCAAGATATCATGAGAACCGAAATATCTAGAAAAGAGGATGCATGCAAAACCATACACAAACACTACGATCTAAAACTCATAGCACAATTGCATCTCTCTCTTTAAATCAGATACTATAAACCCGTAAAGCTCCTCAATATAGCAGGTAAATCAATGATAAAGTCAGATCGATGAATGGATAAACGAAGCCACTAAGATAATGTTACATTTAGCCTTGATGCCTTCTAAGATAATGTTACACTAAGATAATGTTACATTTAGCCTTGATGAGACAGAGTTGACCTCTGAACAAAGCAAAGGTTAATTCAAGACTTCAAGTCATGCAGCCAATTGAAAACCTAACATATGCCACCTCAAATAGCCTCCTAAGATAATATTACATATAGCTGCACACCAAGCAGGCTAGTCAAGGTGTCAAGATGCCAACCGGAAAATCCCAATGACGGACATATATCGATCACGACCTTCTAATTTTAAAAAAGAAGAAAAAGCAATGATGTATAGCAACTCGTATGTTATAGAAAGTCAAAAGAACCACCTTTGAAAATAAACCCAGGATTCAAAACAAAGCTATAGCATAGAACTATGAAGATCGTAACTGAGCTAATCCAAACTAGATATTCATATTATTCCATACATAATTCAAGGTTACAGCTACCTGCCCCCCATAAGGGCATATTTGGAAGTTAAGTTAAAAATACAAGATACTACTAATAAATATAAATAATGGCCCTCAAATTAAGACATGCTAATTCTCTTAATTTGTAACAGAACCCAGACATGGCTTCTAAGAACGATAATGGAACGGGACGTTAGTTGATTTCTTAAAGCACCTGCATTTTACCAAACTCCATGCATAAATAAATAACACCAAGTGAAACCCATACAACGGTAACGCAAATCGTTCATTATACTGGTAACGATAAATAGCATTTTGATGGAAATGCTGTAAAACAAAAAGCCCTGCATCAAAATCGCATAATTAAGACTAACTGACACACTCACAAGACCCTGTTATCGCCCGTTTTATCTTTAAACATTCCTACCATTTATATTAAGAAAATAGCATAGTTAAGGCCAGCAAAAGCAAAATCAAGATTCTATTAACATCATGGTTGCCCGAAATGTTCTTAAAAAAATATAATTAAGATGAAATTACCGGAATTAAAAAGAATGTGAAGGAGGGTCAGAAGGAGGAGGAGGATTAGATTCAAGATTCTTCTGGCGACGGCGAACAATACCCTCGATTAATTCGAGTATTTCCTGCCGAGATTTTTCTCTGCCGGTTTTATATCCATACCTATTATTATTATTATACAAATTAATAACAGATTTGATTGATTGATTACATATATATTACAAATAAACAAATATTTACCAGTAGGAAACGGCTGAAACGAGACCTGTAGATGTTAATGTTTTAATCCATGAAAACCTCTTGAACATTTTTTTCACATATACAAATAATAATAAAAATAATTGGATTCTTCTGTATCTTCTTCTACTATATGTATGGGGAGTGTGTGATTGTGTGTGTTTATGTTTGAGGGTTTTATGCGAGGTATACCTACTATGTCCATATGTGTGCTCCTTTTTCTTTTTCTATTTTGTCGTATTAATAGCAAGGATTCGAAAACGAGATACAAAATACGATTAGTTGATTTTATACGATTGTTAAATGTTAAAATTTAGATTATCTTTTTATCTTTATTTTATTTTACCTGCATTCTTGAGTTTTTTATATAAAAATAAAATAAGAAAAGATAAAAATAGGTTTATCTTTTTTTATTTGGATAAATATCTTTAAATGTAACAAACTTTTGGAAAATAACTAAAGTTGTGTGTATTGTATGTAAACAACTCGAAATTATGTTTATTGTATTTAAGAAAATGTATTTAAACAATTTAAAAACTAACAAGTGACAGCTATATATGGTTGTCATGTATATTTTTTCTTACATACAATAAACATAATTTCGAGTTGTTTACATATAATACACACGACTTTAATTATTTCCTATTATAGACATTTGTCTAATGTTTGTTACATTTTAGGATACTAATCCTTTTTTCATTCTTGAGTTTTTTTTTTAAGAAAACAAAAAATTATGACTTTTCCTTATGTGAAACTTTCAAGCCAAATATGTCAAACGAACCCGATTGGTGGGTTGGCATGTTGATTTCAGATCATATAGGTTATGGGTTGATTTAAGGTCAAATGGGTTGTGCATTGACAGGTTGACATGTCATATGCTTGGTGGGTCGACCTGGTTAAAAACTATATAAACTTAAAATATTTTTAAGTTGACGGGTCAACCTACTAACTCAATGGGTCAACTCGAAACCAACTCAAAAAAATCAAGTTAGTGGGTTGGCGGGTTTTTTCCCCTTTGGGTTTTGGGTTGGATCGAGCATTGACTGCTCTACTTGCACTTTGTGATGTGTTTTTGATCTAATTCTGTGGTCGTATGATTGATCCTCTCACAACTCTGGGTAATGTAAAGATTTCCACTGCCCTCCCATGGATAACTTGAACAAAGCCAGTGTAAACCCTAACATATGCCACCTCAATTAACCTCCTAAGATTATATTACATTTACCTTCACACCAAGCAAGCAGATCAAACTGTCAAGATGCCAACCAGAAAATCCTAATGACAAACGTTCACAACCTTCTAATTTTCTGAAAGTAGAAATGAAGAAAGAAACAACGATTCCCGGGCTTTAATAAAAAGCTATAGCATAGAACTATGAAGCTCGTAACTGAGCTAATCCAAACTAGGTATTAATTTCACTCCATATGTAATTCAATGTTACAGCCACCTTCCCCTTAAGGGCACATTTGAGAGTTAGGTTAAAAATACAAAATCCTAATCAAAATGCCCTCAAAAACATGATACTTCTCTTTGTAGCAGAACTCAGGCATGACTTCTAAAAAGGATAATAAAACATGACGTTAGTTGATTTCTCAAAGCCCCCAACTTGAAGCTATGTTCTGTGGTCAAAAGCACCAGGCCACCTGCATGTACCAAACTCATGTATAACTTCGCAGCATATGAAACCCAACAGAATCTCTAAGTTTGAAAATGAAAATCATTCTTTATATTGATAACGATAAATAGCATTTTGATGGAAGTATTTAGATAAAGACGAACCGACACACACAAAACCCTATAATGGCACATTCATCTTTAGCATTCCTAGCCCTTACCACCATGTATAAGAATATAGCATTATTAAGGCCAGCAAAATCAAGATTCTATTAGCATCATGGTTGTCCTAAATGATAAAAAGATAAACCTAAGCATTCATTGAGGTAAAGCATATGCCCTTTTATACATGAAACGTATCATACATGAAGTGATTCAGTGACTCTTCCAACATCCGTTAGAACTGGAACTAAGTGCACAGTTGCGGCCATCCTGTAATACTGTAATTATACCATTGACATCACATCCCTTGTAAATTCAGCATATAGGCCTTTTATAAACGAAAACCACTACTGATTTACAATTTGGACTCATTTAATTACCACCAACATATAAACTAATCAAAAGCATTTCTTACTTCTGCCGTTGTATCAGCAAAAACAAAAGAGAGAGATCCTATTAGTCAGTGGATCACCTATTTTGTGGGTGTGAATTGGCTAATATGGTGTGGACGTTCATTAGTTCCTGGTGCAAGGTGTCTAGTTTCTTTGTGTTTTCGGTAAAAGATCTCATTGAAATACATGAGAATGTGGGTCTCGGGAAGAAAGAATAGAAAGTGGTTAAAGGTATAATCATGGTCGCGTGTTGGTGCATATGGAAAGCAAGAAATGATAGAATGTTCTCAAACACCCAAATAAGGATCGCGAAAGTTGTTCAAGATATTAAAGCTTTGGCGTTTCTTTGGTATAGAAATAGAAAGAAAAATGTAAATATAAACTGGAATAGTTGGAGTAGTTTTATCTTGGTGTGATTCTGTGTATATGTTGTAAGGTTTGGTTGGTATCACCATTTTGGCTGATACTTGAATTATGAAGTTTACTTTTCAAAAAAAAAAAGAAAAGACAGATCTTGTGCACCAACGATACAAAAAGTAGTCAGTAAACCATTTCAAACACAATGTATAGCTACATCGTCAAAGAGCACCAGGTATGGTATCAAGGGGGAACCATGTCGTGGTGATGTGGCTTCCGTATGGAGCGGTATCACACACTGTTATATTCGGCATCTGTTTTCAGTGTACAGGGGGGGTAGGGCTTGGAAAAGCTGATTGGCTTCAACTCATAGGGGAAAGCTTTTTATGTTTTTACCGGAAAACTGTAGTCATCTACCTGATGGCTCTAATTTCACTAAGTTATCTCCTTTTGTGACATAAGAAACAGGAAAACCGAAACAATCTATTCTACAGCACCACCAAACATCATTCGGTCTAGAGTAAGTTAGTACTATCATATTAGCAAGTTCAATGTGACAATAAACACTTAATTGAATGTATATAAATTTTTAACTTAGATTAACATCAACGGTTCTTTAACTCAGATAAATGTGGCTTACAGAAATTAAGAAGTTTGAGGAGGATTAGGATCAGGAGTTTGACGGCGAAGATCGGCGATTAAATCACCTAATTCCTTCCGAGATGTTTCTCTGCCGATCATAAATCCATACCTATTATTATTATAAATCCATACAAATTAATATTGATTTGATTATATAAATATCTATGGGGGGGATTGGAAATAAATAAATAATTACCAGAAGGAAACGCCTGAAAAGAGAGCCGCAGATGCTATTGTTTCAATCAATGTAAACCTCTTCACCATTATTTTTTTTCACATACAATAAATAAATAGATTCTTCTGTATGAGGGAGTGTGTCTGTGACTGTGTGTTTATGTCTGGGGGTTTTTATGTGCTCCTTTTTCTTTTTCTCTTTTTCTTTTTTAATCATAATTTGGATTTGGATTTGGATTACTCGCGGTCAAACAGCCATCATGTTACACCCAATATTATTCGACTTAGTCATCATCAGCAATCGCGGCCACTAACACTTGTCGTTATCACCACCATATCGTTGTTGCTATCGATATCAACACTGCATCGTGTGGAAATTCATCTAGTTATAGATAAAGAGAGAAAACTCTTTGGTTCAGCATTGAAGACTCAATAATTTGTTTCATACAGGACGACGGATCTTGAATATCTAGTTATAGATAAAGAGAGAAAACTCTTTGGTTCAACATTGAAGACTCAATAATTTGTTTCATACAGGACGACGGATCTTGAATAGTTTTTGCTTTCCAAAAAAGTATGAAATACTCGCGAATGTCGTAAAATCTAATATATGTTGTCTTAACCGAGTTCCTACGATAAGACTTTTTTTTGTCCTATTAGCAAATCCTTTTAGTTAAACCCTGTTTAGAGATATCTCATACCATTATTTTTTTATTATGGTGGGGAGTACTTTATCATTCCTTTGCATATTTGCTACTCATTTCCACCTTTTCCCACATTTACAAAATGCCTCACCATCTCTCGAACAAAGACAAAGAACAAAAAAAAAACAAGAAAAAGAGAGAGAAAGAGAGAGAGAGAGGCCAGTGAGAAAACAGAAGTCAGTAACTACCCTTCTCAATTTCCTCCCCACCCAATAATTACCCAATGGACGAAATGATGTGCAAACCGGTGATCAACCTTCAAACCGATACGAGATTAGTTTTTGAGGTACACCATCCACCCATTTCTATATTGGCTTACTCATCATTATTAAGAAAAATTTTGTTTTGATAAAATTTGATTTGACTTGTAAGCAAACTATTATTCCATCTTCAAATGTTAGATTTAATCTTTTTTTACTAAATTTTAAAAATGGAAGAGATAGAAAAGTAGCATTAAACAAATAAGGGTTTTCAAAATTGTATCATAAAACACATGACAGAGTATTAAATCAACTCAAAAGTTCTAAAAAATATACGAATAATAATATTCAAACTACATAAATAAACTCTGGGTGTTACCATTTCGAAATGAATAATTATACAATTTACAAAAAGAATTGATTACATTAAATCATATGCTTTACGACACATTTAAGAAAAAAAATAAATAAATAACACAGCAATTACGTACATACAATTACATTTGTTAAATTTAAAAAATATAGAATAGAATAAAAAAGACAAACAAATGAACAATTCAACTTGCTAGTTGAATATACTTGTCTTGCATTATCCAACCATCTGCCAAACAAAATTGACAAAATAAATTCGTTAACTATCACCTTGAAAAGAAAAATGTTAATAAGAATATCATTATTACACTTAAAAACACACCTGAATATATGTATGTACAAAGAGAACTCTTACATATGAAACCTATCTTTATTTTTATTCATTCATACAAAAAATAAAAAATTATTTCCTTGCATCACATAGTCTCTAAGCAACAAAAACCTCACAACTCCAGTCTTAATGTAACCTGTGAACATAAAAAAAAAAAAAAAAAACATCAAAAAACAGAACACTATCAGCCCAAAACACCGAACCTTTGGTTTTTACATATAATCAGCGGATCATAACAATCAAATAGTTAGTCTTACCTAAGAAACATGAACCATTCTCCGTGTAGATGGTTCCGGTAACGGACTCCGGGTTTCAGAAATGCTACTGTCTTCTGACTCTCTAATTGCCTCTTGTAAGACCTCGACTATCCTACTCATTGTGGGTCGATCATCAGGGTTCTTGCGCAAGCAGCTATCGGCCAGTTTTGCAACTTTCCGGGCTGCACTAAGTGAATATTGATTGTTTAAACGTGGATCCATGATCATCCGAAACCTCTTGCCATCGGCTGGGAACTGTTTCACCCATTCAATAAGTTTTTGTTCAGGTTGTGGTAGGTTTCTATCTATCGCCTTTCGGCCAGATAGGATTTCGTAGAGTACGACTCCGAAACTCCATAAATCGCTATTTGATTTAAGGTGACCCGTTTCAACGTATTCCGGGGCAGCATATCCGTATGTCCCTACAGGCTAGAAATAATGACAAGTTAGCATAAAAGCTTGAGTGAAGTCATTGAAAGGTAGGTGAGCCACATAGTAGCCGGTTGGTTCGGTATACTAACCCTTGTAGACACATGAGTTTGATCCCCTTGTGGTCCTTCTCTAGCAAGACCGAAATCTGAAAGTTTTGCATTGAAGTTTTCGTCCAACAACACGTTCGAAGACTTGAAGTCACGAAATATCACCTAATGCAGAGCAAATTAACGAGTCATGAGCTACTGTACGAAACATCGGGAGCATGACAAATAAGCAGGAACCATTTACAACATTCATGTGAAGAGAAGTTATGGGCTGGTAAGCAGTCCACAGATAAGTTGTGACAGAATCAGCCCCAATTTCTTTCACTTCAGGGACTTAATTTAACTTTCTAAGGTTTTTTTCTAGGTTTTTTTGCTTTACTTGAATGTAAACTGTGTGAATACAGCACTTTCTGACTTTAATGTGTTAATTGAGGCAATAATCTTCTGGCAAATGTATAGCCTTCTTGAGAAATGATTTGTACACGACAGGTCGTTTTCATTCGACAACTTAACGGTTGCATTTCAAACACTTTGTTGTCTTTCCTTATGGTGCAAGGATAAACTTATCAAATCACAATAAGTTGTGGTGTACTAATCACTTAATTTCTTTAACAAAACTCCTATGCAACTTTGAGAAAAATTGTAATACCAAAACCTTTTTTTCTACTCGAAGTGTATTTTATATATTGTATTTCAGTATACTTTTGTTCTGCCTTATAATTTTTCAAAGATAGACAGCAAACTGTATCAGCATGAATGTATACAGATCGTTAAACCACATATCTACTGTCTTTTGCATACAACAATGTGTCTGATTTGTAATAGTGAGACATACCTGGATTTCTAAACCTTCGTGAAGATAAGTGAGACCCTCAGCTGCGCCTAAGAGGATTTTTAGTCTCCTTATCCAAGACAGTGGAGGCAATGCTCGGCCAAAAAGATGATCTTCAAGGCTCTTGTTTCGCATGTACTCATAAACCAGTAGCCTTTGTATCCCTCGTTCTCCATCTGCTGAGCAGTATCCCAAAAGCTTTACAAGGTTAGGATGTTCAACAACACCAAGAAACTGAACTTCTGCAAGCCATTCTTTATGCCCCTACAAATTGTACAATGTCAAAAAGCATGCTTCTTTAAGCAAAATGACCATAAAAACCATGAAATAAATAGATGTGGGCATCTTCTTATTGTCATAAAGTACAAGATAAAGCTGAAAGGCAATGAGATTTTGGGTGGCAACAAATTAACTTTCCGAAAACATAGCACAAATCGTAAAAGGTGCATAACAAGCAGATGATAACCCAAAATGTGGCAATTAAAACTTTTATCACAATGTTTTTCAGACTCAAGTGAATTGTTTATTTGATTCGAATGCAACTTCCTTATGATGCAAAAGATAAAATAAGTTAGTTTTTCTAGTGAATAAGATGCCAATCAAATGAATCCAAACCATCAATTCCCACATGCCCAACATATTCCACACAAAAAAATCATAAAAAATAAAACAAATGTATATTGAATAAAATATAACAATGTATTCTTGAACTACACAACAAACAAACATTATAAAAACATAAAATCATTCATAAAAGGAAAAAGAATGAGATATTTTTTGATGGTATACCTGCATGCCATTTCTATTAAGTTTCTTGATAGCAACAGCAAAAGGATCACCTTGACCATCAAGAGGCTTAATTGAGCCTTTATAAACACTACCAAATCCACCTTCACCAATCTTTAACAACCTATTAAAATTATTGGTTGCATTTCTAAGTTCAGAAAATGAAAACTTTCTCAAATTATGTCCTTTTTCTTTGTACAATTCAGGTATACTTTTTGGTGAAGATACAATTGACCCAGTTGATTTCACCAATCTTGCAGTTGGTTTCCTTGATGGGTTTTCTTCCCTAAGCTCAGGTGATGATTTCCCTCTTTTCTTTGAGCTAAAAATGCTAAAACATTTCATCTTGGAAATCTTTATCAAGAATTATAAATTAGTGAAAAAGGATGAAACTTTGGGGGAATTAAGGGGAATGGAATCAAACCCAGGTAGGAAAATTGTAGTGGTGATAGCAAAGGGATGTGTTTGTGTGTGTGGAAAACAGGGAGGTGGGTATTGGATGGATGATGGAAACAGGAGTGAAACGGTTTCACAAGAAAAAGCCCAAAAGAGGAAGAAGAAAAATAGAAAATTTGACTATTATTTTAAGGAAGGAAGTTTCAATGAGTCCTAAACGACCCTATTCATGACTCATGAGACGAAGGTAAACCAAAAAGTTAGTCTATTTGGTTTTTGTTTCTCCCGTTCTCACTATGTTGGAAATGTACTGACTTGGGGTTAAGAAGTTCTCTCTTATCCAATCTTTTTATTTGTAAGAACAAGAAGTTGAAAAACCCTTAGACCTTGAACCGAACTTTCCGATCGCTTTGAAACACCAAACTGACACAATTCGTTTAGTCGACGAAGTGGACACAAGGAGAGAGACGTGGGTCACAAACCAATTTTATTTGATAAATGGTAAGATAATAATTTTTTTTTAAAAAAAATACGAGTTATGTTGAATAACGAAGAAGTGATGATCTATTGTTCGTTTGTGTGAATTGAAATTAAGTTGTAAAAATGATAAAGCTGGACATATGGAATCCCCTCTAAGATTATTGTGTAAAAGTTATAAGAATTATTTCATGATTCTACGTGATGTTTAAGAACATCTATATTGAATTCATTTGTGTTATAGCATTACTAGATGAATTACTCTTTTAGAATATTTCTTTGGTTATTTTTACTTGGCTTCTCTAGCATGAAACCTTCTTTTGCCAATTGTTAACTTAATCTATATAGTAGTTTTTAAGAAATTATTTTGTCAATGTATTAAATACACATGGAGTGCGTCACCTTTGGGGGTCCCACCGCGATCACCAACGTCATTGCCATTGTCTCCTTTTAAAACGCTCACCGGTCTCCTTCATTTGTCAAAAGATATAATAATAAACATAAGGCACATTGAACATTTTATTTTCAAAAACGTTTTACCTATTTAGTATCCGTAAAATCTAAGTGTAAGTAGGATAATATAATGAAAAGGATAAATATAGAGGTCATGTCGATCTATATAAAATTCAACTATAAAAAAACAGAAATAAGTGGTGAAAAATGAAAGCATAATAATATAATAATAATTATAATACACGAAATGAAATGTGAACAAAATCGTTGAAATTGAAATGGAAAAACAAGTCAAGTAGAAATGGAAAAACAAGTCAAGTAGAGTTCTTCAAGTCTCCTCAACTTGCTTTTCCTTTTGGATTCTTTTGAAACAATTATTTGGCCAAATGATACATTATCACATATTGTTGTTATCGTAATTAAAATGTTTCGACATCCCTTGTCTACCTATACACTCCATCAGATTTACAACAAAACCGGAAACTGAAAGCCCTCTATAGCCCAAGTTAAATGGTTGCTTTTGAACCCCGATATTTCTTCTTGACATTCCTTACTAGTACGAGTAATAAATAACGGGAGTATATGGTTGAATAGCTAATGAAATTAATGCTTTAACATGGTCTATAGCTACTGGTATCTATCTCAAACTAAAATGACTGATTGTGAGCGTTTTAGACAATATAATAATAATAACAATAATAATGCTTTTAGGAAAGTGATTTATCCCAAAAAAAATTAGCTTAAAAATTCTCCTAATAACTTTAGATGGTGACATGTGGATACCACTAATTCTCTTTCCTAATCTCACCCTTGATTTTCCACATGTCACAATTTTATTAATTAGGAGGATTTAAAAGGCTAACAACTTAAAAGGATTTATCATTACTCATACTTTTATATGGAACAAATTAAAAAGGAAAAAAAAAAGTACAAAACAGTATATATAAATTACAACTTGTCGAACAAAGCCACATGCGCACTGAAAGAGTTATAAAATAGAAGCTTATCATCCAAATGTACCGAATAGTCTAATTTCGCCCCTTATAAAGAATTAAAAACTAACAACGAAAACGAAGGACTTGACACAATCGATTTTTGATTTCCAAATGAATATCAGATTAGAATATAGATCTTTCATTTATATATCTAGGCCCAATCCCTAACAACATTATTTAAAAAATGATTTCAGTTCAACTAGTTTATCGATTTTGTTTAGTTTTGTGTTCAAATTTTTAAAGTGACAAGTCCGTTGTGTTAGTGAGAATTCTTGATCTCTCATTTTCTACTATTGGTGGGTGACAACTAGTTTTGGTAAATTGGGGTTATCCGTTTAAAACTACGGTAGAAATCACACTTAAAAAGGATGAACAATTAGCTAGAGCAATGGATGCAAATTGTGCAAAAGCTTCTAATTTTGGGTGCAAATTGTGCAAAAGCTTCTAATTTTGAGAATTAGAAGCTTTTTTTAATAGATATCATTATCCGACTGACCGGTAAAAAAACAAATTACAGTCTTTATATTTCAAAACTGTTTCTTAATATAACCTTATAGAACAATACTTTTTCTCAAAATCTTTTACATTATTACCTATTAACTTCATGCCAACAAAATCACCTTCTAGCCTAAAAATTGTTTATCGGCATTTACTAACGAAGAAGATGTAACTCGGTATAGAACTAATCAAGTAGCACGTAATCAACATTATAAGTACGATATAATCATTTCCCATAAAAATAATAACATGGTATTTGTTAAAAATGTATTATAATCTTAATTTTGTTAAAAGTTTTCAAGAAATTGTAAGTTAAGTTAAATATGTATTCCTCCCTTCGGATTTAAACTCATGACATGAATCATCTAGACTAAAGGCACGTTTAGTTCACATAATGTTGTTTGAGGAATGAAATCTATAAAAAAATAATTGGAATTTGACGGAATGTTTTTGATTTTTTGAAAATTCAAGTGACGGAATGAATGAAATTTCTACCTCTATCCCAATATCCGTTCCATCAAATGATGAAATGTTGACATTCATACGGAATGAGATTTCTCCTTCTTTGAACAACCAACCGCACTAAGAAATGGAATTCAATTCTAATTATATCAGATTCCATCAAATTCTGTGAACCAAACGCGACTTATGAGTAAACTTTGTACCAACATCGATAAAAATTAACTACTATATAAAGCATCAACTCCTCCCTTTTCCTCAAATTACGACTTTAAACTACCCCAAGTACCCATATAATTTATTCACTAATCTAAACATCTCCACCTAATATACTTATAATACACTTAATGAAATACTCGTAATTTACAACGTAAACCCCTAAACTCTTGAATAACTACACTACCGTATTTAAAATCAATTACTTTAACATTCATCATCATTGCAACACCCACCATCCATCACCGTCACCGCTTTCGACACCACCGTCACCGCCACACATCGTACCCATCACCATTCCTTGCCGCCGCATTACGCGAGCATATGACTCGTAAAAACTAAAGAGGGGTTGGTTGTTTTTCGGAACATGTTACATGTGATGCTAATGATTAACATATGTCATTAAGATGGTATTATACGTTTATACTTTATTATATCCAATAATGTGAATTGTGATTTAGTGATTAACTTGCTGATTTTAAGATATCTAATGTTAATCGTTAGATAACGTATAAACCGTACAATAGGAGTGGTCAAAGGCCAAATTAAAAAATTTAGTTTGTCAAAAGGCTCAAAGCCCAAAGTAAAAAAATAGAAACCAAAAGGGCTTTTTAGACCTATTTGGTTACGATATCTGACGAGTTAGCCAGCCCAAGAGTTCAAGAAAACAACAACCCAGTGGTTGAAAGAACTCAGACCCGAAACATTAGCCCTAACCCGATTGAATTGTCTATAAATACATCATATCGAATCATTTTAGGGTTTGGTAGCCGTCAAATTACCTGGAACTTGAGCACTCTTCTCTTTCAGACTCAACAAAATGGTAACCCATCTTTTCATATAATTATTTTATAAACAATTACACTGTTTTATCTTTAAATGATGCTTTACATATTGTTGGTTTTATACTAACATGTAAATATTTGTTAAAACTTTGCTCATATGTATCTATTGTATATTTTTGTAGCCATTTGTTTTAGTATTTGTTAATACCAATTATATAAAAGTATTGGCCAAAATCATATGTGCGATGATAGAAGATTTAATGTTTTTGTATATACATTTTTCATGACTATAAACGTACATATAACCATCTATTAGGTGAAAGTTTGCGAGATGCATATAATATTCATGTCTGTTTATTTTTCGAATATCTCATAAGCTAAACTACGCAATGTATATCAATGTTTGACTTGCAAAAAAGAAGTGTGACCGGTTTTATAAGTTGGACGATTGTAATGTCTTGTCTGGTTGTTTCAAATAGGTTTAGTTTTTATTTGTTAGAATATTACCTTTGGTTTTGAATTTTGATATAAAAATAGGTATACAATTTCACTATATCATTGTTTTGTAGCTTTAGCATAATTGTATTTATGTGTTAAACACTTGCAATGCTAGTGATCACTTTTGGTAACAATAACAATAAGATTCAAGATTATCTAACCTGAGGTACAAATATAGAGTTATAGACATACTCAACAAATGTGTTGCCTGTTTCTTTTAAAATCAACATGAACTAGATTTTGAGTAGTTATATCATGACCCGACAATGATTAGACAGTTTGTGTATAAATTTTACCTCTAGAAGTTAGCAGCTTTTGCATCTCACAACCATCAATAAATGAGACTTACTGCTTTAGTCTTTCATATATAATGAATCTTAATTTTTTATTTTTTCTCATTGGTTACTTTTTGTTATTAACCATAGTTTGAAATTCAATAAGATCTGTTTGTATAATAGTGTGCCTTTTATATTAAAGCTGATGTTAAATGGAACCAAGTTTTACTGTTTTGGTTGTTTAACTGTTGAACATTTTTCTGTATTCCATCTATGAACCCAAAGGTTGGATTTGACCAAGTAACGGATTTCATGTAATCTATCTTTTCTATGTGGTGGCATGACCCTTATGTTATACTTTTTTCAAACTTATTGATTAATATGAACTACTTATGGGTCAAATGACTTCTTAAAAAGAATAAGGATTAAACTCAATGTCTACACCACGGTTATCAGACTACTGAATTGTTTTTGTTGTTAACCTGATTTACAGACGAAGAGGACAAAGAAGGCTGGCATCGTTGGAAAGTATGGTGAGTGTTGTGTATATTGCAGTCTCCAGTTTTTATTGAGTTGCATATGTGTAGGACATTGATCTGCATTGATAAACTTATCGGAGTAAAAGACATCTATGCATGTTAATGTTTAATTGGTTATATTATGTATAGTTGATATATAGGACTTTTTGTGGTTTTCTATAGGTACCCGTTATGGTGCTAGTCTGCGTAAGCAGATCAAGAAAATGGAGGTCAGCCAGCATAGCAAGTACTTTTGTGAATTCTGTGGAAAGGTAACATTGTATTGCCCTTTTTAATTGTGAAACATAATGCAAATGATGATTATGTGCTAATATATACCTGTATTTACCATATGTTTGATTGTTTATCTACACAGTATGCTGTGAAGAGAAAGGCTGTTGGAATCTGGGGCTGTAAGGATTGTGGCAAAGTTAAAGCAGGCGGTGCATACACATTGAAGTACTGATCTTTCCTCTTTATTATTATTTCAAATATAAATCTTTTCCACCTACTGATGTTGTCTTGTGTATTACAGTACTGCTAGTGCTGTGACAGTCAGGAGCACAATTAGAAGGCTGAGGGAGCAAACGGAGAGCTAAGTGCAGTTGGTTTATCTGGGAATTAGCAACATGTTGATCATGATATCTCAATTTTTAAGTCTTTGTTTTACTTACCAGCTTTGTAGTAGTGGTCATGACATTTTTTGTGAATCAGTTCCAGATTTAACTTCTGTTTTTTATTTGAAATATTTTGATGTTAAGCTACACAAAAACATGATATTATGTGGTTGATGCTTATTTAGTTCCTACATGTGGACCTTGTATCTGCGTTTGTGGGTGATGATTCAATTTGAGTTTGGAGGTAGTTTTGTTATCTACGACCAGTAAAAAGTAATTTGTAGAAATTTGATCCAACTGCTGGGTGATGCCATAGACAAATCTGATGATGTTTCCCACTAAAACTAGTGCTGGTTAATGGTGATCAAGCCAGTTTTGGGGTAAAATCTTTTTATCCCAACTTGTGGTCTCCATTTGTTATCTGGGTATCCTGTCACCGATCAGGTCAAAAAAGTTGTTACTTGTTTGAGCTATATGCTGGGTTCAGGTTAAAAGATTGGTTTCAGGTCGAACAAGTCAAATAGACTTATGTAAAATGTGTTGAACAGTTTGTTTTCATATTATTTTGGTTTGGCTTGGCATGTCGTGATCACATGGACCAGCCTTTGAAGAGCCAATGTAGTTGTAAGTTGGTCAACCCCCTCTTCTCCCCTCTGAGTTTAAGTAGTCCATTAGGCACCCGAGTTATCAGGTACTTCTATGGTTAGTCTTTTTATCCCCTCACAAAGTAGACTTCTAGTTACTCCATCGAAACCAACCCATTTATTTCTTGTCAATTTCCAGGTTAAGTTTTGTCAAATATTATCATCCTTAACTAAAAGCAATGTTAACATGAACGTCTTATACACACCAAGATGCTGAATTAGTAAGGCTGCAGTTTGTCGATACATGTTATTTTTATTCTGTTCCATTGGTAGATTAACATTCAGATTTCATGATTTCATTCTATGTGGTTGTTTGATTACTTGTTTGAAAGGAATCTGGATGACTTCGTCAAACTAATCGTATAGTGTAGACCGTGTAGTACAGTAGGAAATGATATTGTATAATGCAGTTTATTGTACGATTAGGGTACCATAAATCGTCATCTAAGTATTGCATTTCTTTCTAACCAATTTAAACTTATATCGAGCAATTTCTAACCACTGTCAATTGGGTTTACTCTGACCTCTTACTGATGCACAATCTAGTTATTTATCGACTCTTTCAAATAAATTAAAGAAAATAGCCTTATTTACTTGAAATAATAAAGTTGATCCGATTGTCCCAATTAGAGAATTGGAAAAAAAAAAAGAATTGACCAAAATAACATACTAAAAATTGAATGTAATCAAAGCTTAAACCACATTGACACTTTGTTTCTCAAAAACAGGGGGCTTGTTGGATCCATTTTTACCAAAAACGCCAAGTGCAACAGAAATCATGGCATCAAATTAATGTGTCTTTACAGGCAGAAAGACGCCAACATTTGGATGGGGATCCATTCATGGTGGGTCCATGTGTAATCGGATATTGAGTCCCACCATCATAAGCTACAACTTGATCAAATTTTTAATAGTTAGTTGCACATGAGAGGTTCATGAACACAAGCCTATTTAACAAGAAGCCAAAGGCAAAGCATACAGAAACTACTACGGTTAAAAGTAAAATATATTTACAGTTACGGGGGGACAACAAGAGAAAAAAGGTTACCCTAAACCTCATCAAAACTAAAAAGAACCGAAAGCACTGTAGTGCTCTTCTCAGTTATAATCCTAAAAATAGTGGACATAAACAGGAAGCATCCCTATTCTCGCTCATCAATCGCCGACCAAACAAAACTGTCAAAGAACTGTGTTCAAACGATTAGCAGTGTTGGATCATCAATGTGGTTGTATGTTCGTCTCTGAACGGCCTTTACTGCAGCCACTCTTGCTGCATTGGCTGCTCTGTTAGCAGCTGCCACAGTTCTATTTACTTTGTCTTCCATATTGGCTGCACCAACTGCTTTTTCAGCTATACGTCTAGCTTCCTCAACAGCTTTGAGAACTTTGGCATGAGATATTGACATTGGAGATTGTTGTGAGATGGTGTCTTGAGCTGTTGAGATGGTTAAGATGCCGTCTTCCCAGTGGCCCGATTGAGTGTCACCGTTTCTAAAAGTATACATGCCAAACCCTTGTCTTCTTCCTTCGTGCCAGCCACCCTCGTATCGATGTCCATTTGAAAAACTGTAGACACCAAAACCATGCATCTTGTCTGCAAAATACTCACCAGCATACATGTCACCATTTCTGCATTCATAAATACAATCACATTAGCTCAATATGATAATTAAATCTTGTATTAGCAAACTAAAGCATAATCAAACTCATAAACCTAGATAAATGAAAGCACTTCACAAAACATATCATTCACAACAATGAGTGGTAAAGTGGTGTACTAGACAAATAATAAGGAGAAACACTGCTAAACATTGTGTACTTCACATCTTTTCAAAGCCTATAAGTGGGACTAAAATGTAAGATTGTTAAATAACTATACTATACAATAACTACAGTTGGGAATATCATGCAAGTTCAAACAAAATGTTGGATCATAAATGCATAAGAAAACACAATACCCTGACATTTTTTGTCCAGAATTGCACATTTAGTACAAATTGAAGTGTTTCTGATCCATTTGAGCAACAACCACAGTTTATCTTTTACAACAAAATGTAGTAGAAAAGATTAAAAGAAGAATTCAAAACTTTGGTCTAGACAGAAAAGCTCAGGCAAAGAAGACCTAAAATATCCCATGACAATTTCATAACCCTTTACCCGGCTATTCCCAAGAATGACCTAGGGAGGTTCGACCTGAAACCTCTTGCAAGGACATTAGGAGTTTAGGACTAAATCCTCTACAAACCATATAGAAGATTCATTTAAAAAAATACAACAAACACAAAACATAACACAAAAATTCTAAAAATCATACCAAAAATTTACCTGAAATGGTAATGACCAATTCCATGTTTAACACCTCCTTTAAACTCCCCAAAATACTTACTTCCATCTTCACAAGTATGAACACCATATCCATGACAAACCCCTTTAAGCCATTCACCAGCATACATATCACCAATATAAACTCTATAAATCCCATATCCATGCCTTAATCCTTGCCTATATTGCCCTCTATATCTACTCCCTTTAGCCCATGTTTCAACACCATAACCATCATACTTTTGATCCACCCAATCACCTTCATATCTTCCATTCATATTATAATAATAAACCCCACTTCCATTACACTTTCCTTTATTAAACTCACCTTCATAAACATCTCCATTGCTATAAACTTTCACAAAATATCCACAAACTTTACTTTCTTCTTCTTCCTCTTCATATCTACTACTTTTTGTTGACCCAATTGACCAAACAACTTGTGGGTGTGTTCTTGATTGCTTCAAGATTGCATTTTTAAAAATAATTAGTCCAAAAAAAACAAAGGAGGTCAAGAATATGATATATAGATACAAAGATTTATAATGGGTGTAAGAAAATATATATATTGATGTTAAAAATAGAAGACTTATAGCCCTCAAAGGGGCTTTAATCGTAAATAGCTTTACATGGCGAAATTTCAAGATTTTTAACACTAGAGTTTTTGAAGCTATTAAAGCTTCAGATGATGAACAACAAATTAAAGATTTTTGATGGGCTTTCTTGTGTTGATTCATGAGTGTGATTTTCTTGAAACTAAACCTTTTTTGTTCATTACAATTAGGGTTTTTTGAATCGAAACCAAGTTGTGATTTTTTGTGACGCATTAATAATCGAAAAGTTGGGTTTTTTAGTTGAATAAGTAATCATGAAAACCATGAAAAATCTCGGTTTTGTGTTCAAGAAAATTGACGGGATAGATGGATCGATCTTTGCGAGTGTTTGATGGTTTTGAGGGTGGTTTCCGTGTTGGTTTGTAGACCGAAAAGAGGGAAAAACAAAAGGCATGAAGATGGACGGTGCATATATATAGATACAGATATAGATACATATGTTTCGAAAGTTGCATAATTGGTCCTTCCGTTAATATAACTGTAAATTAGAAATTTTATGAGTTTATCAATTATTAATATGAAAATATTAATGTGACCTTCGAATATAAATATATTTTTTTATCATCAGATGAAAGTTTTCTTTTAAATGTAATTAGAATCAATCGTCGCATCCACTTTTTTTGCGATCAGTGACTGCGATGTAAATAAATTGGGAAAAAAACTTTGCAATGGGAACCTGTGATATATCTACAAACTCGACAGTAAATTTAATCATTATAACCTTGTTTGGATATACGTTTTACCAAAAAGGTGCTAAAAACCGTGAAAGGTCTTTAAAATAAAAGGTGATGGAAGAAAGGTTGAAATAGGAGCCGCAGCTCCTAGCCCATTTTTAAACTCCAGCTTCAAACCACTAACCACAGCCTCAATTTTAAACTTTTGTTTCAAACATACCCTATATTTACGGGCTAATGATCTGGTGAATAAAAACTATTACATATATTTTTTTACCTTGTTATGAACCCACAACAATACTATGATCCGTGAATTTAACTAATATCACAAAACTTTTAACAAAAGAAAATCAGAAGTTACAATAACAAAATATTATAAGAGGTCTATAAATATACCACATCGATTGTTTCCATTTATGAATACTATGGATAGATAAATTTTTAATAATCTATACAAGTTATTTCCAAGTAAATACATTTACATTTGACGCTAAGACTAAATATATCTATGATAAATGTATACTTTTTCATGACACATAAATAAAAACATAAGCTCACTAGGGCTTAAATAAATTAATTTGAACTACTTAATAAATCAATAATATTTCTAAGACATATAAATATTAAGGGTATCATCCGTATTGCATGATTTTATCTATCTTAAATACTGTCATGTTAAAAAAAGTCACAAATTAAACCTTTTTTAATTTAATAAACGTACATAACCCTCCCTGAATTTTACATAATCCTCATTAAAATACACATGTTTTTACCTAAGATAGGTATTGCATGCTTTACCTAAATTTTCCCTAAATATTAAACTCAAAGTCAATATGGTTAACGTAATATATAAACATTTTCAAATTCTATAAACATGTTTTTGAATCATCATCATATAATAGTTTGCAGATTTCATAATTATAGATTAAAGTATTTGTATCGTTAATCAAAAGAATTTAAGAAGCATAAAGCATTGAAATGTAAAATCAAGGCCTGTTTAGTAAATACCATGAAAGTCAGGGCATAAGCAAAAGATTTAAAAGAATCGATAGTCTTCTACTCTTCTCGTTCTAGACAAAGTTCCAAATTGTCAAACTAGTCCTCGTCAACTTTTATCTAATGACCTTACACCCCCTACACTTATGTAAGGTTAATAATGGTTGGAATTTGGCATTTTTTTTATCACATTTTTATCGTTGAAGATATCTTAAAAGGATGACATTTATTGGTATTATTTGAGTTATTTCTTTTTCTGGTTTATTTGAAACTATAAACATGTTAGTATCTTAATAATGATGATATATATATTAAAATTTCAAAATTTTAAGCAGTACTTTTTTTTTTAGGTAAAAATAAGGCTCTTTATATCTTAAGTTTCTTCATATATTATGAAAGACAACATTAAGAGTTACTTCACTTTTATACTAAAGTTTAAACATTACATCCTTGTATCGAGATTAAAAAATTATTTTAAAAGTTTCAAATCAGAGACGTCATATGACACCTTAAAATATTACATGCATGTTATATCACTTTATACTCTACCATTACAAACATCAATATTCTTCCTGTTATGGTTCTTGGATGACCCATGACGACCATTAACCACCATTGAAATGTAATTAAAACTCTTACATACATCCACAACTTACCCGAGTATTAGCTTTCACAGTTTCACACATTAATTAAATCATACAAAACATACAAATCCCGGTAAAATTTGAAGCAGGACTTCAACATTTGCCTTTTTTAAAGATTGCTAAAGCTTCAAGTCTTTACTGGGGGGTTTTGCCTTCTCGATCGGGTTGAACTTCATACACTAAGTGATAGAACAGGTTGATTTAATATGATACTCGTACCCTTAATCTTGAAATTTATACCAATAACACCAAACCTGGTTTCAAACCAAGATAACCACACTGTTGACTTAAAGGTATCAATTTGTCAAGTTTTGTTTTTGTTATTAATTTTTTTGAAGGACATTTTAATCTACATCTACTTTTAAATTACACGCAGGCAAATCGTGTCTTAATAGGTTCGGTGCGCACAAAATTCTCAACTTTCAAACATGAAAACGGCTCATTTAACACTTGCCTTTGATAATTTGAGCGTGACAGTTATTCGTTTTACGTGTCAAAAAAGTTAAATGTTGAACTTTAAAATACTAAAAACAATTGCTTTTATAAATAGAATAGGTTGCATAATACATTTTTTGCTTAACAGTTACTTTAACAGGTCTTAACAGGTACCCAATTGTCAGCCTTAAATTATTCTAGATGAAACCTAAAATTCTCAAAAAATATTTTATTAATCTACCCCATTAATATAAGAAGCGAGACTTGAACCTATATGAATTTATAAAATAAAAAATCATACCAATCAACCACCAATATAAATAACAATATGAAAAAGAAAGTTTGTTTCTATATAACTTGGGTAACGAACTTTTGATCACTCATGTGCATGTGTTATAATTAGGATACAAATTCAGATTTTTTTTTTACTTTCACCCTAAAAGAATGCAACATGGATAATATATCATGTGATTGTTTCAAATCATCTATTTGACCTTAGTGTTTATATATGGTATGAAGATCTTATAAATTAAACATCATTTTGATAGGTAAAGTGGTAATTTTGTAAGAGAATGACTAAAAAGAAATAGACCATTAGAAATGATTCAATTGCTCTTATTAAACCTCTAATTTATAAAAGATAATAATCTAATTTATTTTTAATGAATAAATTTACACTTTAAATCTTTATTTATAAATTTATACACTAAACTCTTATCAAATATGTCAACTACCACATTTATATCAATTACATCAAATCAACCTATATTACTTAGAAAACGCCACCACCAATGACACCAATCGCTGTCACCACCAAACATTCTCACCAATCGTCATTGTTGTCACTAATGTTGTATTACGTGAGTGTCGTGCTACTTAATAATTAATATAATTAAATCAACAATTAACTGTTTACAATATTAACGATACCATTCATAACATAGAAACTCAATGTTAATAGTTCTTATCTTTATACTCTTTAGTTCCGAAAAGTGAAGCGTTCACTGTATTAATTCATTTCTAATTATGATATCTTCTATCGTAATCTTCAAAGTGATGATTAAACATATTATAACTAAAGAAACATCGAGTGGTTATTATGGAATATGACAATAACAGTTTTAAGGATGGTCAATAACATATATACAAAGATGATACCTTACATATAAAAAATCTATATTTAATGATGAACGAATAGGTTTCGCCACTTTATCTATAATATACTATATCAATAAACAAACTACTCTCCTTTTTTTCAACTTTCTACCTTTAAAATGCCAAAATACCTTTAATTTTTCAACACATTCGTAACTCAAACACTAAATCTATCAAATATATCCCTAAAATATTTTACACTCATATTTATCCAAACTATCTATCCCCTTTATTAAATAATTTAAATATTTCAACCTAATATCTTTACAATTTTCTTAATAAAGTTTTTTACAAAAGATAAATCTTTTAACCATAAAATAACTACACTACCATTTATATCAATTACTTTTAGATTAATAACCACATTGTTACAACCACCGTCACTAGCATCACCCGTTACCGCCGCATTGCGCGATTACCCATCTTATTTTTCATGTTTAGTCTCGCTAGACGGACGAAATTTTTAGATGTAGATGTAAGTACTAAATATACTTACCATTCAAATACTTTGACTTATAGAGATGATTGTTATTAAAGTTTTCTATAAACTCAACAAGAAATGCATTTATGGGGTTGAAATTAATTCAATTTTCAAAAGGAACCACAACTTGACATTTTCAAGTATAATAATTTGGGTTTGCAGCTACAAAATTTGTCAAAGGTGGTTGGTTTTCTCTTTTAGGCCAAGTCTAGGGTAGTTGATCATTATTAAATCTGATATAGATATAGCTGAATTCGTCAAATTAATAAAACTTGCATTACAATCTATTTTGGTGTATCTTATTTGAATTACTGACTTTATATTCTATCAAATTAAATTTATTTATTTGTTGTGTTAGTATTTGTTTTACAATAATTTATTCTCTAGCTCTGTAGTTATTAATTGACAATAACAAGACCAGAAACTATCCAAGAAGCATTCAAATGAACACACTTTTGGTATAACTACAAGTCTATGATAAACAAAAGCTTGTATTCATTTACATTGTTTCAGTTTTTTATTTTTTTTTGTTGTAACTTGTAAGACCACCAAAATTGCTTATTAACTCCACTTGGATATATGCATGGCACTATATAATAGTTTTGTTTTTTAGATTGAAATTGTTGATGTTACCAATGTTTCAGTATATAAACAATTACTTTATGCTATATAGTTTTTATCGTACGTTATAATACTTGAAGAGATAGATGACTTTTAGTCTTTAACTTTAGACATGTGAAAGCATACATAAATGGGTGTTCTTAAGACTCAATATATGTACATAAATTTAGAAAAAATTGGAATATCATAAATTCAAATCTTATCATTTGAATCATCTTGCAATAGGTTTTTTGACTTAGGAATGACATTATTAACGATACAATTAATATTGGAATAAAAGCATCACAAAATTCCAAAGTTACTTTTACTTAAAGAAATTTGAATGTGAGTAGTATGTGCGAATAAATTATTCCATTTCCTTTTCGGGAGAAAAAAAAAGCATTGTTTTTAATTTGAAATTTGACTCAAAGGATATTGATCAGTCCCAAGGTTGAAATTACAAAATTCAAAATCGACAAGGAACCAAAAAACATAACTATATATCATACACATACTATATACAATAGTAATAAACTAGTAATAATATTTAAATTACTTACTTGTTTCTTTACTCAGTTTATTTGCAAAATAATCACCTTTTAAATAAGAAAAATATAAAAGTTAAAATAACTTAAAGCCCCGAAAAAAACTTTAATTATATTACAATAATAATAAAGTTTTTGTACAATTTAGACCAATCAAAGATTGTTATTTTTATTTCGAGACATGCATGTATAAAAAATAGAAATATATGTTTCGTACTTTCGTAGCCTCATGGTGAAAAGAGAATAAGTTGTGTTGCAAGTACAAGTTTTTAATCTTAAGCATCAAAAGTTATATCTTTCTCTAAGAAAGACAAAATGATGTCAATTGGACAAGAATATTATCTCACATACTCATGTTTTATCTTATATATCATGATATCTTAATCTAAGTACCTTGGCTAATTTGTTACTTTGTGTAGCTAAATCAAAACTCTATCATTTGTTTACTTTGCTTTACCACCTCTTAAAAAAACAAACATGCCTAAATGTGCCTCATGATGTACTCTTTATAGTCTTATCCTTCAATTAATGATACTAAACCAAAAAATAATTATGATAGTAGGTAAGCCAATGGCATGATTAAGAAACGATGATTGAAATAACAGAAATATTTAACATCTAAAGTTTGTTAATCAGGTGACAAGCATCTCATAATCCATGGAATAATCTGCAGTTTATACTATTTTTAATGGGAGTCGTCTTGCCTCTTCTCAAATTGCATTCTTAAATTATGATTATGATAGAACCCTAATCAATAGTTATGAATGTAAAGTTTGATTAAACTATCACCTAATTATAAACCAAGGTTGGATTCTTTTTACCTGAAGAGTAAAGATTGTAATTAATTAACTTTGTTTAGGTTTTATGATTTTGTTGTGGTTTAACTTGGTCAAACTTTGGATATCATGTTTAACCATAAGAAAACATAAATATAAAACAAATAACACAACTATCATAGGAAAACGACAATTATTGATATATTATCTCAAACATAGATGCAATCACACTGGAACGTATATTTATATATTCAGAAAAAATATCTACCTTCTGGAATAGAATATTATTAAAATGATTCAACATATATATAAAGAAACTTTGGTAGCTAAACAACTACATTATATTATTATCCGTGTCCATTTTAAATTCAATATTATATGGGTACGGAATTTGTAAAAAAAAATGGAACATATAGAAAACATCAAATTATCTGACATTTGTCAACGTAGAGATCCGTCTATCTAACAACTTGATTTTAACCTCCTCTAACTAGATGTTACCGGGCACTTAAATACAAAAATAAAAATAGAAATATTATATAGAACCAATGATAACTAGTCCAAATAATAAGAGACACTCTTAGATTTTACCCAGGTTCTTGAGTTCGATCTTTATGGATGATAATTCTTGATATTTTTCCTCCGAATACTTGTAATGGTCTATAGTCAACATCTAGTTGTCCAGGATACGTACAAAACTTCACCATTATATAGTGAGGTTTCCCTGATGTCGTGTTCCGACTAAATGTTTGGGAAAAAAACGATAATATATATAATTGTAGTAAGATAAGATTACCATTACTTAAAGGAGAGATTTTAAAGAGCTAATAAAAATCAATAAGTTTTTAACTTTACATCTACTTATACTTAGCTTTGTGTACCCAAGAGAATCTGAATCAGAAAAAGTACCTTAGAGTAGAGTGTTTTGTTTTTTGTTTTTAATTAATTCAATGAAAACCAAATTGAAAAGATCTAAAGACGACTTAATTTCATAATAGAAAGTATAATAATACAAAGAAGAAATATAATAAATCTACGTGTCACTAATTGACACAAAGACAACGTACTCTAAACCCTTTGTTACGTCCTACGAGTAATTCACAATTTCAAAAAAAAAAAAAGAAATTTGAACACATTAATATTAAGCGTAATTTTTTTTTCTGAACATTCAATCGGTATGCAAAATCAGGAAAACCTCACCATATAATGGTGAAGCATTGCACGTACCCTAGACAACAAGATGTTGACCATAGGCCGTTACAAGTATTCTGAGGAAAAAACTCCAAGACTTGTCATCCCTAAATATCAAACTTAAGACCTTGGTTAAACCTTGAATGACTCTGACCAGTTGGATTAGTCATCATTGGCTGTTAAGCATGATTGAAGTATAATTACTTACTTAAATACTCTTTAATGTCAATTTGATTAGAGACAAATGCTTTTAAAATCTCTCATTTTTATTTTTTTTAAAGACACCAACGGATAAATAGCTAACACTCCCTACACGAATGCATCCACGCCGGTCGTTGTGTTGGATGAGTATAACATTGTTAAAGTCCTCTCATTACATTTGCATGTAACATGATTCGAACCTGAGACTCCCCATAAGCAAACCACATTAATTAAACACTCTAATTTTTGGTTTGAGATGTAAAATAAAATGGAGATTAACAATTCTATAATTAAAAAAATGGGTTTGTGCAAAAGATAATACATACTCGCAACTTATTTTTATTAGTGTAATTTATTTTTAATTAGTATTAAGTACCTGAATTTTCATGAAATTTGATGGTTTATTAGTTTTTTAGCCTTCTATCTCATAAATTTTCTGATCCATATAACATAAAACTGATATTGCTTTGTCATGAATTATCTTCCGGCCTATAACACCTTGGACATACGAATAAAGAAAATCAACCGTATATGTTGAGTAAGGGTGAGCAAAAACCGAACCGAAAAAACCGAAAACCGAAAAAACCAAAAACCATTGATTTTGGTTTTCTAAAAACCGAAAGTTGTGGTTCGGTTTTGGTTTCTAATAAAAAACCGAACTGAACCAAAAATATTTATTTTTACTTTATTTTATATTTATATCATTTTATTATTAATTTTTGATAAATATGTTATTATATTTGCATTTTTAGGTGTATATAATAATATTATTTATATGTTTTAAGTGAAAAATACACAACAAAATTAATTTGTTTTAATAATTGTATAATTAAACAACACGTAAAAGATATAAATAATTATATATAAAATTTGTTTGAAGTTTGTACAACTCACTTTTATGGATTTGTTGTCATTATTGTTGTGTTGTTGTTACTAATATTGTTTTGAAAACTTGTTGAAATTAATTAAGGTGTAATTATATGGTATAAACTTATAAACTTTTGAAGCTCAATTTGATCCAAACCACAAGTGGTTAAAAACCGATTAAAACCGATCTGAAATAGACCAAAACCAAAAAAACCAAAACCGAAAAAACCGAAACCCAATGGTTTTAATTTTCAAAAACCGAATTATAACGGTTCGGTTTCGGTTTTGGTCAAAAACCGAACCGTACTCACCCCTTGTTGAGCATTTATTACAAGATTTTTGGCTATAACATCAACTTAAGAAAAATATAAGTAAATTAAAATGAGTCAAGATCCACAATATATGGGGATGACCGTTTCGGATTTAACTAATCCACAAACATAAGTAGAATATTCCCGTTGGCGTTTCTTTTTATCACGCGCCATACATGTGCACAATCCATCTTTATTAGAACTTTTTATTTGTTTATTCGAGGAAAGGTCATTCCATTTTTTCTACTAAAACAAATAAACAAAATACTCCGTAGTAAGTAACACTCAACCCGATCAGTTTTTTACTTGAGTCTTAATATATTATCTTTATATTTACATAAGATAGAAAGATTGTTTTTAATTTATATCAAAGATAAATTAGGTACTGTAGTCTTACAAATATAAGGATCAAATCCTTTACCCCTGATTTAATAGGTAGAACTCCAACTACTAACTAAGTTGATTTACTAAACAAAATATAAATCTATTTTCTTTTTGCTTATAATATCCTCCCACTAATTAAGTTAAATATCGACACATTTTTTTATATCATATATCCACACTTAAATGTGCAACAAATTGATAGTTATTGTGATTAAAAATATTATGACAAATTAAATATAAAAGTCTACATTTAAAATTGTAGATTTAAAAAACTCTACACTTTTTAGTGTGGATGAATTTCATATACTTTTAAGTGTAAACTTTTGTAATTTATGATGCCTATTCTATACAATAAAAATTATGAATTTTTAGTTTAATACGGTTTTACATATATAAAAATGTGATAAATTTTTATAATAAATAAAAGTGTAGATAATTATATATTTTTAATGTTTGTTATTGTTTTTGAACCAAGTGGTAGTTATATGTATGAAAGGGTTACAATTATATAGTATACAAAATGATGCCATATATAATATGAAAATAATAACCTTAATTAATACCTAAAGATGTCTGAGAATATATCATTTTACAAAAAAAATATTTCAAGTGTGCTCAATTGTCAATTATACCCAAGATTCATAAGAAGGCCTTTGCGAATAGCAAACTCCTTGTGAAACTTAACAATGATCGGCATGATATCTTTTGTAAGCGGAACCTTAAACTAGTTAATTAGGTCATTCATTAAAGAGAAAGGACTAGTTGCAAAATATTAATAATCAAAACGAAATGCACTCATCTAAATAAACCAAAAAGTATTAATAATAATGGCAATATGTCTTGATTGATCGGATGTGATGTAGTTAATAGTTAAATATATTCCACTACATTTTAGTATGACTCTTGTCACATGCTTTAAAAATTGGTGTGGCCGGGTTCATTGTTTTAGATGTGGAAACAATGCAAGCAGCCCATATAGAATCCATGGCCAACTCCTTTGTTTAGTATGATCTAGTTATATATAAGTTCATTAAATTGACATTCCTAGCTACGTACACAATATATAATTTAATCAAAATTGTTTCTTAATTTTATTGGTTGATATGATGATCATCAACTTGAGGGAAAAAGCCATGTTTTATGGGACACTGGTTAGGGTATATCGCCTTTTGAAGAAGCAGCCAAATAGACATGTATATATAGAAGCCCCAACACATGGTTTTGGTCTCTATTTTTGGTCATTATTTGGGTCCTTATAAACATATACCGTATTATATATAGAAATATTTCACACATGGATGTTTTTGTTATATATCAAGTAGTGATTTGATATGTACTATTGATGATTTATTGTTAGGTATACAAATACAAGATTCCAGCTCAAAATTAGATTATACATTATATTAAATACTAGTAGTTGTTAAACATTAAAACTTAAATATAATGTATCTATTTAATGCAAACAATTGAAGAATGAAAAATATTAATCAACCTGACCCATATGCATAAATAGTAAATATCAATATGAATTTGACACATGGATCATCCTATAGTTTCCAATGGTTTTTTGCTCTCTTTTTTCCCCCCAAATTTAGATGGTTTTTGAGAAGTACATTCGTTTTTAGTTTGTTTTCAGCGGTGTTTATATGATTATTAGTTAAAAAGGACTAACCTGATTGAATTTATAAAACCCCAGTGATACACAAAGTATGTAAATTAATGTAAATATATGGTCTAACCAGTCGACCAATAGTAATGATAGAGAAGTTTAATGGCTCGTATATGGTTAGGTCATGAAAAGTTAAAGGTATTGAAAGTGCTATTACATCCCCCTTTTTTTATTGCTAAAACTTCACTTTTAATTTGCTCGATCTGTTGTGTGTTAAACGTACCTCTTGTGTTTATGACTTTAAAATCATGATAACTTCTGGGGAAAAGTTTACTATTTGTAAATTATCTTTTTAATCATGATGTTTGTGTGTGTCTGTGTGTTAGCTTAACTAAATATATAGTTATATACATATAAACAAATAACAATCAAACTAGTGATAACTATCTTACTAACCTAGGTCTTAACTTCATCATTAGTGTTTGAACATCGGATGGAGTTCAGATGACACACATTTTTATAAAAAGAACGGTAAGGAAACTTGATAGATAATATTTTTGTCTCACAAATTAATTTACCAAATTAACCGTCTCCATCTCAAATAAGCACTGATAATTGAAATGTGTCTATGCAGATGTATCCAAAATCGAAATTTAAAACAGGATTTGAACGCACTAATGCATATTTTTAAATACTTAAAATACTGATCATGTTATGTTTATGAATGTTAATCCAATAACTATTTGAGATTATATGTTTTTTATAGGGAAATGGTTAGGTAAAACATGCAGTGGCTATCTTAGATAAAGTCGGAAAGATTATGTAAAATTCAGGGAAGGTTATGTATGTTTATCAAATTCAAAGATTTAATCTGTAACTGTTTTTAATGTGACAGTACTTAAGTTTAGGTAAAGTCTGCGGTACGGATTATTTTCTATTTTTTATACGAGAAAATGCATAATGAGACTAAATTATTAGCATGCAATGAATGAAAAAGTGATGCTGAAACTTGGAATGTTTTTTCTGAAACAAAATGATGAATTTGACAAGTTGATAGACAATTTGGAATTTCCTTTCTCTCATACTTCTACATCAAGGCTGAGTAGATATCCTCTTCCTTTTTCCCTTCTCATAAACTTTTTCATTCAAATTGTTGGATATTCACATAGTAAATTATTCTCATCACCGAAGGATTTATTGTTTATTTTCTAATGTGAGATTAAATACATTTATAAGAAGACAAAATAAATATTAACGCGTTGTCTAATAACATAAAAACATAAAGTCATGACGAATGTGATCATACTTATGGAAGTGGTTGCATTTTTAATTTGATTATCTTATCTTATGTTCTTTCAAAGTAATTCAGGGAACTTTTTATTTTTTATTTTTTGCAATTGGTAAAAGAGGAATTAAAGAATCTGCTTTGAAAAGAAAGTAAGGATTTCAAATGTCAATATATGTACTTTACTAGCAACAGTAATTATTAGTAATATATCTGTAATATATGTTATTTTTTGTCCTTTAACTTTCAAAGTCAAAAAAGTGGTACATTTTTAAGCCTTACATATTTGTAGCAGTCGTACTTGGTAACAAATTAAAATGATGGTAAAGATTATTCAAAATTTCACAATGTTACTAGCAATACGACTAGTATGTTTTGACCAATCCGTAGACACTTCTTATCGTTTAATATGATGATAAATCCATAATAATGGCTTGTGTTATCGCAGAGTAACATTTGTTTTCTTTACAAAAAAGAAACCCATATACATGACATATTTAAAGATCGAAACGTGACTTCTGAGTAAAATTCCAAGTGCATCCGCCATTCATTTAGGGGGTGTTTAGAAGAATACAATTGATTTGAGCTAACACAATATCACATAATTTATTAGCTTTGCTGTTTTACACTCCATCACTTGATCACCAAACCACATGTTCCTCTAGATAAGTAAATTAATTCTGAATTTTTTTTTAGAGGATAACAATAAAATCTCAACCAACCACTATCACAATCTTCATTCCAATCTGTGTCTATCATTTAATAAAACAAAAAGGAAAAAAAAACTTGATTTATCCCAAAAAATTAAAGATAACTCCATGACATTTTTCTTTGTGGATAATCTTTTAATGGTCAATTAAGAACATTTTTAGTATTAAATAACCAAAGGGAATATAAGGCTGTCCGACACCTAAGTTTAGGTGTGGAACCCCTCACATACTAATATTTTATTATTTCTTTTTTTATAAATAAATGCATGGGTCCTATGATTTTTATGGATTAAAAAAACAATATAAGAATGTTCCACACTTAAGCTTAGATACCCGACAACCTTATATTCTCATCCACATATATCAAACTTCTAAGTTGTCTCATTTGAATACACACAATGGACAACTTGAAAATTAGATGCACTTCGAAATATAAAAAGTTGATACACTTTTATAATGACTGTCAAATTCATTCGATGGTTAGGCCGATTAATTGATTTAAGACCTAAGATGGTTCACAAGTGTCGGAGTGTGATCTGTACGGCTATCCGAATATTAGATCGATAGACTTATTGTCAAAAAACCACAGCAATCCGTGCTCACATTTATAATAATGTTGCGTTAGTTTAGTTTGAAATTCCAAAAAATGTACAACAATATATAGTGTCAAATTCGGAGTAAAAAAAAGGAGAGCTGTGCCCTATGTTTCCAAATAAACTGCAAGGTATAAGCTTCCTAAAAGGAACAAAAAATAGAAAATAGCTAAAAAGTTCAAAAACTAAATAGAAATACCTAAAAAAATCAAGGTGATAACCTTTTATGTTACATAGCTAGCTGACCACATGACACTTTGAAGATTTGAGATGGTGTCATGGGTTGTGAACTTTGTAGCCAAACACTCTGGGAACATATTTAGGATTGTCCAACGGTGTATTTTCCCGTTTCAGGTGTTTATACGTTAGCAGGAACAGGTGAGGGAACGTTGATCCAAAATACGCTCCATCAAGCTCTACTAGCTGTTAAAGAAACATTGCAAGATCTCATATAAAATACTAGTTGATTATGCTTTTAGTTTTGTATTCAATGAAGTTCAAATGTTCTTAAAATCAACTATTTTACTGATGTCATTATGGCAGACAATTGTAACAACAGATTTATGTAAAATTAGAAAACTGCAAACTGTAATGAAGGATACTGTCTTGAAACTTGGATCCAGGGTTATAAATATCGTGACATCTGGGACAGTAAAGTTTTACATTGCTTTGACCACAATGATCCGATTGGCCAATAGGAAGACAACACTCAGCACAGCAGTAGGTCCTTGGGCAATAACCAAATTCCGAGAGTTTGTACTTCTTGAGCTGTTACAAAAGATGCATTGTCTCAGATTAATTGAATTAAACTTTGTAAGTCTGTGGTATGTTTAATACCACATTTAGATAATGATCATCTGATTTTTGCTAATCAGTTTCTAGTATTTGGGTACAGTGAAACTGGTTATTGCGTTTCAAATTGCAGACAAAAAGTTTAGGGTACTCTTTTTAGGAATAGCTGCAACATAACTGATTCTGATTTCGTGATTATTTACCAAATCTTTTAACTAAACAGATTTGTCAAGCACTTAAGCAACTGATTACCTGACCATTAAACTTACAAAAAGGAAAAACAACACATCCAAACACATAACTATTTTTCATGCAGCCCATTCTAATTTGATTATTTACGACGACAACAACACCACCTAATCCCACCAATATGGGTGTATAGAGAGGGAAGATACGCTCCTACCCTAAGGTAGAGAGACCACTTTTTGAAAGACCGCCAGAATGCTGATTATTTCACATTGTATAATCTATTTATAATTGGAATGCTAGAGACCCCTAAGATTAAAGTTTAAACTCTTACCATGGCACCCAATCCGTTAGTTGTCAAGATGAATCTTGCATGTATTAGACCATAAAGCATCTCTGCCGCTGACTCAATATCTTCAACTTGTTTCTCTGAAACTTTATCATCTGCATATACATACAATTTAATTCCACATCTATGTTATAGACGAAACACAAATGTAGGAAAAGAGTTTCACCATCAGAGGACTCGATATCCAATATCAAGTCAAGTGCATTATCATAATCTGGCACTAGCTTGCTCAAACCACATAGATTAAAGTCATCTTGGATATAATCCTCATCAACTTCACATAAAAACTCATTTCCACGTAGTCTACAAAACCATGAAATCCAAGACTTTTCCTCTCCACCTGATCCACCTGCATCTGACTCCTTACTGTCTGTTTCTGAATCTTCCATTGCATTTTCCTCTACAAAATATGTAAAGAAACTATGCCAGATTAGTATTCAGAAGCCTTATAGTGCTCACGCTTCAAGTTCAAGGTAGAAATTTTGCCCATTTTACTAATGAATGGGTCGATTCCCATTTTCTCTAACGGATTAAACCGATGAATTCTAACTAACTAGCTTGAAGGAAAACGTATCAAACATTGCTCGGAGTGTATTTTTGGTGCATAAAATCTCCTGTATCATACTATCTAGAAACTAAACTGGTATCAAGACAATAATTGCATATAAAAAATAGAGAAAAATCGTCCCACGTCAACCAACACTGACCCGTTTTCAACCCGCCTGACCCATCCATAGCGTCACCTCTACTAAAAATGCGTAAATATGAGCATGATAAAAAGTAATGAGACTATCCTGTCAGATTGAAGCAAATGACTTATCTATTGTGACCATGTATAGCAATAGGGAAACAATAAACAGAACCACGGCGCTAGCTAATTTTATCGAAATAACTACAAAATGGTTACAGTTAAATTGTTGTTTAACATGGTTAAATTATATGATAAAGAATACAAAATACACACATTATATATAGAATGTCTTGTTTAAACCATCTTTTTGTAGCCATATGAAACCAGCTTATACGCAAGAAAATAATCCTCACCTAGTGTCAACAAATATCCTCACAGACATGCAAATAAAACAGAAACTTAACATGTATTAATTCTAACAAGTACAAAAGAAAAGAAAGATAAAGCTAAAAGGGGGAAATATAATATTTGTATTTACCTTTGGTGTATTTGTTATGATGTTTTTGGTTCAAATTTAGTGGTCTGGAGCTCATGGCAGTTCAAAGATGTATGGGAATTAAGGTTTATGTTGGAAAAAGAAGTATCTTCAATTCATTGTTGTTTAAGTTAAAATTTGATTGGTTAGGGTTTGAGTGTGTGTGGAATAACTGTGTGAAAACCAAGTGGTGTAAATAATAATAATAATATAATATTAATGAAGTATATTGTATAGAAATAAACTTGGTGGTATTTTTAGCTAATTTTTCCGTTATCTGAGTTGGAACTTGGAAGTGTGTTAAATGTACATCACATAACTTTTGAAAGTATATAACAAAACTGGAATACAAATCACTGTATATAACTCCCACCTTTCCTTTTTGCTTAGTCGTTCCACTTCTTTCAAAGAAATCCGTTTCTTCTCAACCAAACTAGCAGATGGGCTCGAGTTACTCATAAAACTTACAACAAGCCAAGCTTGAACTCACACAAATTGAACGAGCCAATCTACCTCGTTTTCTACTTCAGTTGTGTACATGTAAGTTCTACATGTCAAAGACAACAAAATACAAACAGCCAAAACATGACACATGTTTGTTATAGTAATGCATACTCTAGTATAGATACATGTTTCACCACAGATCAGTCAACCACAGGAAGAATACCATCAATCACAATGTTATCTCAGGTATAAACAAAACCATGCTTGAATATTCCCACAACCGAAAACATAGTTTGATGGAAGATTTCAAAGATCATAACTAATTACACTAGTTTAACTACAGTTACTGATATACATAGCCAGAGACCTTGCTTTTCAAACATCAGCAAAGTATTTATCTTCGGCATCATGATTAGCTTCCCTCATCCAGTGATCGTCTAATGTCACATCTTCATCTATAGTTGAGTAATTAAAATGTTGATCATCTTCACCTGCAAGAAACTTCTGCTGCATCACATGAGTAAATTGGTCCATCCGATCCTGCATCTCCTCAGCTGATAAACTAGTTGCCTCTGGAAGGACCTAAAACAACAAATGTATGCCATGTCAAGAAAGTTTTGCATATGGGGAACATTTAACAGACAAAAGGACAAGGAACCACATATTAAACACCAAGCATTATGAAGTTATAATGTCCATATAGAAATATTGTTGAACCTACATGCACCCCATCCTTAAATTTTTAATTTACTACGCCTACATGCACCCCATCCTTAATATTTTTTCCCCCTACAAATCCACAAGTTTCTCGAGGCTTTTCTTCATTATAATATTTAACATTCCATATCCTAGAGATCATGATGAAATACACATTTGGCCATTGCGAAGTACAGCAAAGCAATATAAATATATATATTTCTATACAGCATAACTTGCACAAATGATTTTTTCATCATAAGGTTCTGATGTGGCTATCAAGCTACCCAACTTCAAATGTCTTCATAGGCTCCCATGATATATCATTGGCAACAATGCCACTATATAAAGACTAGTATGATTGTTACCATTAAAGCCGAAGCACGCATTAATATATGAAGGATATGTCAATAAGTAACTTTCACTACTGGTGAGTAATTATTAAAGATTATTGTGACTTCTTAATTATCAATTTATCATAACCATAAAGAAAATAATTACCTTTTGTTGATGCATCCCTTCAACATTGACATCACCATGATTCTCTTCTTCCACTTCATCTTCTTCCTCTTCGTCCTCCTCCTCTTCATCTGACTTTCTCTCATTCCCCACCCATTCCCTTTCATCCACGCCTAATCTCTGTTGCTCACTCCTTATCTTCTCCACCAAAAGATCATCATCTGCCCTCCTCAACAATGTCTCTGACCACCTCTCCCCGGGCCTAGACATGCGTCTTTCACTTTGGTCTTGGAATTTCCCAACAAACTCATGGTGCAGGTAGGGTTCTCTATCCCGCATCGCATCTTCAGAGAAAAAGTTCCCATCAAACATTAACCTATCCATGTATGCGCGTCTCCTATTCTTAACCTTTGCAGATCTCGTCTTCACATCCTCCAATGTTGGACTAATCAAACTCCGAAGATGGTTTAGATGCCAATTAATTTCATAATCGTCACTTAATATATCAAATTCCTTAAGCTCCTCCAATGTTAGCAGGGATCCATAGCGCTCTGTAAATGCATTGGATGATTAAGACAAATGTATACAAATAAGTAACAGTTCTTCGGAGTAACTAACTGATTTCAGTAATCAGATATATCAAACTTACAAGCATAAAAGAAAAACAAAATCAAGGAATCGAACTATTCAAGAATATATTGCCTAAGAGCATGAATCCCGAACTATTCATTGTTTATAAAAAGTGTTCATGATCAGAAGGATACCCCTTCAAATATCTTTTCAATCACTTAGCAATTTGAATCCTTCTAATTATGTGAAACATCCAACCTATGACAAAGGAGAGGATATATTTCAACATAACATGACCCTTTTGGTCATCAAAGACACATCGACAAGAGATTCTAAGCCACTCAAAAATTAAGCTAGCAAAGGAGGTGTCTTGACAACGTTTATTACTCTGAAAACAACCACAACGCATGCTAAACATGTTAACCATTCTATCAATGAGCGTAGGAAAAATGCAAAATGTTTTGGTTGTAATCTCACATATGAAGTCACTTAACGTTCACTAGACATGGGTATAGAGATGATAGAGAGCATGTTAGTTAGATAACTATGCACAGGTTTTTAAATGTAGACTGTTAACTTGAATATGGTTATTTTTGGACAAAAGGTTGCACATGTTGAGCTTGTATTACCACGCCATTTACACAAACCTTCTAGTTTTTGGCAGGCTCACACAGTCACTATCTAAGATGTTAACATAATCTGATCACAGCAAAAGAATTGAATGATTTGCAAGATAGAAAATAACTAGCAAAAATCAATAACGATTCTGAGAGAAATGCCTTTTTAAGCGGCAAGTTACCTACCATCCTTCTAACAATCCCATCTTTTCTCATCCCTCAAACAGGTTACACATTTTAAGATAGTGACTATGTGAAACAATCATTATAGTCATAGGTATTTCTAGAAATGGGTTGTAACAACTTCACACACTTGCGCGCGCATATGCAAATCTCATTTCCAAATTTCTGGTATCCATATTAATTAGCAGGCTCACTTTCAAAGGCACCTTTCATTCAACTAACTATCTAACAATTTCTCCAATGACTTTGAATTCACATCCAAGAAAAAATCACGCTGACAATTTATACTTACAAAAATCTCCTATGCCCGTCAAACTACTAAAATGTTTGCATCATCCATACAATCATCACAAATATATTCTAGCCATTTTACCACGTGGTATCAAGAGCTTTACAAGTCTATTGTGTGTTCATTGTTAGCACTTAGCAATATTATGGCAGAAAAAAATAAAAAATAAATGTAGGCTACATGGTTTTGGAGAGAACCGGATAAACCTTTGAATCATGTAAACATTTTCGCAATAAAGTACTAACCCTATATATTGTCTTAGGGCTACACAAAATCTTTAAATGGCATAAAACAAAGAAACATGCATATATAATGCATCAATCGTAGAGTCAAGAATATAGAGTGTACGTAAAAATCTTTGTTGCCACTCCAATAAAGGCGATTAAAATTAGAGTCAAGAATATAGAGTATGTGTAAAAATTTTGTATCTTTTTGAGACAAGAAATATGCATTTATAATGCGTGAAAGGTTACAGCCTTGGGTGAAAAGGTGTACCATGAATGGTGTCATCCCCCGACGAATAGGTGCGTATATCGCACCAAACCAACTAACACAACCCTTGGCTTTAATAAATTTATTTTTAATAAATTATACAACATTAACTTCTGACTTTGGTACCAAGTAAGTAACTTTATATCATACTATATTGTTTTGTTGATAACTAGATAAAAGGCGAGCTTATGTCCTACGCTTCAGCTCGTTTATTAATCGAACTACAAGTTCTATGATATGAATCACTCTAACTCGACTAAAATCGAGGTTTTAACTAGTCGGGCTCGAGAAGTTCATGACTAGCTTGGCTCGTTTACAATCCTACCTAACCTAAACAATAACTATCAAGTTCTAACTTCTAACCCTTCAAAATTAACCAACCAGTAGAAAAAAACAAACAAACAAACAAAACGAGGCAGAAAATAAAAAGGTAAAAAGAGAGAGAAAAGTAAAAAAAGAAATTACCTAAAAAAACGGGGAGGTTGCGGTTAAAAAGATCCTGAATGATGGATTTACGTTGGGAAGGATCGATAGCAGAAGATTGTTGAGCCCTTGGAAAATATAGGTTTTCAAGATGCGATAATCGTTCAGTTATCGATTCCGTTATCGTCTCCGATATCGTTACACCGTTAACCGCCATTCGCAATTAAAACTTTTTAACCCTTCCGTTGTTGTATCATCATCATCAGTATCATAATACCATTTATATACTGATTTAATTTAAAGTCGGTTTGAGATTTTCTTCCTTTTATTATGATTTTTATTATTTATTTTTTTTTGTAAAAGACACGTGCTAACCACGTGATATCCAAAATTATGTTACGGGTGTGTTTGATAGAGGGGTTTCAAGAGAGCGTTAAATTATTATTATTATTATTATTATTTTTTCAAATACCGCTAATTAAGCAATTACCAAATGGGGAAATGGTAGGTACTTCAACATTAAGAAGAAAACATAATCTACTTTTGCCTCATGAAATTCATGAAATGTACATATTAAATCCCCGATATGTAAGAATAGCAGTACCGCAGTATCTATGTTTTCTACTTACCGAATAAACTTTATTATTTTAAATAGGTTAACAAACACGTTCAAGATAGCCTAATTTGTAATTAGGGACAACTAATATGATGTTAACAACTTAGCATAGTTATATGATGTTACCTCACATATCTTAATTTTAGGGGAGACTTTTTAACATGTGTGAAAATTGATATAAATGTGACACTATAATGTTAATATCATATAACATTATATAAGCCAAAACACATCATTATCATATATTCATATCATATATTGGTGTACTGTTTGAATAAAAAGTTTTTTAATATGAATAAAGTAGGAAGTTTCTTTGAAAACGTATTCATAGAATCATAATATCGTAGTGATACAGTTTAATTTGTTATTTTTTTTTTAAAGTTTTTAAAAATAAAATAAGTAAGAAGTTTTTAAAACTTTGCTATACATACATTAACCACATCTTGAAACCCTCTTTCGTTCTTCATATTCGGCAGCCATGGCTGAGTTAGACATGTACATACATGTTGTCTAGAATCGTAGACAAATGTTTGTCAAACTATGGTCCGAAACCATTAATGGTTCTTACCCTACAAACATGCATTCGAAACAACAAAAGAAACCAGCGTTGTGCCAACTTTATAATTACCGTAGACTCGGTTTCTACTTCAGACTATTATAAGCTTTTAACAGCTAGAGCATTCTTTCTTTTTTGAACGAGGCTTTTATTTTAGACTCCAGCTTTTAAACAGTGAATTTTTATTATTTTAGAGTCATGCTTCCATCATTACGATGTTGTGAAATTTGTTGGGTGCATCTATTAGACACAAAAAACAACAAATTATATGCTAATGATAGCCAAGTTCTCATTTTGAGTATTTTAGATCGCCTTGACATAACTAAACCCCCAAAACTCAATGTGGTCCAGCCCTTGGGCCTTGTCAACCTTAAATAGTGTCCGAGAGCAAAAGCAATTTATATGCGTTTAGTTTCTGGCGTCTGCCAATAAACAGATCATATGAACCAAATGTGACAACTCAAATACTAGCAGAAACTCGAGGAAACAAAGTCAGATCGTTTACAGGTACCTAAAATGTCACCAGACATTTCAAACTTCTATTTCCTTTAGTCGTTGACCTATACGTATCTATCCTCCCAAAAATCGATTTGCCCAGAACTCAAACGAGCCAGTTTTGGCTTCGGAGCATTTTTCGATCTCTAGTTTTTTATATCCCCAAAAGATATACAACAAAAGAGTCGCATATGGTTCCCACAACGGCCTTAATTAGATAAATCAGTCTTCATTGTCAAAACCAATGCAAAGTAACTTGCAACTCGTTTGCACTGCAAGTTGCACTAAGCTCAACATTTGGTCATAAAAAAGGCCAAATGGGCAAAGATTGTTAAATTCACAGTTGCTGAACATGATCAGTTATTTCTTGCGGGCAAGATTGTGCATGTAGAAGCTCCAAACGAGTAAACGGTGGGGCAAATTGCAGTATGTAGTCTTTGTCTGTGATGCCAAACAGAAGATTAAAAGAGGCTGCATTACCATTCATGCAAGTACTAATGAAGAATAAAAAAATCTTACCATTTTCAACAGTTCCGTAAAGCCAACACAAAACTTCATCAGCAAACGCTAAGCAAACTCCACCCTGTAACCAATATTGAAGTAAAGAATCATATGATAAAACAGATGTTTGAGGCAGGAAAGTAATTTGAGGCTAATAAAAAAAAATGAAAAGAAAGAAAGAAAAACGCTCACCTGCCAATAATTTTTCATTTTGACCCTGTGAGTTATATCTTTGGTTCTTAATCTCTCTGTACGCACGAGGCGCCCCTTGTCATCCCTATAAGACAATATCAGGTAGAAGATGATTTTCAATGGCAATTCCACAAACTTAAAATTACACAGTCCAACCATCTCAAGCAGGAAGAGGTTGCTTATATATTTGAAAATGCATTTTTAAAGTTATCGCCAATAGTCATCCAAATCTTGCACATAGGTGCTCAAAATATATGCTGAATAAGTGAATATAAATTTTATTTTAGAAGAATGTACCTATATCCGATGACAATGTATGGGACGCCAGCAAGAAAAGACTGAATCTGCAAAATGTAACATATAAATTCAAATGTGCAAATATTAGCAAGAAAAAAAATGCCAATATCAATATTTTGTTCTCAATACACTCCATTAACAGAATAAATGGGAAAAAGAACTTGAAAAGTAGCTTAAATGGTTATGATAAAAAAAAAAAAAAAATTCACAACTTTTACCCAGGACAGAGAATACACCCGCATCAAAAAGTGGCTACTCGTTCCAATTTTCTCATTTATTGAAAAATGTAAGCCATACTTCAAAATAAATTATAACGATGACTGCTACATTTTCTATCACCGACACATGACTAGTTGGTGATTTATAATCCATTGCAATCACGAAGTCAATTTCCTGAGTATATATACATTTGGGTGCATATATACATTTGGGATTGCTTGCCCAACTCAAAATTATTAATCCATGCACAATATGTTAAAAAGACCACAAAGGTATTGGTGAAACGTATATAAGCCAGTAAAGCTAGTAGGATAATTATACCCAAAACTTAAGTAATTTCTCCTTCTCAAATCTTTCCTCTGTGCGGTAATCCAGCTGCAAAGTAAAATAAAAAAGAAAAATATAGGATCAATAATACTTACAAACTACATAAAAGAATAGAAAATACCTTTCGTTCAAAAATTTAACCTTTGAGGTGAAAAAAATCAACTTTAGCTACATAACAGATAATGGAATCTTCAAAATTTTATACAAACTTCATACGAAACAAGGAAAACTAAGCTTGAAGTTATTTAAAGTTAAAACAGATCAGAAGTGTATCATTTTTCTCTTTTCTCCTATATTGGGATATAGATAAACTAGAAAGATAATTTTCACTTACCTCACGACTTGTTTTTAACTCCACATAAAATCTCTTTCCATCATCAGTGGAATCACAGCAGTCCATTTCAGCCCCCATTAAAATACGATGTGCACCTAACTTGGTTTTAATTACAGCACAATATTCAACATTTGCATCAACATCATGTATCCCTTCTCCATCATCTCTTCTTGGATCTTCAGTAGCTAGCGTCTCGAAACAATATCCCCAATAAGACCTAAATCAAATATTATATTAGTGCCTATATACCAGTTAATAGCCATTCTTCTAGATAGTGAAAAAAAAAAAAAATTGTGCCGTTATCTTGGTCTCTTTTATCAAAGCTAACTGCAACAACTAAAATGTTTAATAGATAGATAATTGACTAGAGAGTTGAAACCTACTAAAAATCAAAATAGAGAGACGACAAAAAAAAACCCTTCAGAAAAAAGAAAAAGAAAGGAAAAAAATTTGAAAAGTACATCAGCCGATCCCGATCGCCTCTAGGCCTTTCTGGCAATTTATGTACATCAAGATACACAACACCTTTCCTTTTATGCACCCCCATTTCCCAAGGCTCGTGCCTCAAATAAGCAGTGGCCATTATCTGTAAATGAACACAAGGAAGGCAAATGTTAGATTATATAGCCATCGAAACGTATAGGATGACCCACCCAAGGGCCATGGTCCTAGTGGTATGCGTGGTGACTCATCAACCAAAAGGTTGTCGGTTCAAGTCCTATGGTGGACATTTGTGTTCATTTAGCATAGGTATGTGGAAAATTTGCCTTTCAAAAAAAAGTTTAAAAAAAAAGGGATGACCCAAGTAAACCTGTACATTTTAGAAATACAAAAGATGATTATAGTTATAGAGCCAATTTGTATATAAGCAGCTTCACACCAAATGAGATCTTCTAAAGTTAGAATAGGTAACACGCCTAAACAGATCACCGCAGTTAGTGGAAAAATATAAAATTTCACCAAAACTAGGGTCATAACTCATAAAAGCATCGAGTATCCTGAACAAATTTAATGGTTTGTCAACTTGCAATGTCACGAACCCATACGCCTTTTTAGTTTATAAACATATTTCCGATATGCATAGTAAACCTTAAAAAGATTATGTAAATGAATTGAATATAAAACTAGTACTTTATAAAATCAAAGTTTCATATAACCCATGTCTTTATTTGATATATATATCCACTACCCATCATGAAGGTACATAATTCCACAATGGGGGATCAATTGAAGAGCCATTGCACTTCTTCATATATATTTTGATGAACCAGGTATAGTAGACACTTTCAAAGGTTCGTAGAACTCTCGGTGTACCCAAAAAGTATGCTAAGGCAAGTGTGTACCTTATTGAGATTGTTTCTGTAGGTCTGTAATGCAAAAGAGAAACAAATAGCGTCAGAGTCTGAAGCACACTGTGAAGCTGATAATAGAAGAATGAAAAAAAAAAAAATCTCACCACGAAGTGCATATTCTCTAAGGGAATTCTTTTGTTCCGTATGCAAGAGAGGAGATCACCAAAACCCTGGGCGCCTAAATCTGGTGAAAATAGAACAATGACAATAAAAAGGTTAGAAAACACTAAAGGTATTACTTTGTCATAAGAGTGGATATTCAATTTTTATTACAAAGCCAGAGCGTACCTTTCTTCTCAATAAAGGTATCAAAACCTTGGCTCAAATCAGCCCCAATGTCCTCTGTAATAAGTCGCTTGAAAAGCCGCTAACATTTTAAACGAAATGTAAAGTACTTGAGATTTAATAGAAGCTTAAGGTGTTAAGTCTAAAATGATGCAACAAATGCTCACCAAACTACTATCATCAAAATATACTTCTCCACCTTCCACACGACTATAGCAAGCAAGCTCAGAAGGCTATTTGACATCATCCAAAAAAATACTAAAAGTTAAATGTCTCGGAAGACAGTATGTAAACTGGTAATAATATAAAAAATAAGCCCAATATAACATATGGAGTCTCGTACAGATTGTGTACAGGTCCGAAATTTTGGGGGATCCAACTTTTACTAAAAATTATCTTGTCTGATTCATTTATATTGTCTTATGTCGAATTATAACAACTTCAGCTTTCATCTTAGTAGTTTCAGAATTGATAGAATATTTACATCCAAAAGTATGGGAAGAATGTTGAGCCATGTAGATTATTCTGATGCTAATACATAAGAACATAGAAAAAGTGAATAGAATATAGTGTTTCAGATGAATTCACTAACATTCTAAAGGGCAAAATGGGCAAACACACAGATCCAAGCATTCATACTAGTTTACTTTTAGATGGGCTTATTAATTCGTAATTGGTCGGATTTCAGACCTTCTAAACTTAATAAATCAACCATCCGCCTCTAGAGCATGTTTTACCTCTTGAAATGCTATGCACTTCCTTGATAATGTTTCTTCACCCTTTGACAACTTGAGATCAGAAACAAAACGTTCATCATTACGAGGAGCATAGAATTTAGAACCATAATTAAAATTTCCCCTTGGAACTGGACCAGGCCGAGGAAGGATACCGGCTCCTCCTCTATCATTATGATAACGTCCACGCCCGAATCCTCCTCTGCTCGGGCTATTGTTTGAACTACGTGGCGGCGGTAGTGGTAAAACTGTAATTAAATATGATTTAAAAAGAGGAATGTGATAAAGTATATAAAGATGTATACATACGTATAATAAGGCACTTCTAGACATGATAGAAAGAAAGATGAGAACTTACATGCATAACAATATTTGGTACAGTAAAAATATTAGTCCAATTTCTATCACATCCTTTAATCACAAATGAAAAGATTCATATACATACACATTTTGATAGGTACAAGTTCCAGTGAGCAACGTAAAAATCATTATGAAAGTAGTTTGATTACTTACCATGTACAGCAATAAGGGAACCAAAAGGCAATTAGATGTAAAAGTGGTCAGCGCACAACATCAAAATTACAACTTATGTACACTTGGTACAGGTACAGGACTACTATGACAGTGTTTGGATATTTGTGGACATCATATCAGTATTGCGACTTAAAGTCACGAGAACCAGTTTTCAGAGTTTGGATTAAATATATACTGTTTCTAAATATCTCATCATTAAGGTCAACTTATTTAGTTCTCTATAATCAGTTTCATGATTATCCCAAGGCAAACAACAACCCGTTTCCAAAAGCATCTGCTTCGTTTTTTCCTCACAGAGGGTCATTTTATCTATTAAGTTCTTAAACAATCAGAGTTCCCAAAACACTCAAATGGAATGATTATTACAATTTTGAACTACAAAATCATATTCCAAACTATCCCTTCTATAACCCATTCTGCTACAGCTGATTCTATTCTAACTATTTAGTATCACATGATAACTTCCAGAAGACACATCCAAACAGCCCCTAGTTAACAGTTACCAACAGATAGACATCAAAATAAATGTGACTAACAGCATCTACAGGTACATGTCTAATGCAACCACAAGTCCATTGGGTAAATATCAAAGAAAATAGCCTACACATATCAAGTAATCTAAAATCACAAATTATCATAAATGTGATGAAAGACCATCTCCTCTAGCAATTGCCTTTCCCAATTGATGAAGAACATCACTCCCTGAGATCACAACTGTTATTCTGGTTCTCTACTAGGCTACACTAACTACTCCAAAGCATGAATGTTCAATTTTGCATTCATTGAACGCCTTCCTCTTTTCAGAATAGAAGACAATTCCACTTATGGTAATGATATCAAATATGACTACATCTCATACTCCTTGTTCCATACCCTCGACTTTCCCCTTAAATTCTTATTCACTTTCTCTGAGTGGGAATGACAATTAAATGCTAAAATACTATAACTCTTGTGCACTAAGAGCATTTACAGTTTTACACTACAAATGAAATCACAGGCAACATTTCCACTTACCATATTTTCCATTTTTCCTTGGGCAATATATCTTCCAAATACAAAACAAATAGCAAGTAAAAAGTACTTGACTCTACTCATACTTGATGAAGATTGCCTTGAAACATTATATACATGAGCACAAGGCAATGACTACAAAATCATCGTACCAGATCAAATGACATCCTAAAAAGTATACATGTAGTGGTCATAATGAGAACCCCATATAAAGCTTTACACTCAAAAGTCCATCACTAACAAAAAGAACACTGTGGCAACAAGAATACAATTCCAATAACAAGAAAAATCATTCTTTCATTGACTGCTTAAAAACTATGCTAACTCAGCACATAAACATCAATTTAACCAGGTGGGACATCTTAAAGATTAGAACTTTTTCACTTTTTATGTTTTTAAAGTGATTACTTTACATGGGTAAGTTTTAAACAGTAAATTTATTTCATCTATATATGCTACAGAAAATATCTCTGCCATCAGAATATACATATAAAGACACAAAAATTCTCAGTAGAACCAAATTGGTGGCCTTCAAATTTCAACTTTATTCACTTTACATATTCTATGGCTAAAAATATTAATGGTATTGCACATCTTAATTCTTGACAAACTATAGAACTAATTCTTTCATCAAAAAATATATAAAGACACACAAAAAATCCGCTAAAACCAAATGGGTTATCTTCAAAATCAATACTTTTTTGCCTTTTATGCTTTCAAATCGAAGACTGTACATGGGTAAGTTTCGAACAGTAAGTTTATTTCATTTATACATGCTACAAATTTAATTATTCCATTAAAATGTAGATATAGAAACAAAAAGTCTCAGTAAAACCAAACAGGGCATCTTCAAAATTTCACTTTATTCCACCTTATTAGTATTTCATCAAAACCAAATGGGTGATCATCAAAATTTCAACTTTATATTCAAAACATCTTCAGATTCAGAATAATCAAATATGTATTCATAATTCATCAATATACAGACAGACACAAACATACATATGCACATATAAAAACATAAACTTAATAATGAGAATTTTTTTACCAGGAGCATGAAAAGGGCTAAACACCTCAAATACTATCATCATATCATATTTACATTTAAAAAATCAAATCTTTATTCCACAATCCACACACACATACATACATAAACATATACATATAAAAACATAAAATTTATATAAAAGTAAGAGACTTTGTTTACCAGGAACAGGAAAAGGGCTAAAAACTTGAGTATTAACATACTCTTCATTATCAGACCCAAATAAATCTTTATCTTCTTCAACAACATTATAATTATAATCATCTCCATAACCACCAACTTCTTGATTAACATTATTATTATTATTATTGTTGTTATAATAACTTGACCTTACTTCACCATCATCATCATCATCCACCTCATCACAACCGGCGCCGGAGCTGCCACTAGCACTACCACCACCACTACTACTCCGATTAGAAGAAGACCCAGATGACCCAGATGAAGAAGATGATGCTGCTGATGAAGATGATGATGAAGATTGTTGGCTGGTTTGTGTTGTTTCTTCGTTTTCGTTTTCTATTTCTAAATCACCAAATAAGTCTTCTTGCTCTGAGTAATCCATCAATTTTATTCCAAGATTCTTACTCTTTTTTTTTACAAAAAATAAAAACTTTTTTGTAAAGATTTGTGCTTATGTGTGTTTATATGTGTGTGTTTTGTGTATGTTTTCTATTCTTTTTTTTTCTTCTTGGGTTTTGATGCAAGAAAGAAAGGGGAAAAGGAAAGAAAGAAATATAGATGTAACAAAATTTGGGTGTGATTTTGTGAATTAGAAAGGGAGAAACTTTGTTTTGTCACGTGTTTTGCACATGTTTTGTACTGGGCCTACATTACGGCCCAATATTAAATATGGGTTATCAAAATTGATACCTACATAATCGAAAGTTTTGTGCATCAAGCCATATGTTCTACATAATCGGTGTTCTCGTGTTTGTTAAGTTTTCAGCCAAATAATAAAAAAAAAAAAAAGAGGTAATGGAGGGAATCTAGCCCTGGTATCATAATTAGATATTCATCAACTCACCCCGTATGAGTCATATGATACCGGTACAATACCTCCATCATAATCTCCATATGATCTGAGCACCCCGAATGATCAAACTTGAAACCTTGAGGTCATCAAGTGTTTTCATTACCATTTAACTAACTCCTTGTTGGCTAAATAATCAATGCATATACTGTACATATATCCAAATGAACATATTACCATCGTTTGTTTACGTTTCATCAAACAAATGAAAAAACACAAGATTAAACGGTCGAATATTTTTTTATTGTCTAAAGGACAAGTTTTTATGCTTGTTTATTTAAAGAGTATGACAATGCGAACAATAAAAATATAAACAAACATACATACATACATAGACATGAAATGTTTGAAATAGGTGATCAAGTTTGAATCCAAAATCTTGTACTATTTGTAATTTGTTGTAAAAAGGCTTCCATCAATTACCAATTGAGATACTTACCAATTTACCGTTGACAATGTGAAATATTTATGTGTGTTTGTTCACCAATCACCATGCTACCCTACTAGAAAATAAATGAGCAAGCACACAACTACACAAGCAAACGCCCATGAACAGTTAAAATGTTTAGTAACGTATATGGATGGAGGAGATCAGTGTTTATGTTTATTCATTTTGAAAAAACAGACATAAAATATTGTTTGTATGAATATGATTATATGAATGTGTTACAAAACAAACATATATGCACAAACAAACTTCTTTATTTAATTATCTAATGATTCATGGACTACATTTATTCTACGTTTTACTTGTTTACCGCATTGTTACTAATACCTAGACTAGTTACATGTTGATAAATTTTATTAGGTTTTATTTGTAATATATATATCATTTCACTCTAGCTAGCTCCCCCATATAGCCAAAACAATCATATTTGCAAATTTTTTTTAAATAATAAAAAGAACATGCCATATATATCTTATCTAGAAAGTGAAAGAATTTTCCAAGAAGGCACTTTAAATTGAAAGCTTCAATAATATTATGTGATGGTTAAAGATGACACGAAAAAGAATTGAATGGAGCTAGGGGTTAGGTAATTATGGATTTATATGTAGTGGTTGATATAGAATTATGAAACCTATATATATTTGTAAAAGAATCTATGCTTCACCAAAATTAGTAGGAACCACAAATCAAAGTAAAAAGAAAGAAAGATGGGTTTAAGATTTGCCATTCCACCAATTCTAAACATTCTCTTCAACCTTCATCTCATGCCATCACTCGATGACTCTCCATCATTATTCGTCTCTGGTTATATCGTTCTTGTCGTCGTCACCGTGTTCTTGATCACCTTCGGTCCATCTGTCTCCATATCCATTGATCATCCTGCTAGTCGTCCCACCACACTTGGCAACTTCTTTACGTCCTTCATGCTAGCATTATCCACCATTGCCGCCTTTCGTTGTGCACCATCCCTGGTGTACTTATATCGTTTCTTCCACTATCACCATCTTTACCTCTCCTCGATATCGCCAAACTTGTTTATGCTTGCATAAACATGCCTTTACTACCGGCAGCACCATTGATCACTGCTATCAACCAGAAGGCTTAGCTAATTATGAAGATAGTGAAAATGAGAGTGACTTAGATGAAGAGTATGTACATATAATGTTTGGACATGCCTAGCTAGCTCCAAACTTGTTACACATGATCGTTTCGATTTTGTACATATAAACCACTTCGATTGAGTAAATAAATTAAGTTAATTTAATTTTTTTTTTTTCAACAACAGTGAATCCAATTGGACAGTATGCGGAGGTCGAACCACGTATGCCTGGGACGAAACTCGGGACTCTCGAACCCCCCTAAAAATCTACCCCTGTTAATGTAGGAAGTATGATACGAACCTGGTGGATTCGTTCAAGGTCTAAAACCTTACCAATGAGTTATCAACTCATTGTAAAATAAATAAATTAAATAAATTAAGTTTCGTTTTTGTTTGATTATGGTGTAACCTAGTTTGTAAATTAGTAATAACATTTATAGCTTACTTTGTCACTTTTCTTTACACATGCATCTATACATGCACACAAAGAAAACAACTCTTTCTTTCTGTCGCTTAATTCAATAAAACAACTGATCGAGACAAATAAGCTTTAGTTTAAAATTATGTCACATGTAGTTTGTAATTGTTGGTGGATGATGATGTTGGAACCACGTTAGTGTAACCGTCATTGATCATGTATCATTCCTGATATGATAATTGACGATAACTGAAATTCCTATGTCTAAATAAATATATGATGGGAGTATTTACTCTTAAAGACGTAGTATAGGGTTTCCCATTAGGTGATTGTAACTAAGAGGACTAATGATACACACATTAAACACCAGAAGGGTTGAATGTGTAAATACTAAAGGGTTGAATGTGTAATTACTCTCGTTATAAATAGAAGGTAATTAACCCTAAGTTAAAGTTAATCACACACACATAATCCCACAAAAATTCATGTGTTTACTTCTCTCTAATTCGTGCATCATGTTCTAGCCGAATTCATCATCCCATTATTACTCAATCACCTTGTTATGGGAACCCGAAATCAATAGCAATTATGCTTTAATGTTCTTACAGGTTCCACAGGACGATTAGGAATATTTTATCACTCGAATTGAATCATGTTTATTCCAACAGATGAGTCCATACATATATATGTATATATACATTACTAATTGAGATAGTACGTGTCTCTCCACAAGTATGACTTTTAAGTGACCTTATGAACTCATCCCATCGCATGTCTAGCTACCTATCGTCATACTCACTATTCTTTTTAAGGTTGTTAATTGGCAACGTTAGCTTACATAATCTTTTTTTTGCCTATAAACCACGTACACAGTTTAAAATTGTGTGTATAATATTACAAAAATTGTTTGTGGTGGTGCTTAATTAGAAGTGTGCAAGTTCTTTTCAAGCTTACAAGTATTAGAAAAGTAACGGGAACATAGTAACAAAAAAACGAATGCTTTCTATAATTTGTTTTATGATTCTGAAATATGCCTAACAAGATTACAACACATGACAATGTTCTAAAAATAGGTTTAAATTACTGATATAACCGGTTGAACCACAATCTAATTTGACGGTTTATTTACTTAATCATAGTGGCTTTTTATCTTGTGTTTAATATTTATTCACAGGTAAATAAGGAGTTTGTATTTACATCTGAAATTTATAGTTATAAAGGTTTATATAGTAGTATATACGTAAATTTGCATTACTGCAAAATACATGTAAAATTAATGTTTTATTCAAATGCTTTATCATTATTTTGTCTTATAAACTCTTATATAAAACTATTGCCCGATATAGAGAAAAAACAGAGAGAGCTCGCGCATTATATTCACATGTTTTAAAAGCTATAGTTTCCGAGCTTGCTCATGATATATCTGGCCAACTCATTTTACAGAACATGGCTACTTGACATAGATATAGGTAGATATAAAATCAACGGAATTTTAACAAAAAGAAGAAAATAATATTGCTCTATGAAATCCCCGATGGATGTTTCTCCTCACGAAAGCCAAACCAAAACCAGGCTAACATAAGAAGGCACAACTCACAAACCTAGTCAATCTTCAAAACATGAATTGATCTAAAAGCAAAGATTAGTCGACAACACTGCTTCACAATCCAATACAAATTCTCATGTAGCAATCTCTTCCACTTCAGAATTGAACACAAAACTTGGAAAGGTGGTTGTAATATCCCTGCATTTCACATTCGTAAGATATTGTTCCCTAACAATTAGTGTGTTACAAGAATAACGCTATTCAATAGTATGATCTACCTTAGATACGGGAGAGTCATTATCTTGAGCAATGATGGGTTCTGGGTGACAAAATTATGCCACTCTGACTTGTCTATCTTTCCATCCCGGTCTACATCCGCTTCCGAAAACGTCTATTTAAACAAAAATAGAATTACAAATTACACTTTGATTAAATATCGAGTATTTTGTCAATCATGTACCTACAGTTTAACGTAACTTTCTGATCACCCTAAGTTGGCAGAGAAAAGTTTAAAATGGTCAATTTGCATTCTTTGTTGGCCAGATAGTGACATGAGATACGGTAGCTCAAATAAGTTGATTCATGGTAGTGGCAGAAAATTATTTTTAACGGTAGTACATTGACTGAAACAATAGCTTTTTAACTTTTCTTTCTTTACTTGGTTTTGAATGTATGCTATACTAAACATGTTTAACGTCTTTTCAAAATGTCACAACAAACAGAAATAAACTCACCTTATCAAGTATTATCTCAATGGTATCATCAGCCAACTTCAGCTCAGACTCACATAAAAGTGCAATCAACATTTGCTTAACCTATATAATGTATACATAGTGAAGATGTTAAGATAGCTAATTGCAGACATGCGATTTTAGCTGTATATTTAGGGATTCTTGTACTATAATATAAAGCAGTAATCAAAAAGTTCCGAAGAAGGAAAAATGTACAATTTTCATCAGACAAGTCAAGTCACACAAGACATATATCATAATGTTTGGACATTAACATGCTCAACCATGCAACATGAAACAAGCAGAAAACATACCTCCTGGCGCTCTATGAATCCTGTTCCGTCCATATCATAAAGCTTAAAACAAACTGAAACAGGAACAATGAATATTATTAGATCATCCATAGCCAATTAGAAATAACAATTTCGGCCATCAAGATCAACTTACAACTAATCTTGTCTTCTTGAGGAGCATTAGGATGAAAAACATTAAGCGCTCTTACAAAATCACCAAAATCAATAACCCCCTTTTGCTTAACATCAAAAAGATCAAATATCTGCACATGGAACTTTAACGCTTTAGGAAAAAGTATAACAGAACTACAAATATGGAAATGTATAACAGAAATGCAAATATGGAAATGTATAACAGAATTACAAATATGGAAACGTGGGTTCACATCTGGTATGCAAGCATGTGATGTTCCATATCCATATAAATACGTACAAGACTATATAAATTATCAAGAAAATTGCATTTGGTGGGATAAATTAACAAAACAGGAAATCTGACAGAGTACATCTATTCATTCCCATCTTCCACCTCTAATGCTGTTTTCAGCACCTAAAATGCTTAACAACATTAGATGCTCCTTTCAAGAAAATAAAAAATTGTTTCTCAGATTTAATGCGATAATTTTGTGCCAGAAGAAGAGTACGCGGAAAAGGTGAGGTATTTTAATTCATCATCACTAACCAACCAAAAAATAATAGCTGGAAAAGGTATGGCGCTTAACATATCAACATTCCGTACCAAAAAATGGCTAGAAAAGGTAAGGCCTTTTACTTATGTATCATTTTCATTTTATTAGATTGATTTAAATGGTTATAGAAACAAGGATGTGTCTATGGGTCATTCTATTTGCTGGGGGGAAAATGGACATTAAACCCACAAAGTGAACAATATATGAATGTTATTAACGAATGAAAGCCACAACTATGTTAAGAAAAAGTCCCGAACCGCATTAAAGGTTGTGATTTAAAAAGAGGAAATAAGATCTGCATATTCTTCTGAGTTTGTACTGAATCTAAGTGATGAGTATGGAGAACTTTCATATTGGTACATAAAAATATTCAAAATTAGAATTTATTTAACTGCATATTAGAAGTTTTAAGTTAGTAATAATAGTATTTTATAAAAGAATAAATATGGCTAATACAAAATGATGCACATTCTAATCATTTATTGAGGTGTGTTATTAAATTCAGACCAAGAATATATTCTTTTCATGATTATGTTACTTTTTTCCAATATTAGATAAATGTGCCGTCCAATTGCATTATGATTACAGAACTAGAAGCATGATTGTACATATTTAAAGTTGTACCATATACTATATAAGTATTTGTTTGCATCCATGACCGATGCAATTTGATTACACCCAATCTATTAGATCCCTGGCCATAAACTAAATAAATATTTGTGTGCATATTCACTTTTTCCACTTTTTTTAATAGGGCTTTTACTCATATGCTAAACAGGGTAAAATCCCTTTAATCCACTTTTACCGTAACAAACAAGCAAGGCCTGGATCAAGTGGTTAACACCCTTTCTTCTAGAGACAAAGGTAAGCATTCGATCCTTGCTCCTTGCAAGGCCGGAGGTCATTTCTACCTTAGGTACAACCTCGAAGCACCCTCTCTACCTAAGGTAATGGTAAGGCTGTCTACATCTCAACCTCCCTCATGCACCGTTGTAGAGGATATTAGAACCCATAACCCGTGTAAGACAGTATTGGGTGTTACTTAAATTTTTTACCCTAACACGAGTTCTTACCTAATTAAGGTTAATCAATTATATACTACATATTGCCGTTCAAAAAAACTAAAATAAAAAATTATATACTACATATTTAAGTACAATGAAAATAAATTGATGGAGAATAATACCCTATTTGCAAAGAGGTTCTCTTTCTTTCTGTTCTTGAACAAAGCTAATTGGAATTCTTCCTGTTGAGATAAATATATCAGAACTGGACCTCATTAAAACATACGTTGCAACAGACGAGTTGACACATAGTTTGGCAGATATCTATTATACCCTATACCAAAAATGGAATTTGGGAATCTTGGGCCCAAATCAATAGTATCATTGTATTTTCAACGAGGAAGCAGGACCAATAGATTTTTTAAGATGAAAATATTCTGAAAGAGAAACTTTGCAACTTTCTTGGGACAAAACTACAAAAGTACTATTGAAATTCCCGACTACCTAGATAATGAGCCCATATGTTTTACTGAATGAGAAAAAAAATAATAATGGACACGTGAAATACCTTATTAATTAATCCATCATCGATCACAGAACTGCTTATGCTCTTGAATAGCTCAAATAGAGCTTCAACTTCACTAACACTAACTGGAGAGACACAGGATAATTACAAAAGCTAACATAAGCCACATGCATGAATCATGATTGCATACGATATTGCAACAAGCCAACAAGGATAACATGATTGATTAAAATATGACCAACTTACACGCCGTTTGAGATGCAAGAATGATCGGATTTTCGTGCCCAGGAACCGGTTTTCTTACGGTCGATTGAAAGCAGCCCATTTAAACCACGAAGGGCGTTACAGGACTAGAAGCACTGCAACGTTACTTATCAGAACCATCATAACTTTAACTGCCACATTAGTAAACCGAAGACTAATCACTTAACCAATGACCAATCATTACAAAAACAACAAAAAGCTACCAGTCAAACCTAAAATCGAGGAATTAACAAAGAGATATATCAGAGTATCCATGTAACACCCCCCCATAACTTTCCAACCAAAAAGTACACCCACTATGCAAGCAAGCACATGAATTAGCTTTCCAATTAACAAGTTGTTGTAAAAAAGGATCTTTGATTGTAAATATCCTACCGCCTAGGAAAGATTCTGGTGTTGCCACGTATCTAATGCGCCATTTTTTACACTTCCGTGCACCAATTGTTTCTTCTAAAACCGATTCATCAACATTTTATTTTCATGCGTCTAACACCGGAATCCCTCCTCCCATTTTATTTAACCGAAAAAAAATTCCCTCATTCCCAAAATAAAAAATATAATATACTGTATGTACTTTTGTAACATGTTTTCACCTGGAAGCAAATAAAAATAAACTAACATAACACTTTTTTAAAAACAGTTAAAATCTTTCAAAAAGATATATATATTTAGCAGCTTTTTTTTTTTTTTTAATGGTTTTTTTTATGGAATATATTCAGCAGCTTATGTACTTTTTATATATTACAAGATAACAAAATCCCTAGATCCAAAAACAGAATATATACAACATATGACACATACAAGCATAAATCACTAAATTTCAATAATCAATATATATACTCATTATAATCATACTAACGCTGGAATTAACTATATACCGGAAAATCTTGAAGACCCGACCCGACCCGATTGATGCAGAATCCGAAAGTTGCAAACTTGGGGCGAAAAAGTAGGCGTAAAGTGTGTGTTTGGTTTGTTATAGATATTTTAGGCTTTGATTGAACAATTTTGAGGGTTTTTCGAAGTTTTTGTCTGATTACACTACTAAAAACACACAGTTAAGGGAGGTGCGGTGAGAAAATATTTTTTAGAATGTATTTATACGAGATAAAAAGTGATGGTCATGTGTGTAGCACGTGACTGGAAAAGTTGTATGTATAGATGTAGGCAATATACACCTCTCTGTTTACTTTTTTGGAACAAAAGAGAATATACCTTTGATTATTTTTGACGTAAATATTGTCAAAGGAAAACATGACTACATCTACTTCTTCTCTAGTTCCCTTTTTTTGTTTTGTAATCTTATCTTATTATTATGTGTTTTTTAAGGAAAAGATCTTTTCTAATAATTGTATAAGATTATTTTCTTTTTAATGAAAAGATCTTTTTTTATAATGGTTGATATAAACATGTTACGAAAAATTATGTTAGAAATAAGGTTACCTATAAATGCAAGGTAGTTGGTCGGTGTGATAAAATTAGTCGAACACCACACTATGGATGCTTTTCGATCTACAATAAGTATCAATTTACGTGACCGTTACGTCTTGGTGACCGGTCTATGATAACTCGTGTTCGAGATAAATTGTTATCTATGCGTATCTTCACCGACTTGCATTCTTGAACTCTCGTCCCATGATGACGTTTAAATGGTCATGGCAAAAACAAGTTTTTATATTTGTTATTCGAAGAAAGAATAAACCATGACCTTTCTTTGATAAAAATAAAATAAAATATATGTCAAGCCGTCAAGGACTCTAGGTTAATTATTAGATAATGTTAATCATTTGATAAAATAGTACACAAGTTGCATCCATTTATTTTTATACTGAGAGATGATTTATTTGGCATGTTATCCATATCTTAAATAACAATAAAATATAGAAACCGTTGATAGTTTTTAAGATCATAAGCTTTTTTTATTGTTTGTTTGTTTTTGATCAATAAAAAGACATTTACATTATAAAAATAAAAAAATGGATTATTATTATTTTATATAATATATTATCTACAGTTGACAAGTCATTTATTAAAGGTTATTCTTTTTTGACCTTTGAATTTTCATATTCGTATTAGAACTTGCTTGAAGAAGGAAGAACATATGCTTTTTAAGAAATTCTAGAAATAATGTCAAACTGTCTAAACAATAATAAAACTTTTATAATATATTAGCATGGCTTTTATAGCGTGTAACCATGTAGTATCATACTAGCATGTAGATTATCAATATTTAGATGACTTCATATGTGAAAATAGTAAATAGTTTTTTAAAAAATTGCCAAGTTTATAACTTTGTCTATGTATATAACTCACCAAAATATAGATTAAAAAGTAGTAGATAAAAGCTTAAAATCAAATAAAACCAATATTGTAAATGCTAACTTATTGTATAACTAGACTAGATTATGTTGAACTTTACTTTGTTGAGAACCTAGTTTATTAAAAGAAAAAGTGGTACGCGTAGAGAAGCAAGATCGTACTATTAAAAAAAAATGGTACGCGTAGAAAAACATCTCATAAATCATAACTACTAATGTCATATACATGGTTGAAACATCCATTAACTTTTTAATCACTAATTTATCTAATTATTAATAACTTTAACCTTATTACCACTGATAATTTTAACTTTATAAATAAAATAAATCGCGTAGAGAAGCAAGATCATGTCTATCATTCATCGTTGTTGTCTACCAGAAAATATTTGGTCCCTTTGCACTTGAAATGGTGGGGTAGTGAATATTAATTAAACCATTTAGGATTTGGCTTATTAGCAAAATACATAATTGAAATAACTCTTTGTTTTGGGGAACACCTATATGTTCATTCAAGAATCTCATGAAAAAGTAAAATTGAGTTGCTTGAGACCCTCACACGTGTTTGAATGATAATTTCATAGACCACTCATTCTATGAATCTTTCATAATTTGTGATCAAGATAGGTTAACAAGTCTTATTCTTCATTTCTTTGTATCGAACACTTGATGCACATGCATTGTCTTTAATTTGACCATTTTGAAATGGGACAATTCAATGTTGCATCACTAGGATATAGGGTATCAAATTGGAGGTATTCAATTAGTTTAGTCAGTGATTAGTGATAATGTTATATATTAATCTAGGTTGTAATCGATTTAGCCTATAAGCATAATCATAATCATGTTAACAGGCAAATGCATATATGTCACATTATCTATAGTTGTATTTTATGTTGTAAAAAGAATAACGCTTATGCTGAAAGTTATACGAGGAAATGGCTTAAAAAACATTTAATGACTAAATTATACAATCAGTCCTTTATTTTTTTAAAAATATATCGATTAATATTTTACATCAATTACTTTTATATCAATTACCTATACCGCTCGAAGCCGTATTCACTACCAAGAGTCACCCCCACCACCACACCGTCGCTGTCATGACCACTGCTGCATCGCGCGGATACCGTGCTAGTATCACATAATCAAGTTAACATGCAATAGACGGTAGTTGGAGTTGGCGTTTTTTTTTCCGTTTAAAATCAATCATATTTTTTTAACACATCCCTTGTAAGATAAGCCAAATGATATATATAGTCAACAATTGTGTTTATATGTGATAGAATGTGTATATATAAAAGTAAGTTAGGATGGGCAAATGTGTATATAGAATGTGTATATAGCCAAATGATAGGATAGAATGTGTATATAGCCAAAGTAAGTTAGGATGGGCAATGTGTATAGAATGTGTTTATATGTTAGACTATATATATCAATTATCTATACCGCTTGAAGCCGTAAAAAGATAGGATGGGCAGTTGGTGAGTTGGTCAGATCTAATATGGATCGTGCATAGACGGTAGTTGGAGTCGGCGGTACTTTGCCTACTACGTTAGCAATAGTATTAGTCTTGAAAAAAGGAGATCGGAAGATTCGGAAATATGCATCTACTAGTGTTTAACAAAAGAATGGTTTTAAAATATTGGATTTTATGTTAAATAAAGAACGTATTTATGCAAAGTGGTTTGTCGGATGATGCTTTACAAAACAAAAGTGGGCTTGTGACGCTTGTCCGCGGGATAATCAATCAAGCGTCTAAATTTTTAATCGCCTCCTAAGTCAAAAAAGTATAAAAGAGTGATGACAAGCCTGACACGTTTATATATTTATTCATACTTTCATACTTTCGACAAATATATTTTTTATATCAAACGAATGTACGTTACAAAATAAAAAATATTATTATGATGTAGATGTTTCTTTCTTCTTTTTTATTATAATCCTTTCTTTATTTATATATAAAGATATAAAGATGTATTATTTACGATTAATAAAATGTGTTGGACAAGGATGCTCATTGTGCAGATTAATATAATAATGCATGTTATTCACATGTTGCTATCTTGATGACCACAAAAGATGTTTATATACAACAACTCGTTATTTTATATACGCATCAAGAATAGGTGTCATGATCCACATAGGAATTAATTCAAACACCATTGCGTTGGGCCGTTGGCTCATTGAAAGCTTTTGTTTATACGGAGTCACTTATCTCTATATATAATAAAAGAAGATTTTACTTAGATCATTATTTATTAGGACAAATTTATTTAGTATTGTTGGAAAATTTATCATAAATTTTTTTTTTATTTAAATGATTTATGACATCATTTATTTGTTAATTTTTAAATTCTTCTATTAAAACACAAGAAATTAGATAAAGCTAATTAGTATATGCATTAATCACAAATATTAACTATAATACGTAATATATCATAAATAATTTTTAAACATTTTTCAATAGATCAAAACAAAATTTTTCTTGATTTGCCCGCGTAGTATGCGGGTTATTAAGCTAGTATATTAATAAAAAAAAATTATTTTCAAAAGCTATTTTTAGAAAGAAAAAAAAATGGCAAGCCCTCATCTTTTGATAGCATAATTTTTAAAAAAATATGAAATTATAATTTTTTGTATTTTTATTTTCTTATTTTTTTTTTAATCCTAAACTCAATGTTTACTTTCTTTAAATATCTCAAACTTTCATATTTTTTCTATCCCCATATAAATAATTTTTAAAATATATATAATAATAATAATAAATGATCAGATAGGCATCAACATTAACATTAAACCTTTTTTTATTATTAAAAGATTGAATTTTTCAACGTTTTTTTTTCTAATATTGATCCGAATTTTTTTCCCGATATTAACGGAAAATGTTCGGGTTAGAATTAATTTAACTTAAAAAACCCGGGTTGAACCCGGGTTTCATTATCTAGTATATTATTAAACAACGAAAGCAACTACAAGTTTGAGACCCCTTTCACAAAAAATCCGTAGATACACTCAAATGAAGTATTTCTGCAATTTGTGTAGATTGATGTATTTAATCGTAGATTCGTTGGATCAAGATAGGTTGTCATGTATAATGCGTTTCTTATGTCTTATAATAATTATAAAAAGGGAAATGCTAAATATAGACGTGCATAAAAAAAACTTGTACCTTCTATATTAAAAGTCCGTCCCCTGATTTTCATGGTAAATGTACACACAATTTATGCACCTTAAACACAGCCCTAAGGGCTGTATTTAGCAAACCCCTTATAAAAAATACGAATGACAAACTTAGAAAAGTTAAAGCGTCCTTGTAATTATGTATCGTGTGTAATTTTGGATTAATTCATAACGATAGTAATAAACTAGATTTAAATCCCGTGTTAAACACAGGTGGAATAAAGAAAAAATTTGAACTTGTTTATTTTTACACACTTGTGTAGAAGATTAACCATGTTTTATTTGTTTTGTACATGATGAATTTTGTCTAATGAAATTAAATTGAAATACGTTGAGTTGTGATGCGGGTTTATTGAATTAATTTATTTTCGGTATATCCGATATGACGAAGTAACATAAGAAAAAATTCAAACTGGAAACGCCCAAGTGTGGCTCAATATATTAAAACTATACTAATCTTAATTCCCTACAAACTATTGTAACAAAAACTAATTATATCTCTAATCTAAATAAGTGCAACTTTATTTATACACAAAAACATATCACTAATCTGCACATCTTTAAATACTAGACAACATCCATCTTCACTTTTGAGACAATTGATTTAGTCCATTTGAACACGATGCGGTTAGCGATACAATGATTCAACTTATTTGCACTCTGAACCTAATAATCTACACATAGCATACACAATTATTGACCAAAGCCCACAACCAAAAAAGCTCCAGTTTTAGAATTTACAATCTAAAATGTGATCCAAACTTTCAAGATCCAAAATGGTTTCTCACACAAATAATAGTCTTTTGGTTTCAAAATGAATGCAATTTTTAATTCGAAGCAAAACAATATAGCAACAAAGACTTATTCGGAGTTTGAGAAGAGTATGACAAACTTAGAGCCTCGATCATAAATTAAAATTCTTTGATAATTACAAAATAATAAGGAAACCAAGTATCTGCTCCAAGACCTTTAGAAGTAAATGTGATTTTTAGTGTCAACTCAACCATATATAAAGACAACTGAATTTAGCTAAACACCATTTTTGTCGAGTCATTACCAAGCTCCTCGTGGTTGTTCCAAACTCACCTTCAGTGAATCTACATATTTAAGATTTTGTTAAAATATAGCAATAAAAACAAAACCAAAAAAGGCTCTCGATGACAAAGTAATTAAACAAAATAATAAGCCAAACACACCATTTCATATTCCTTTAAATTCTCTACATTTCGGCTGAGGCATACTTACACACCTCATCATAAAACCAAGAGAAATTGAATACCTGAGTAGATGCAGTCATTAAACAAAATAATACGCCATACTAATTTGTTTAGTAAAAACAAAAAAACATACCTCTCATCTATGAGCTTCGTTTTCTCACCAATTGGAACTTTTGGGTGGTCATATAACTCATATTTCTTGATAGTGTACTAATTGTTATTTTGTTGCAAGAGAACGTGGCTGGCTACAAGTATATTTAAAAGAATTAGCAAGCAATCCAATGCAAGCCAAGCTGTTTTAACTTTAAACCGGACATAACATCATGAGCTGTACATCAAAATTGCCGGTGTCAACCAAAACCCACTTTTATCCATTGTATAAACCATTCGAACCACCCATTTTGCCAGCAGATTTCATCAAATAGATGAATGATAAACCATGTAATTTAAAAATGAGAAAACCAAGGAATCATTACCGATGATGTGATTAATGTACTTGTATGATTAGGCTGCTAACTCACAGATCAGCAAAGCTAAACAAAACATCGAGTTCCAAGTGAAGTGTATCCAAACCCACAAACACCTGTATCATTGACTACTTAGCGACCATTCATTGAGAATTATAGAAGCGGGACAATAGGGGAACAACCAAAATATAATTAAAGGGCCAGACTACTACCTTTTAAACGCATACCAACATCTAAACTTTAATATGGGTAGACCTTAGAATTTGGTTAGCATTTTTCATAGTCAAGATACATGCTTGATTGACGAGCAATGACAAGATTTCCTTCAAGTACTAACCGCCGATCCCAGCTTAAACAAAAGACACGGGGAAAAGTATTGTACACTTTTTATATACCACAAACTACTTCAAGCAACTGCATTTTAAACATTAAAATGTAAGGGGGTATATGTTTATAGTTATGAGATATATAGACTAAATATTTTCAAACACTACTGGTCAAATTTTAAAGTCGTGTTTCTTGAAGTCAAACCTTGTTCAATAACAAAATCAGCCGATACCCATCTCAAATGAGTTCTTAATTTCGATTTTTTTTGGAAAAAAAATGGGTAGAAGCTTAATGCCGCTATGACTAAAGTATATATTACAACCAGGTAATTCACCATTAAGCATATACTTAAGACCAGAGCCGGTATTTGGGATATAATACCTCGCCCTTTTGAAGATAGAGTTAATGCCGCTATGGCTAAAATGAACTGATTTTTATGAAGTAAGTTGCTGGTGTCATATAATAGCTATTTAAAAGTCACAACAGAGTCAAACTATATTTAAATGCAAAGTCAAACTGAAAAGATTTCATAAAAAGAAGTATATCCACAAAAATGGATCAATTCTGGTTATATTGCATTTGACAAGTCATTCAGGTAAAGTAAAAAAAAATTGTCTAAAAGAAAAAGATTCAACATAGTAACTTGATGCGGAAAAAGATAGTTTTGTAGAAACTTATTCGCTTTTTACCTAAAGTTGTCATGTATCTCAATAGCATTTGTTCTGGCATAATCATCGTAAGTAGTTCCACTCCCTTTTTATCCTGCATCATTTAATTACGTAAGTGAACATGCTATTGACCATAGCCCGACTCTACCAAATCTATCCAGATAACCACAAATAGAAGGGCAAACAGAAATATGAAAATAACATGTGCATATACATACTGTCTTAGTCAACACTATCACCTTAGGGAGTATTTGGAATCAGTGCATTCGAATTGGAGCCGAGTCACGTTGGAAGTGACTCAGCTTGAAGCATTCAGATTGGAGCCCGTACAAATTAAACAACTTTAACGGCACTAATCTGCATTCGAGTGGAGAAAACAAACTTTTTTTATTTTACCATTTGGGTTACTACCCATTAAGATTTAACCCAAAAGTTACATTATATACTAACAGAATAGGTGACGGGGTCTCACGGGTACGTCACCCATAGTTAAAAAAACAAAACTTGAGACTACCTGACCCGTTACCCAACCGACTAACCAGCCCAAGGTCTCTGTAAAAGTATGAATCAGAGTACCTCCTCTAAAGCCATGATAGTTGCGGGGACATAGTCAAGTTGACGAGCTCCATGATTGGATACAATAACTCCCGCAGCTCCAACTTGAATAGCTAACCTTGCTGTAGTATCGAACACACCAGCAAAAACAGTTGAGCTTTAACAAACCTGAAGTTGAACTAATTGAGGTGGCTATTTCTTCCATTTTGCTTATGTATATGTCAATTTGGGTTGAGATGTTATATCAAACAGGTCAAATCAAAACTTTTAACTAAAAAGGGGACTGGTTGAAGGTCAACCAAGTGGGTCCGATTCAACCCGTAATATAAAAGAACCCATACTGAGCAGAATCCATTACCCAACACTACCATCTTTCTGCCTATAAAGAGAACTTTATACAAAGGTTCAGATTTTACTTACTATCCTCAACAGTGATCACACCCTCACAAGGATTGGCATTGTAGTGATTGTTTGGAGCCACTGCACGTCCTGCAACCATATTCAATCCAACATTTATATGACCATCTGTTGCACGTCACCTCACAGAAGACCAACCCTATCACACGTGACTAGAAAAACAGTAGGAAATCATGCCAAACAGCAACAACCGCAGAATGGCTGCTGGGTGAATTGTAAATGTAGAAAAAAATATTTGTTCAAAATATATTGCAATGTACCTTTCATCTCAAAGTGCGGTCAATCTGACCAGCAACATAAGAAGCTAATCCAGAGTCGTTAGCCTGCATTTACTCATTATGTCAGGGGGGGGGGGGGGGGGATGCTGAAATGATATCTGTTTGAGACCTATTAAATCTGCATGTGATATTATTTACTCACTTCACTCATCTTGCCAAGGTCCAGAACCTCAAAGTTCTTCAGTGTCAAAAATGGGGGTAAAGTAAACCTGTTTTCAGCTTCTCAACGTCCTAGTCATGGTGTGTCAACATTTAGAGCTATGCCTTTGAACCCGGCTCATTCAACTCTTCTCACAAGTTGAGCCACAACGTTGTGGTCCTTGTACACCTGAATTTGGGCCAGTAAAGTTATAGCTCCATACAGAAGGAAGATGGATAAAGCAATAAAATCATAAAAAAGAAACAATGGCTCACTTAAAGCTGGAAGAAGCGGATTCCAGGTCCTAATGATGCAACCTCCTCAACACTTGATGTTGCCCATGATGAAAGCGTCTACAATATGAAACATTTAAAATCGTAAACATAAAATTTCAGTAAATCATTAAGGAGGTGTTCGAATCATGCATTTGTGAACAGTTATCTGGTTTGGTTTATTTGATATCAAATAATCACCATCAAAACGCACATCTAGATACCCTTTAAGAACAGAAGATAGTTCAGAGAATGGGATCATGGTCATATATGTTACCCTAAACTAAGGCTCTCGTTAGTTTGCCACCCAAAAACGGTCAGAAGAAAAGTTTGATTACTAACCATAATAGTCCCAGCTGCAGATGCAGCTCTAGCTATTGCATATTCACCTGCATCAAGGATATAGACCATATTATTATGAACTTGACCCGCAATGACAGTGTAAAATACCACTACTCAAGAACAATATCGACTTAGGTATGAACTATGAAGTATGATCTATATGCACAACTGGAAGATGATTTACATGTTTACCTTCAGGGTGAGCCATCTTTTGCATAGCCGTTGGGGCGATCATTATGGGCATAGATATTTTGAAACCCGAAATGGTTGTGGCCATGTCAATCTTGCTCACATCTACAAAGCAATGCCGATTTCAACCAAAACCAACAAAAGCCAAGCTGTTTTAACTTTTAACCAGACATAACATCATGAGATGTACATCAAAATTGCCGATTTCAACCAAAACCCACTTCTACCATTATAGAAACCATTAGAACCACCCACTGTGCCACCAGATTTCATCAAACAGATGAATGACAAACCATATAATTTAAAATTGAGAAAACCAAGGAATCATTACCGATGATGTGATTTATGTACTTGTATGGTTGGGCTGCTAACTCACAGATCAGCAAAGCTAAACAAAACATCGGGTTCCAAGTGAAGTGTATCCAAACCCACAAACACCTGTATCATTCACTACTTAGCGACCATTCTAACCCATCACCCATTCACCAAGACTATTTATGATCAGAACATGCACTTTTGAGCTAATAAACCCAACGTTTCTATAAGACCGTATAATTCATCATATATTTATTTGGCTCAGACATGCTCTAGCAATAGTAATGATTCAACATGGCTGCATCAAAGAAAGTTGTCATGTGATAGGAATCACATTCACACCTCAAATGCCACGCCAAGGAACACATAAACTCAAGTTTCTTTGAATATATATACACATCATCATAGCCAATAAAAAAGGGACAATTATCATCCGTGGACTTTGTTTCGGTCTATGAGAAAAATATGAAAAGTTAGAACACCTAATAAGTTATCATCAAATAGCAAGTGTTCAAAAAGCAAGAAAACGTAATCGGTTTCATTTGTTACCAAGGAATCAATCACAAATTGTGACCAATTTCAACCGGCATCAAAGGTTCCAATAAAATTGCAATTTTTCTCATACGATGAATAAACCGAAAACACTAATCATATTCAACTCGAACTCAGAAGCCAAGTCAAGGGCTTCAGCCTGACCCACAAATTTCACAGCACCCCTGCAATTTGTAAGACATAAAATTTTATATAAAAAAAATTTACAAATTTCTTTTAGACATTTCAACAAACACTTTATATGCATCACCATAAATTATATTTCTTTATATTAGTAATCACCTAAATCACAAATATGGAGGTGAACTCACAAATTGTAATAATTACAACCTCTTTTAAAACAAAAAAAATACTCCAAAAGTCACAAATAAACTGCCTATAATTAGAATAAAATAGAGTTGAAAAAATAAGAACACTTACAGATGAGTAATCTTTATACCTTTCTCAGCTCACTGAAAAACACATTCTTCCCCTTTTTATAACTTTTCTGAATACTACCAAGCAAAAATAAACCAATCAATCGTCTTTCCTTCGGGGTTTTTATTTGAACGGCATATAGAAGAAGAAACATAATCCAAATGAGAAAATAGTAGGAAGTCTGTGTTATTTTTGAGAGAGAGAAAAAATATGATAGTGTGGAAAGTGGAATAAAAGGCTGGCAACTCTTTAACCCTCAAATTCAAATTTTAAAACAACCGCCCAATTTTTATACACAAGATGCAGAGAAAGAAAATAAAGAAAATTGGCTAGACCCTACCTCTCTCTCCCATATTCTGATCAAAAGGCCCACCATATTCTTTCAAAAATACGAAAAGCAACTTTTTCACATAGTATAAACACCTCCAATAACCTCAAAAACTAACATAGCCTATCTATCTATTTGACAGCTCCTATTTTGTGACATCAACCGAACTCCTCCTCTAGTAGAGGAGGAGATACATACATAGAGGAAGGGTTATTTGAGAACTCACAAATAAAAAAGAACGCGAGAACAATTCTGGACCACTCATTTTCTTATATTTTCTCTCTCTTTCATTAAATAAGAAAATTCACCCAAATCATTTAAAATGTTTTATCTCACAAACCGTAAATCGTTAGACGAAACAAAAAGCATGGGTAGTCTTAAAATTTCGTCCTCTTTCGTTAGAGATCCAATTCGATATAATTTTGACGACTTTTTAATTTTCGTTTTTTTTTTCTCATCGCGTTTATCCTACACATGTGTAAAATTATTGTTTTCACATGTAAATTAGTAAATGAACATATGTACACAACAATGAAGGTCAAGGGCGGAGCCCGTCAATCCATGGCAGAGCCATGGTAGCCAAGGACGGAGCCCGTCAGTCCATGGCGGAGGAATAACGGCTAAGGACGGAACCCATTAAGTAGAACACCCCTCACTGGTCACCCCCTATGACCTATCACCCTCTATGACCTATCACCCTCTATGACCTATCACCCTCTATGACCTATCACCCCCACTAGCTTTGGTTTATGAATCTTCTTAAGGGCGAAGCCCGTTCCGAATCATAATTTTTGTTCAACCTATACATGTGTAAGTTATGTGTAACTACCAAAAAGAAAACGAAAATTAAAAAGTCGTCAAAAGTATATCGAATTGGATATCTAATGAAAGAGGACGAAACTTTAAGACTACCCATGCTTTTTGTTTCGTCTAACAATTTACGGTTTGTGAGTTATAACATTTTCAATGATTTGGGTGAATTTTATTATTTAATTGAAGAGGGAGAAAGAGAAAAAGAATATGTGGTCCAGAATGGTTCTTGAGTTTTTTTTTTAGGAGTTCTCAAAATAACTCACCCCTACATACATAATGTCATAATGAATTGATATCTATAAACCCTTATAAAGGGTATTGGAATTAAGAAATTAAGCATTATTTCACTTCCCAAAATACCCCTCCCTATGCATAAAATCTATCTTTTTCATTCTGTCAATCTGTCTAATTACCCATCGCTCCACCGCCTCCCTCCATCACCCATCGACCTTCCATCAGATCTCCACTGCCGCCCTCCATCATCTCCATTGCTGCCCTCCATCTCCACCGCCGCCCTTCATCACAATTCACAACCGCCACCATCTTTCTTCTCGACGGTCGACCACCGCATATCGTTCCCTTTTTTCATCGGGGAAACTCCATCATCCATTTCTCATCGTCCGATTTGTTGATTAAAAATATGGGTTATAAACATGTTCTTCGATACACAAGTTTATATATATACATGATTACATCCATATATCCTATCAAATATTTGATTATTTTATGATTTTGCTATTTTTAAAATTTAAGAGTTTTATCCGATTCAAGTGTGGAATGAAATAAGGAGCGATCTTGAGCGGATATGGTGTAGCATCGACCAGACCCTACGGTATTTTATTTTTTACTAATTTTGGTGATTTTATATATTAAAAATTACATTACAAGATATATATACACTAATGTAGACGACTAGATGGATCATCACTTGTATAAAACAGGATTGGCTAATTAGGTTACAAATGAATTCAAGAAATCTAACATCAAAGGTCAATGTACTTACGGGTATAAAGTAAATATATAGGATACTACTCAGTATTTGATTTTTGCGGTCTTATTTTTATACTTTTTAAATGTTGATGGACAGGTACAAGATAGATGTATTAGGATGAGCGTTGGTGGATAAGTGAAAAAATGAAGGTACGTTGTATATCACCCCACGGTTCTACACTTTCTTCAGGGGAGGGCTGACGTGGATCAAGCATATTTAGGATGTTCATGAGACAAACAAATGTAAATTACTTAATTTGCGGTGAAGTCGGGGAACAATCACACTTCCAACGAGCCGAAAAAGGATCAATGTGTGTATATGTATGCATGAAGTAGTATTTGGTCACACTTCATATTATTGTTATTTGGATGCCACTTATCGTTCTTTTACATGTTGGTATGCAGTCAAGACTGGTCGACCTAAATGCTGAGTTATGAAGCAGTTCGATCTTGGATCCATAAACGATGCAAAGGTATTTGCTATTTCAATTATCTATGTTTCCAGTTTTGAAACATTATCTGTTTATACCTTTTAAAGTGATCTGTTTAGTGGGTATGCTATGATCACACATGATGGATGCTTCTTTGAAACTAATAGAAACAACAGTCATAGTGTCGTACCTTATCCCCCTTATGGGACAACATATCCAAACTAATGTTGGATGAGTGTGATTTGTGATAAACTGTTTGTTTAGTAAGGAATAGGAATTGTTACCTATTAGCTTTATTTCCTCGGTTGATTTTGTATACTATGTGAAGACCTACTTTTAAGTTTTTGTATGAAATGCTCTTTAGATAGAAACTGGTGAGAACACATGGTGCTGTTGTCGGGCTTCCCACCGAAGTTTTAATCAAGTCACCTAAACAAATTGGTTAAATAATGATGTTTAATAAAACTAAAAAAGCTTTTCGTAACATGAAGCGTGGCAATTTTATCTACCCGATAGTTTACCTTGGATGTACTAAGAACTAATGGTATGTACATGTCTGCTTGGTAAGGAATAATTTTTTTAGTTATTGCCAAGATAAAGTTCAAGGCCTTAAGATACAAAGCTGTCTGACTATATTTTCTTTGATGTCTAGATACAATTATTACAAGATAAAGTTCCAGGCCCTTAAGTTACAAAGCTGGCTGACTATATTTTCTTCCATGTCAAGATACAATATCCTTTAGCTTTATGGAATAACTATTTGTAACTGTTTGCAGCTTAAATCTTCATTGCTTTTTCACATTGTCGGAACTAGCCCCGTTTCCGAAAACATTGGACGACATGTACACCTATAGTTTATCTGGCTTCATGATCATGGACGGTTCTACAATGAGGGTAGTGGGGGCAACTGCCCCCATTCCATTTTTGATACAATGTAATTTTTTAGAGGTATATTTGAAATAAATAAATATTACAACAAATGTCATCGTCGTTGTCATAAGTTTCTTCTTTGGAAGTACATTACTTATGCTAGAAACATTATTTTTGAGATAAATTCTCTATTGGTAGAGAAAAAATCTTGAGTTTTAATTTTTAATAAAGTTGAAAAAGGAGTTTGAAAAAGGGTGAAGATTCTCCTAAGTTAAAGGTTACTTGAGGGGTAAAGTTGGAAGCTAAATTGTACATCATGGCTCCAAAATTGCAAAGACCAATATTCATGTAAAAGATAAATATTTCCATAACTGGCACTCACCTGTGCTAAACTCGGTCTTCTCAACTCCGATCATCAACGAAATTCTTTTAGGAGTCCGGTTTTTTCTAATTACGGGTGAGGGTCCATTTTTTTTAACCCCCCCCCCGCGAAGATGGATCTTATATATAATAAACGACTTTTAAATTTGACCGCTCACAAAAAATATACTGGCTTTGTCCCTGTTCATGATAGTGAGGTATATTATCTTTTATTTTTTGGTTTTGTTACTAAATTCTTACATGCACATCACTTGAAATTTAAGTTTACGTTCTGCAAGTTTTATTTACCAAATTTGTACCATGTTTTTATAAGTTTTCATACTTTTCTTAATCACCGAGTTAAGATGTATGGACCTGTGGGACTCTAGGTTCATGTTTGTAGATTTCTCAAGCTTACAATTTACCAAATGCTCACAATTTAACTTCATGTTGTTATCTCCTTTAAAAAGATTAGTTAACAGATATATATTTATCTTTAACTTTTGATTTGTTAACGAATTGGAACTAGCGCAGTTGTCCGGCAATGCGGCGGTGATAGTGGCAAAGGCGATATGGTGGTGGCCGTCGCGAGTGGTCTAGATAATTGATGTAAATGTAATTTTTATATATTTTAAAAATAAGGGGGTCATTAATTTTTATATGCGTTGAAGTAAAGATATACATAGATTTGTCTATCTATTATTATGTTTCAGGATAGTAAAGATGCTCACCATGTAAGAACTTATGAGGTTCTTTGAATGATAAGGACTTTCTTGAAGGTGTCACCATGTAAGTTGTATGCCAAGGATTTGCAGATATGATTATGAGTATAGCCAAGGCGTCAACTGAGTGGTTATATTAAGTCATATATCATATCATGGGTATAGTTATTGTGAGTATTTAAATAAAGTATGTTTCTTTACGGATTATTCCAATTAATAAACTTTTATGTTTATTTTGTTTGGTCTTGATATATAATGGTAATTTTTACGGTTTGGTTTGCAATTATTTTCGTCGTCTCATCTCGCATGCTTTGTATTATAATCACCGTTTAGCCGCCGCAACGCGCGGGCACCTTGCTAATATTATAATGTAGGTAAGAACTTTAGCAACTTTTGTATACAATTATTTGCATCAAATCAGTAAATATTATGTGTTCGCCCTTGCTTATCAAAGATGATAAATCATTAACTATTAACAAAATTCAAAATAAGAACATTGTAGTAGACTAGTAGTATACTTTTTTGGAAAATGATTAATACTCTTAAAATCATGCTAAAAGCTTTAAAACATGATTAGTGTTACATACTAATTCTCTTTTTTAATCTCATCTTCTGATTTTGCTACATGTCTCAATCTAATAGTTAAGAGAATTTTTAGGCAATTATATTAAGAGGATTTACCATTTCCCTACTTTTTTAATACAAAACTTTTAGTTATAACGTTTAATCCAGAGTACTTGATTATTTAATTGGAAAAAACTAGCTCATGTTCATGGGTTAAGGAATTAGGCCCAAACCGTATTATATATTTACATTATCTGGTAACTAGTATTGGACATGATCCGTTGAATAATGAGCCCAAATTTGTAACCACGACCATCTTGAAATTTTTGTTATTATGCTTATATATGCATAATTATCTATATTATTTTATTCAATAATAATTGTAGACCTAGTCTTCGAAAGTTAAAAGGTTAGAATATGGGATAGGAAATAAGGTCGCGTTTGGTTCACGGGATTTGATGAATTTGATAGAATTGGAATTGAATTTCATTCTTTAGTGTGTTTGGTTGTTCAAATAAAGAGAATCTCATTCCGTAGGAATGTAAACATTCCATCAAATGATGGAATCTCCATTTCTTGGAGATAGAGGAAAGAATTTCACTCCTTCCGTCACTTGAATTTTCAAAAAATAAAAAACATTCCGTTAAATTTTATTCTTTTAAATTTCAATTCATTCAAAAGATTTCATTCTTTTCAATAACTATATGTGAACCAAACGCGCCCTAAGAGTATTACATTATAATATATCTATCATCTTTTAACACACACATATCACCCTGTTTATATAAATAATTTTACATCTACCTTGACCACCAACAATCGCATTTACCATTTCGTCACTGACGTCACGATCATCACTGCATTCGTCGTGTGATTCTTGTATACGACATACAAGAGCTGGCAATTCGTGTCTTAACACGTCTTAACAGATTTGGAGTGTACAAAATTCATAAGTTTCATATATAAGAATCACTAGTTTAACACTTGATTTTGATAATTTAAGCCCAACAATGAAACGTTTTATGTATTAAAAAGGTTAAACTATGAATCTTAAAATACTAAAAATGATTACTTTAAAAGAGTAAAGAATTTGCATAGTAGATTTTTTGTTTAACAGGTAAACCAACTGAGTTTGATCAGTGGTTGGAGTTCATGTCTCTGGAAACAGAGGTCATGGGTTCGATCCTCATGCCTAGCAAGGCTGGAGGTCCTAGTCTACCTATGGTAGAATCTGGAAGCAGCCTCTCTATCTTTGATGGGGTAAGGCTGTCTACATATCAACCTCCCCCATACACCGTCGAAGACGATATTAAGACCCAAAACCCGTGGAAGACGGCATTGGGAGTTACTTTACTTTACTTTTTATTTTTTGTTTAACAGGTACCCAATTTTTACATGGTAGATTAATCCTATATCTTACCTTTAAAAATTAAAAAAAAAAAAAAAACCGATTTTTATATTCTGAGTCTGTATTAGTGAGGGCGGGGTCATTGGTACATCAAGACTAGTCACCATTTAATCCCGATGATTAGCGAGTGACACACTAGTCACCAACATACCTCTCCTCAATGTCTAAATTGCAGAAATCTCGTCGCAATAACGATAATAATGTGGCCCGATTCCTATACAGGTTTGTTTCCAAAACACTAATCTTCTTTTTCAAACTGAAACCGTAGCTTATGATATTAACTGTGCAAAGATCCTCATCATATTATACATCAACTAATAATTGGAAGTAATAATAATAATTCTTAAATTGATTTGTATGTCCCTATAAAATAATAATAATAATTCTAGATTTAACTCATTCTTGCAGCACTGTCTTTTTTTTTTCTTTTTTTTTTTAATATTTATTTTTTATATCTGTTGTTTTGTTTTTGTTTCTAAATTAATGGAGATCCCATTTATATGGTTGCAGGCAGGAGAAGATGTGAGTGTGATTGTGTGAGTGTGATTGTGGACCAGTTGATGTCTTGACGATGACCTCGAAATTGATCGAAATGAATATACCAAGTGAACATAGGTACCTTTACATGCTTTTATTGTTATTCACCGATACATACATAGATACATATATTTTGTCTGTATTGTGTTATTTATACTGTTAAGCCTAAAATTACAAATTAAAGATGAGGGATTTATATATATATATATATATAGGGTAACACTCCAGTGAGAACAGTCTTAAAATAAAAACGGTGAGAACACTTAAAAAACATCATTTTGATGCATTAAAAGTTCATAAAACTAACATAGTGCTTAACTAATTATTATTATTTAAGTGTATAACAACACATTGGCCTGTCAAAATCAAGAAAATCATGTTTTTTGTTTTGTGCATCCAAGATGGATGCATATTCTTCAAAATAATGCATCCACCAAAAAACGTGATTTTTTCGATTTTGACGGATCAATGTGTTGTTAAACAGTTAAATAATGATAATTAGTTAAGCACTATGTTAGTTTTATGGACTTTTAATGCATCAAAATGATGTTTTTTAAGTGTTATCACCGTTCTTATTTTAAAACTGTTCTTATTTGATTGTCCCCATATATATATATATATATGCTAGCCTTGTATCCGCGCGATGCGGCGGGACATAAAAAAAATGCTGGTTAATTAGCGGTACCCGTGCGATTACCGGATTACCGTACCTATGGCTATGTGTGTTTTAGACAGCAGAAACGACGTTTTTGGGGGCAGTGGCTATGTGTGTTTAGAGGGAGGCAGTTATGAGGGGATGTATGTGTGTATTTTGTCTTGGGGGATATATGGGTGTGTTTTTTGGTATAATATGTGAGCAGCTTCAGGGGAATAGAAGGGAGACAAATTCGGCATAAGGTTTTCTTAAGGGTATTTTCGATATTTCATGATTAAAGTGTTTGGTGGTAGTGTAAATTAAAAGGGTAAAATAGGGAATTTAAAGGTAGAGTGTTTAATTTGAAGAGAGATAGTTTGTTTATATAGGGAGTATAGATATATATTAGGTTAGGGTTTATGTGATTGTTAGACACCCAATTTGGGTGTAGAACCCCTTGCATCTTATTTTTTTAATCCATAAAAAACATGGGGGCCAAACATTTATAGATATATTAAAAAATTAGTATGTGATGAGTTTTACACCCAAAACTTGGGTGTCTAACAACCACATATTTCATTTTCTCTCTCTGTCTCTCCCCCCCCCCCCCCCTCTCTCTATATATATATATATTAGGTTTTTGGTAAAATAAAATAAGTATTAAAGTAAAATAAATAAAACAATAGGTTTTTCTTCACTAAAGATCACCATGCATCATGAAAATCATTGTGCATCAATTGCTCCGTGAATCTTCGTGCATCAATTATTTAAAGGGTTAAATCCATAAAAAGGTAACATATTTACACGAATATCTTATTAAAGGTAACCTATATTGTTTTCACCTATTTAAAGGATCTTATTTTCAAAAAATTCATAATAAAGGGTATCTCATTAGTTTTTGACATACGGAACTCGTTAAGTGCCACATCATCGATGCCACGTCATCAGTTTTGCTGACGTGCCACTTGACTTTGACAGTCAAGTGCCTCGTCAGCAAAAATGATGACGTGACATCGATGACGTGTCATTTAACGAGCTCCGTCTGTCAAAAACTAATGAGATACCCTTTATTAGGAATTTTTTGAAAATAGGATCCTTTAAATAGACGAAAACAAAATAGGTTACTTTAATAGGAAATTCATGTAAATAAGTTACCTTTTTATGGTTTGTCAAAATTGAGAAAATCATGTTTTTTGTTTTGTACATCCATATTGGATGCACAAAACTCAAAATGATGCATATACACAAAAAATGTGATTATTTCGATTTTGACTAATCAATGTGTTGTTAAACACTTAAATAATAAAAATTAGTTATGCACTATGTTAGTTTTATGGACTTTTAATGCATGAAAATGATGTTTTTAAGTGTTCTCACCATTCTTATTTTAAGACTTTTTTTACCAGAGTGTTACCCTATATATATATAAATGTATATGAGAAAGATAATTAGAGTACAAGCAATCCAATAAGTAGAAGGGAATCAATCCTGGCGGTCCGATCAAGGGCTCAGATCAAGCCTTCATCCTACTCTAGCCAGCAGCCGCCACCGGCTTCTTCTCCGGCGAGACTGTCGCCGCCAACCACCACCTCATTCTTCTCCGGCAAGACAACCACCATTTCCACCATCATCTCCGACCACCCCAACCACGGCGCCGACAGCAAGGGCTTCGCCGTACCGTATCAAACCGCCACATCTCCTGGATCCCGCCCATCAAATCCATATGATTCCCATATGCGTTCGGTGACAACTAGTTTAGAACGGATGAGGGCAACGCTGGTACCGTATCAACCGGAAAACGAAACTAATGATTGTCGGAGATGTCTTTGGAGATGGTGGCAGTGGTTGTCTCGCCGGAGAAGAAAGAAGGAGGAGGTGGTGACGGTCGCTGGAGAAGAAGGTGGTGGCTAGCGACAACAGTCTCGCCAGAGAAGAAGGAAGGATGAAGAAGATGCTTGATTCAACGGTGGAGATTGATCCTCTTGTACTTATTGGATTACTTGTACTATATTTAACCCACTTATATATATATATATAATATATATATAACGGTGGAGATTGATCCTCTTGTACTTTTTGGATTACTTGTACTATATTTAACCCACTTATATATATATATACATATATACATGGGGGATGAAAATATAAGACTGTCGGAAATCTAAGTTTAGGTGTGGAACACTCACATATTGTTTTTTTAATCCATAAAAATCATGGGGGCTCATGCGTTTATTCATTAAACAAGAAATAATAAAATATTAGTATGTGAGAGGTTCCACACCTAAGATTAGGTATCGGACAACCTTATATTCTTTTTTCCCATATATATATATGTTATTAGACAACTCATTATTTATTTGATTTGTATAACAAAAATTAGTGTTTTGGCCCAATTTATATACCCAACTTATTTTTACGTTCTCGGGACAACCAATGCATTATTAACAATAAAAACTTTCGTATTATCGAACACAGGCTACTTATATTTGCATATGTGGTCTTATATGTTGCTCCAACTATATTATTTTTCTCATTTGCCTCAACAATGTAGTCAAGTCAAAAATCAAGGATCTACGTAAGTTGGAATCCTGAATCCGCCACTGTTTCACACTACTGTATGTTCCAAGTTTATGTTACAATGCCAAGCTATCTTGTGTAAAGCATGTAACTTCTTTCATATGGTAGCTTTTTTATTTGTGTTTGTGTAAGTAAATGTGAGTTATGCTATGTGCGAAACAACAAAGTTCCACTAGTGCTTTGATTTGTGACTAGTCTGAGTAAACGGCTGCTTTCGATCTTCCACTCTTAATTGCGAGTGTAATGACATTAAAGATTGATGGGTGACCAGAGTGAGTAAAATATGGTTTTGGTAGTACGAGTAGAAAGACTTTTTGTTACCCAGGGGCCACTTTTGTGACCCCGAGTCTTCTTTTGTGTTTGCAAGTTTGCAATTTTTCCACACGCTTTCTGGTTGGTTTCGATGTTCATGTGTAGTGAAAGAATTTTACGAACCAGGGCCAAGAAGTTAAACGGATGGGTCAACAAGTAAAGGTGGACAACTTTATCATGGTAGACCAATGTATCATTATTGTGTGGAAATTGACTTGCAAAAATGCTATGTGGTCCTTAGACATCACTTTACCCACCTCTTTCACCTATCTCTTAAACACGGTCTTATATAGTAGAAGTTAAAATGGTAATTTAACCACTAATTTGAGACATTTTTAATCTTCTCCAAGATAGACTATATCCCACTTCACCTATCTAATATGGCGTTGTTGTTACTTATTCTTTTAAGGATGTATTTTTAGTCACAAAAGGAGCTCTGGTTAACGAGTCCATCTCCTATATATATAATATCAGCCTAGGTTCAAAACTGACCATAGACACAAACTCATCATAGCTCTCACCTTCAGGATTCTTTGCATTTGGTTTCTACCATGAAGGTGACGGTTATTTTGTAGGAATATGGCTGACGAGCAAATCGCAAATCACTGTTGTTTGGACTGCAAATCGCGATGACCACCTGTCTCTTCCAACAGTACCGTTGCCCTTTTATAAAATGTTAGTCTATATTGTTTGTGAACTAGCTACAATCGGCAATCGACTAAATAGGCTTTTTGGATAGGATTCTGGCAAATTGGTTTGCATTATTTCTTTAAACAATTAGATAATTCTTGGTCAGTTGATAGTTTTACGAGGAAAAGGAAGAGTTGATCACTTTTAAACAAAATGGGTACATTAATGCTCTAAATTAAATATATTATAGTTATTCGAATTTATAATAATTTTAATAATTTTTAATTTTATTTATTTGGGGAAATATATGAGTTTTAAAATTTAGTTTGGGCAGAGGTAAAATAAAACAACAATTAATGTAAAATAAATAACACACCGTATAAAGATGACATGTGACATAAGAATTTTAAAAAATATATATAATGTCAAGGGTATTTTAGAGATTAACTAATGTATTATTTTCTCTTATTAATAGAAAATAACTTTGTAACGTTTCAAATAATATAAAATTACATCAAATTCACATCCAAATTTCTCTTTAATTAGTTCTATAGCCAAAGTAAAATATATAACCTCATCTTCACTATAATAGAAAAAAGAGCTTTTGTTTTGTTTTCGTAGTTTATCCAAAAGTCAACATTTAAGAAAAATATTATGTTCCATTTTGTACTTATCTATTTATAAGTCTTTATTATTATTATTATTATTATTATTATTATTATTATTATTATTATTATCATTTTTATTATTATTATTATTATTATTATTATTAATCAACTATCACACTTTTTTTTAACATCAGCCTTAAAGTGTAATACTTATGCATCAAAAAAAAAAGTTTATTGGTTGTGCATCATATTTTTTTAAAAACTTTGTGAACTAAAAACATCACCGTGCATCATCTTATGAATATTGATTCATTTATATAAATTAAGATGCATTGATATATTTATCAAAATTATGGTGTACCAACTCATTTTTATTCATTTGTCTAAATTATAATACACTTAAAATTGTTGGTTGAAATTTGAGCTATCAACAATTTATATACAACATTATTTAGACAAACGAATCAATATGATCCGGTGCATAATAATTTAGATAAATAAATCAATATATATATAAATTGGTGCATCATTATTTAGACAAATGAATCAATATGCATAAATTGATGCATCATAATTTAGATAAATGAATCAATATTCATAAATAGTAATGTGACATAAATGTATAGTACAATAATTACGTTTAAATGAAATTCAATTTTACAATTTTTTTTCCAATTTCTATATAAAATGTTTAACTGTGAATTCAAATGTATCATAAAAATGTTATTTGTTGATAAAAAAAATAAGTAGAAAAAGGATTGGAAACTTATTTTATATAAATTACTTTTTGTTTTTAATTATTCTTTGATATCCGTTAGATATTTTCATGATTAACAACTTTGATTTTTAATTTTCTTTATTAGAATATATGTTGAAAGAACTGAAAGTAACAAATGGGAAGCTAGTTTTGCGGCACGTTCATCTTGGGTATCAAATTCATCTTTTGAATATAGCATTCCAATTCAACAATATTACATAAGTGCCATTGCTAGCTTAAATTAATAAAATCTCATCTAATATACAATCCAACGGTTGTGATTATATCTTATTTATCTTACAATAATAGTTATTTTATAATAACTAACCTCTGATATGATATTATGATATTTAAGTGGGTAAATATAAAAACAAACTAGTGTTATACTCGATCATTGGTCGAGAATAACTAAATGTTTGGAAAAAAAACAGAAGGAATATAATAAAACTGAAAAATAAAAAAAGAAAATACGAAAATTAAATGAAAAAGTTATAAAAAAAATCCAAACGTTACATCTAAAAAATATATAAAAATCAAATTTTTAAAAATAAAAAAATATATATAATGTAACAAAAGAAAACGAGAAAAAAGGATAAAAGATAAAATATATAACATTTTAAAAAGTTAGGAAAAAAAACAAAATATAAAAAAGTATAAAAAAACAAATGTTAAAAAGATTGAAAGAAAACACAAATTATATAAGGTTAGAGGGTATAGGTAATAAAAAAAAGAAACAGAAGGTGGAAAAAAGAAAAAAGAAAAAAAAAAGAGCAAAGTGCAAAAAACAAATAAAAAGTGCAAAAACAAAAAGCAAACAAGAGGGTTTCAAACCAGTGACCTCCCATCCCGCAGGCGAAGTCACAAACCACTTTACGAAGCATCACCTTTTCTCTTTATTTGAAAAACTGTATATTTAACTTGGAAATATAGATTAGGGGGAAAAAAGCTACTATTTATGTAAATTTATTTTAAATAAGTTATAATAATGTTTAGATGGGAGAAATATGAGATTCACCATTTTATAAAATGGCGCTAGGTGAAATCATCATGGCATTTCATAAATTAAGGAGAGAAATTTGACGTAATCAAAATGTTAGTAGTATTAAAAAATGAGTAGTTTGTTTATGAAATTTTTTGCTAATATATTCTATATATATTTGTATTGTCAAAAATAATTTCAAAGTAATAAAACAATTTAAACATATATACTGAAATAGATACACAAACTTCATCTCATGTATGATTTTTTTTTTTCGGTAGATATGTGACTTTATGAATTAGATTCAGGAGTTACTTTAGCTGGCCTTGAAATCATGTATCTATAATCCCTTATAAAGATGATTGAGTTTAAGAAATTCAGCATAATTTTTGTTCTTAAAATACCCCCACTTTATTTCTAAAGTTTCAAACTTACCCTTTCACAAAAAAAAACCCACACTTCCTAGAAATACATATCCACGCAAACAAAAAACCCACCGGTGTTTTTCTTTATTTTTCTTCTGATGCCGCCGACGTTAGAATCAAATCCCCACCGTTGTTTTTTTTTTTGTTTTTCTTTCATGTTTCGTATGCGATCACCATAAAGCCGCCAAAATGCGCGAACACCATGCTAGTAAATGAATAACCCAATTACTTGAGGTTGAGATAATGAGATTAATACATTTAAATCAAATATGTGTCATAGGATGAAAGGTCTTTTATAATCATGTAGTTAGCATGAAAAGAAAGGAAATTTGTTTTATATTTACTGCATTTTAGCAATATAATAGGAATTTATAGTTGTAGAATGCATGTTAATAAGTTTATTTATAGAATGGGTGGATATGAAAATTTTAAGGTTTAGATTGGATATACATAATATTAAGTTATTTAAGTGAGGATATATGTTATTTTGATGTTTATAAAAGGGATATAGGATAATCTCCTAATATATTAGTAATAATATTCTTTTAATTTAATTGTATTTACATTTTTTATATTTAAGTTTACATATTTAACAATCTATATTATCTATATAAACAAATTACCCCTTAAATTTAACACTCTATCTTTAAAATCTCTAATTTACCCTTTTAATCTATATTACCATCAAACACTTTATCCCTGAAATTCTAAAAATACCCTTAAAAAAAAACCTTACGCGTGCCTTTTCCCTTCCCTGCAGTTGCTCACATAGTATACCAAAAAAGCTCACATGCGTTACTGAATTTAATAATCAATCAATATAAAAAACGCTCACTCTAAAACAACAACGGCGGTTTGCACTTTCAGCCGGACTAAGAAACAGTTGAGTTGAATCATACATTCCTGTAATAACACGATATCACTACTTAACCAGCTTTTTTCCTATGCCCCGCCGCATCGCGCGAGTACAAGGCTAGTTTATCTAATATTGAAACTGTGACATGAGCTTAAATCTAATTTATACGGCATATGCCATTTTACATATGCCATCACCACCAACAATCGTTGTCACCATTTTATCACCAACGTTACTATCATCACCGCATTCGTCACGTGACCCGTTCGGAGTAGACGAAATTCACAAGTTTTAAATATAAGAATGACTCGTTTAATACTTGATTTGTTAGTTGAGCCTAACAATTATGGGAAAAACGAAAATGCTGCAGAAAAATTTCCCTCTCCATGAAAATCATGGAAACAAGCTATTTATGTATTAAAAAGGTTAACTCATGAACCTTAAAATAAAATAAAAAAAACAATTACTTTAAAAGATATAAAGAATTTGCATAGTAGATTTTTTGTTTAACATGAATTTTTTACATGGTAGATTAATCCAATTTCTCACCTTTGAAAAAATAAAATAAAATCCGATTTATCTATTCTTTGTCTGTATTAGTGAGGGGTCATTGGTACATCAAAACTAGTCACCATTTAATCCCGATGATTAGTGAGCGACACACTAAATCTAATCAGTGATCACTCAATGTCTGAACAGAAGAAATCTCGTCGTAACTCGTAAGCATCTTGATGATGATGATAATGTGGCTATACAGGTTCGTTTCAAAATCACTAATAAAAACTAATTGTCAAACTGAAACCGTAGCTTATAATATTAACTCTGGAATGCAATTATATATCAATTCAATTAATCAGTAATTAACATAAACTTAATTGACTGATTTGTATATAAATAATATTTCTTAATTTTAACTCATTCTTGCAGCACTTTTTTTTTTTTTTTTTGCTGTTTTGTTTCTGTTTATAAAAGTAATGGAGGTCCCATATGTTTTCCATTTACATAAAGTAATGGAGATTTCATTTATATGGTGGCAGGCTGGAGAAGATGTGAGTGTGATTGTACGTGGTCCAGTTGATGTCTTGACATTGACCTTTAAATCGATCGAAATGAATATACCAAATGAACACATATACAGGTACTTTTACAAGCTTTTTATTGTTAGATAGACACATATATATTTTATCTGTATCTTTATGTTGTATATGCTTTTACTCTAAAATTACAAATTAAAGATGAGGGCTTTATATATATATATATAAAGTATATATTGGACCAACTTTCACACTGCTGTATGTTCCAAGTTTATGTTACAATGCCAAGCTATCTTGTGCAAAGCATGTAACTTCTTTCATATGGTAGTTTTTTTTGTTTGTGTTTATGTGTAAGTAAATGTGAGTTATGGTATGTTAGAAAAAATAAAGTTCCACTAGTGCTTTGATTTGTAACCGGTTTGTGTAAAGGGCTGAGTGTGATTTTTCAGTCTTTATCATGAGTGCAATGACATAAAGATTGATGGGTGACTATTAGACATATATTAGTTAGCATATATTAGTTTCTATATATCTAGTTACCATATATTAGTTAAGCTCTGATACCATATTGTATTATTATTATTGTATTGTAATTAAGAAGGATTACAAGGCCATATATATAGAGTAGCCTAACTAATATATGGTAAGATATATAGAAACTAATATATGCTAACTAATATATGTCTAATAGTGACTAAAGTGAGTAAAATTTGGTTTTGGTAGTACAGAGTAGAAAGACTTTTTGTTACTCAGGGACCACTTTCATGACCCCGAGTCTTGTTTTATGTTTGCAAGCTCGCTGATTTTTCCACATGCTTTCTGGTTGGTTTCAATGTTCATGTATAGTGAAAGAATTTATGAACCAGAGACGGGTCAACAAGGGCAAGGTAGCCAACTTTATCATAATTGCGTGGAACTTGACTTGCAAAAATGTTATGTGGTCCTTACATAGCTTGGCATGCTGGATGAGTAGTAACCATGTATGTAGGGTCGGTGTAAGGAATATGTATAGCAGAATTTAGAAGGCTAATTTAACCACTAATTCGACCATTGACACCCTTTTAATCTTCTCCAACATAGACTATTCACTTCACTTATCTAATATGGCGCTGTGGTTACTTATCCTCTTAGGGATGTCTGTTCTTTTAGTCACAGAAGGAGCTCTGGTTAACGAGTCCATCTCCTATAATATCAGCCTAGGTTCAAAACTGACCACAGACACAAACTCATCATGGCTCTCACCTTCAGGACTCTTTGCATTTGGTTTTTACCAGGAAGGTGATGGTTATTTTGTAGGGATATGGCTGACGAGCA